>NW_027488641.1:0-600000 GCF_050948215.1 Halictus rubicundus | reverse complement strand
CCTATCTTCTATCCTATCATTTCCTCTATACTATCCTATCCTCTACCGTATCCTATCCTCTATCCTATCCAATCCTATATCCTATACTCTAACATATCCTATCCTCTATTGTATCCTATCCTCCATCCGATCCTATCCTCTATCCTATCCTATACTCTGTCCTATCCTTTCCACTATCCTACCTTATGCTCTATCCTATCCTATCCTCCATCCTATCCTATCCTCTATCCTATAATATCATCTATCCTATCCTATTCTCTATCCTATCCTATCATCTATCCTATTCTATACTCTATCCTATCCTATCCTCTATCCTATCCTATCCTCTACCCTATCCTATCCTCTATCCTATCCTATCCTATCCTCTATGCTATCCTATAATCTACCCTATCCTATCCTCTATCCTATACTATCCTCTATCCTATCCTATCCTCTATCCTATCCTATCCTATCCTCTATCCTATCCTATCCTCTATCCTATCCTATCCTCTATCCTATCCTATCCTCTATCCTATCCTATCCTCTATCCTATCCTATCCTCTATCCTATCCTATCCTCTATCCTATCATATCCTTTATCCTATCCTATCCTCTATCCTATCCTATCCTCTACCCTATCCTATCCTCTATCCTATCCTATCCTATCCTCTATGCTATCTTATAATCTACCCTATCCTATCCTCTATCCTATCCTATCCTCTATCCTATCCTATCCTCTATCCTATCCTATCCTATCCTATCCTATCCTTTCCTCTATCCTCTCCTATCCTCTATCCTATCCTATCCTCTATCCTATTCTATCCTCTATCCGATCCTATTGTCTATCCAATCCTATACTATCCTCTATCGTATCCTATTCTCTATCCTATCCAATCCTATATCGCATCCTCTATCCTATCCTATCCTGTATCCTATCCTATCCTGTATCTTATCCTATCCTCTATCCTATCCTATCCTCTATCCTATCCTATCCTCTATCCTATCATATCCTTTATCCTATCCTATCCTCTATCCTATCCTATCCTCTACCCTATCCTATCCTCTACCCTATCCTATCCTATCCGCTATGCTATCCTATAATCTATCCTATCCTATCCTCTATCCTATCCTATCCTCTATCCTATCCTATCCTCTATCGTCTGCTATCTTCAATACAATACAATCCCCTATCCTATCCTCTATCCTATCCTATCCTCTATAATATCCACTCCTCTATCCTATCCTATCCTCTATCCTATCCTATCCTGTATCCTATCCTATCCTCTATCCTATCCTATCCTCTATCCGATCCTATCCTCTATCCTATCCTATCCTCTATCCTATCCTATCCTATCCTATCCTCTATCCTATCCTATCCGCTATCCTATCCTATCCTCTATCATGTCCTATCCTATATCATATCCAATCCCCTATCCTATCCTCTATCCTATCCTATCCTCTATCCTATCCTATCCTCTATCCTATCCTATCCTGTATCCTATCCTATCCTGTATCCTATCCTATCCTCTATCCTATCCTAATCCTCTATCCTATCCTATCCTCTATCCTATCCTATCCTCTATCATATCCTATCCTATATCCTATCCAATCCTCTATCCTATCCTATCCTCTATCCTATCCAATCCTATATCGTATCCTCTATCCTCTCCTATCCTCTATCCTATCCTATCCTGTATCCTATCCTATCCTCGACCCTATCCTATCCTCTATCCTATCCTATCCTCTATCCTATCCTATCCTCTATCCTATCCTATCCTCTACCCTACACTATCCTCTATCCTATCCTATCCTCTATCCTATTCTATCCTCTATCCTATCCTATCCTCTACCCTATCCTATCCTCTATCCTATCCTATCCTCTATCCTGTCCTATCCTCTATCCGATCCTATTGTCTATCCAATCCTATACTATCCTCTATCGTATCCTATTCTCTATCCTATCCAAACCTATATCGTATCCTCTATCCTATCCAATCCTATATCGTATCCTCTATCCTCTCCTATCCTCTATCCTATCCTATCCTGTATCCTATCCTATCCTCGATCCTATCCTATCCTCTATCCTATCCTATCCTCTATCCTATCCTATCCTCTATCCTATCCTATCCTCTACCCTATCCTATCCTCTATCCTATCCTATCCTATCCTCTATGCTATCCTATAATCTACCCTATCCTATCCTCTATCCTATCCTATCCTCTATCCTATCCTATCCTATCCTATCCTATCCTCTATCCTATCCTATCCTCTATCCTATCCGATCCTCTATCCTATCCTATCCTCTATAATATCGTATCCTCTATCATATCCTATCCTCTTACCTATAATATCATCTATCCTATTCTATACTCTATCTTATCCTATCCGCTATCTTATCCTATCCTCTATCATATCCTATCCTATATCATATCCAATCCCCTATCCTATCCTCTATCCTATCCTATCCTCTATCCTATCCTATCCTCTATCCTATCCTATCCTGTATCCTATCCTATCCTGTATCCTATCCTATCCTCTATCCTATCCTAATCCTCTATCCTATCCTATCCTCTATCCTATCCTATCCTCTATCATATCCTATCCTATATCCTATCCAATCCCCCATCCTATCCTCTATCCTATCCTATCCTCTATCCTATCCTATCTTCTATCCTATCATTTCCTCTATACTATCCTATCCTCTACCGTATCCTATCCTCTATCCTATCCAATCCTATATCCTATACTCTAACATATCCTATCCTCTATTGTATCCTATCCTCCATCCGATCCTATCCTCTATCCTATCCTATACTCTGTCCTATCCTTTCCACTATCCTACCTTATGCTCTATCCTATCCTATCCTCCATCCTATCCTATCCTCTATCCTATAATATCATCTATCCTATCCTATTCTCTATCCTATCCTATCATCTATCCTATTCTATACTCTATCCTATCCTATCCTCTATCCTATCCTATCCTCTACCCTATCCTATCCTCTATCCTATCCTATCCTATCCTCTATGCTATCCTATAATCTACCCTATCCTATCCTCTATCCTATCCTATCCTCTATCCTATCCTATCCTCTATCCTATCCTATCCTATCCTCTATCCTATCCTATCCTCTATCCTATCCTATCCTCTATCCTATCCTATCCTCTATCCTATCCTATCCTCTATCCTATCCTATCCTCTATCCTATCATATCCTTTATCCTATCCTATCCTCTATCCTATCCTATCCTCTACCCTATCCTATCCTCTATCCTATCCTATCCTCTATCCTATCCTATAATCTATCCTATCCTATCCTCTATCCTATCCTCTATCCTATCCTTTCCTCCATGCTATCCTATAATCTATCCTATCCTATCCTCTATCCTATCCAATCACCTATCCTATTCTCAATCCAATCCTATACTCTATCGAATCCTATCCTCTATAATATCGTATCCCCTATCCTATAATATAATTTACCCTATCCTCTTCTCTATCCTATCCTATCCTCTATCCTATCCTATCCTCTACCCTATCCTATCCTCTATCCTATCCTATCCTCTATCCTATCCTATCCAATCCTATCCTATCCTATCCTGTATCCTATCCTATCCTCTATCCTCTATCCTATCCTATCCTCTATCCTATCCTATCCTCTTATCCTATCCTATCCTCTATCCTATAATATCATCTATCCTATCCTATTCTCTATCCTATCCTATCATCTATCCTATTCTATACTCTATCCTATCCTATCCTCTATCCTATCCTATCCTCTACCCTATCCTATCCTCTATCCTATCCTATCCTCTATCCTATCCTATCCTCTATCCTATCCTATCCTCTATCCTATCCTATCCTCTATCCTATCCTATCCTCTATCCTATCCTATCCTCTATCCTATCCTATCCTCTACCCTACACTATCCTCTATCCTATCCTATCCTCTATCCTATTCTATCCTCTATCCTATCCTATCCTCTACCCTATCCTATCCTCTATCCTATCCTATCCTCTATCCTGTCCTATCCTCTATCCGATCCTATTGTCTATCCAATCCTATACTATCCTCTATCGTATCCTATTCTCTATCCTATCCAAACCTATATCGTATCCTCTATCCTATCCAATCCTATATCGTATCCTCTATCCTCTCCTATCCTCTATCCTATCCTATCCTGTATCCTATCCTATCCTCGATCCTATCCTATCCTCTATCCTATCCTATCCTCTATCCTATCCTATCCTCTATCCTATCCTATCCTCTACCCTATCCTATCCTCTATCCTATCCTATCCTATCCTCTATGCTATCCTATAATCTACCCTATCCTATCCTCTATCCTATCCTATCCTCTATCCTATCCTATCCTATCCTATCCTATCCTCTATCCTATCCTATCCTCTATCCTATCCGATCCTCTATCCTATCCTATCCTCTATAATATCGTATCCTCTATCATATCCTATCCTCTTACCTATAATATCATCTATCCTATTCTATACTCTATCTTATCCTATCCGCTATCTTATCCTATCCTCTATCATATCCTATCCTATATCATATCCAATCCCCTATCCTATCCTCTATCCTATCCTATCCTCTATCCTATCCTATCCTCTATCCTATCCTATCCTGTATCCTATCCTATCCTGTATCCTATCCTATCCTCTATCCTATCCTAATCCTCTATCCTATCCTATCCTCTATCCTATCCTATCCTCTATCATATCCTATCCTATATCCTATCCAATCCCCCATCCTATCCTCTATCCTATCCTATCCTCTATCCTATCCTATCCTCTATCCTATCATTTCCTCTATACTATCCTATCCTCTACCGTATCCTATCCTCTATCCTATCCAATCCTATATCCTATACTCTAACATATCCTATCCTCTATTGTATCCTATCCTCCATCCGATCCTATCCTCTATCCTATCCTATACTCTGTCCTATCCTTTCCACTATCCTACCTTATGCTCTATCCTATCCTATCCTCCATCCTATCCTATCCTCTATCCTATAATATCATCTATCCTATCCTATTCTCTATCCTATCCTATCATCTATCCTATTCTATACTCTATCCTATCCTATCCTCTATCCTATCCTATCCTCTACCCTATCCTATCCTCTATCCTATCCTATCCTATCCTCTATGCTATCCTATAATCTACCCTATCCTATCCTCTATCCTATCCTATCCTCTATCCTATCCTATCCTCTATCCTATCCTATCCTCTATCCTATCCTCTATCCTATCCTATCCTATAATCTATCCTATCCTATCCTCTATCCTATCCAATCACCTATCCTATTCTCAATCCAATCCTATACTCTATCGAATCCTATCCTCTATAATATCGTATCCCCTATCCTATAATATAATTTACCCTATCCTCTTCTCTATCCTATCCTATCCTCTATCCTATCCTATCCTCTATCCTATCCTATCCTCTATCCTATCCTATCCTCTATCCTATCATATCCTCTTATCCTATCCTCTCCTCTATCCTATAATATCATCTATCCTATCCTATTCTCTATCCTATCCTATCATCTATCCTATTCTATACTCTATCCTATCCTATCCTCTATCCTATCCTATCCTCTACCCTATCCTATCCTCTATCCTATCCTATCCTCTATCCTATCCTATCCAATCCTATCCTATCCTATCCTGTATCCTATCCTATCCTCTATCCTCTATCCTATCCTATCCTCTATCCTATCCTATCCTCTTATCCTATCCTATCCTCTATCCTATAATATCATCTATCCTATCCTATTCTCTATCCTATCCTATCATCTATCCTATTCTATACTCTATCCTATCCTATCCTCTATCCTATCCTATCCTCTACCCTATCCTATCCTCTACCCTATCCTATCCTCTATCCTATCCTATCCTCTATCCTATCCTATCCTCTATCCTATCCTATCCTCTATCCTATCCTATCCTCTATCCTATCCTATCCTCTATCCTATCCTATCCTCTATCCTATCCTCTCCGCTATCCTATCCTATCCTCTATCCGATCCTATTGTCTATCCAATCCTATACTATCCTCTATCGTATCCTATTCTCTATCCTATCCAATCCTATATCGTATCCTTTATCCTATCCTATCCTCTATCCTATCCTATCCTATCCTATCCTATCCTCTATCCTATCCTATCCTCTATCCTATCCGATCCTCTATCCGATCCTATCCTCTATCCTATCCTATCCTCTATCCTATCCTATCCTATCCTATCCTCTATCCTATCCTCTCCGCTATCCTATCCTATCCTCTATCCGATCCTATTGTCTATCCAATCCTATACTATCCTCTATCGTATCCTATTCTCTATCCTATCCAATCCTATATCGTATCCTCTATCCTATCCTATCCTCTATCCTATCCTATCCTGTATCCTATCCTATCCTCTATCCTATCATATCCTCTTATCCTATCCTCTCCTCTATCCTATAATATCATCTATCCTATCCTATTCTCTATCCTATCCTATCATCTATCCTATTCTATACTCTATCCTATCCTATCCTCTATCCTATCCTATCCTCTACCCTATCCTATCCTCTATCCTATCCTATCCTCTATCCTATCCTATCCTATCCTATCCTATCCTCTATCCTATCCTATCCTCTATCCTATCCTATCCTCTATCCTATCCTATCCTCTATCCTATCCTATCCTCTTATCCTATCCTATCCTCTATCCTATAATATCATCTATCCTATCCTATTCTCTATCCTATCCTATCATCTATCCTATTCTATACTCTATCCTATCCTATCCTCTATCCTATCCTATCCTCTACCCTATCCTATCCTCTATCCTATCCTATCCTCTATCCTATCCTATCCTCTATCCTATCCTATCCTCTATCCTATCCTATCCTCTATCCTATCCTCTATCCTATCCTATCCTCTATCCGATCCTATTGTCTATCCAATCCTATACTATCCTCTATCGTATCCTATTCTCTATCCTATCCAATCCTATATCGTATCCTCTATCCTCTCCTATCCTCTATCCTATCCTATCCTGTATCCTATCCTATCCTCGATCCTATCCTATCCTGTATCCTATCCTATCCTGTATCCTATCCTATCCTCTATCCTATCCTATCCTCTATCCTATCCTATCCTCTATCCTATCCTATCCTCTATCCTATCCTATCCTCTATCCTATCCTATCCTCTATCCTATCATATCCTCTTATCCTATCCTCTCCTCTATCCTATAATATCATCTATCCTATCCTATTCTCTATCCTATCCAATCCTATATCGTATCCTCTATCCTCTCCTATCCTCTATCCTATCCTATCCTGTATCCTATCCTATCCTCGATCCTATCCTATCCTCTATCCTATCCTATCCTCTATCCTATCCTCTTCCCTATCCTATCCTCTATCCTATCCTATCCTATCCTCTATGCTATCCTATAATCTACCCTATCCTATCCTCTATCCTATCCTATCCTCTTTCCTATCCTATCCTATCCTATCCTCTATCCTATCCTATCCTCTATCCTATCCGATCCTCTATCCTATCCTATCCTCTATAATATCGTATCCTCTATCATATCCTATCCTCTTACCTATAATATCATCTATCCTATTCTATACTCTATCTTATCCTATCCGCTATCCTATCCTATCCTCTATCATATCCTATCCTATATCCTATCCAATCCCCTATCCTATCCTCTATCCTATCCTATCCTCTATCCTATCCTATCCTCTATCCTATCCTATCCTGTATCCTATCCTATCCTGTATCCTATCCTATCCTCTATCCTATCCAAATCCTCTATCCTATCCTATCCTCTATCCTATCCTATCCTCTATCCTATCCTATAATCTATCCTATCCTATCCTCTATCCTATCCTCTATCCTATCCTTTCCTCCATCCTATCCTATAATCTATCCTATCCTATCCTCTATCCTATCCAATCACCTATCCTATTCTCAATCCAATCCTATACTCTATCGAATCCTATCCTCTATAATATCGTATCCCCTATCCTATAATATAATTTACCCTATCCTCTTCTCTATCCTATCCTATCCTCTATCCTATCCTATCCTCTATCCTATCCTATAATCTATCCTATCCTATCCGCTATCCTATCCAATCACCTATCCTATTCTCAATCCAATCCTATACTCTATCCAATCCTATCCTCTATAATATCGTATCCCCTATCCTATAATATAATTTACCCTATCCTATTCTCTATCCTATCCTATCCTCTATCCGATCCTATCCTCTATCCTATCCTATCCTCTATCCTATCCTATCCTCTATCCTATCCTATCCTAACCTATCCTCTATCCTATCCTCTCCGCTATCCTATCCTATCCTCTATCCGATCCTATTGTCTATCCAATCCTATACTATCCTCTATCGTATCCTATCCTCTAACCTATCCTATCCTCTATCCTATCATATCCTCTTATCCTATCCTCTCCTCTATCCTATAATATCATCTATCCTATCCTATTCTCTATCCTATCCTATCATCTATCCTATTCTATACTCTATCCTATCCTATCCTCTATCCTATCCTATCCTCTATCCTATCCTATCCTCTATCCTATCCTATCCTCTATCCTATCCTATCCTCTATCCTATCCTATCCTCTATCCTATCCTCTCCGCTATCCTATCCTATCCTCTATCCGATCCTATTGTCTATCCAATCCTATACTATCCTCTATCGTATCCTATTCTCTATCCTATCCAATCCTATATCGTATCCTTTATCCTATCCTATCCTCTATCCTATCCTATCCTCTACCCTATCCTATCCTCTATCCTATCCTATCCTCTATCCTATCCTATCCTCTATCCTATCCTATCCTCTATCCTATCCTATTCTCTATCCTATCCAATCCTATATCGTATCCTTTATCCTATCCTATCCTCTATCCTATCCTATCCTCTACCCTATCCTATCCTCTATCCTATCCTATCCTCTATCCTATCCTATCCTCTATCGTCTGCTATCTTCAATACAATACAATCCCCTATTCTATCCTCTATCCTATCCTATCCTCTATAATATCCACTCCTCTATCCTATCCTATCCTCTATCCTATCCTATCCTGTATCCTATCCTATCCTCTATCCTATCCTATCCTCTATCCTATCCTATCCTCTATCATATCCTATCCTATATCCTATCCAATCCTCTATCCTATCCTATCCTCTATCCTATCCAATCCTATATCGTATCCTCTATCCTCTCCTATCCTCTATCCTATCCTATCCTGTATCCTATCCTATCCTCGATCCTATCCTATCCTCTATCCTATCCTATCCTCTATCCTATCCTATCCTCTATCCTATCCTATCCTCTACCCTATCCTATCCTCTATCCTATCCTATCCTATCCTCTATGCTATCCTATAATCTACCCTATCCTATCCTCTATCCTATCCTATCCTCTATCCTATCCTATCCTATCCTATCCTATCCTCTATCCTATCCTATCCTCTATCCTATCCGATCCTCTATCCTATCCTATCCTCTATAATATCGTATCCTCTATCATATCCTATCCTCTTACCTATAATATCATCTATCCTATTCTATACTCTATCTTATCCTATCCGCTATCTTATCCTATCCTCTATCATATCCTATCCTATATCATATCCAATCCCCTATCCTATCCTCTATCCTATCCTATCCTCTATTCTATCCTATCCTCTATCCTATCCTATCCTGTATCCTATCCTATCCTGTATCCTATCCTATCCTCTATCCTATCCTAATCCTCTATCCTATCCTATCCTCTATCCTATCCTATACTCTGTCCTATCCTTTCCACTATCCTACCTTATGCTCTATCCTATCCTATCCTCCATCCTATCCTATCCTCTATCCTATAATATCATCTATCCTATCCTATTCTCTATCCTATCCTATCATCTATCCTATTCTATACTCTATCCTATCCTATCCTCTATCCTATCCTATCCTCTACCCTATCCTATCCTCTATCCTATCCTATCCTATCCTCTATGCTATCCTATAATCTACCCTATCCTATCCTCTATCCTATCCTATCCTCTATCCTATCCTATCCTCTATCCTATCCTATCCTATCCTCTATCCTATCCTATCCTCTATCCTATCCTATCCTCTATCCTATCCTATCCTCTATCCTATCCTATCCTCTATCCTATCCTATCCTCTATCCTATCATATCCTTTATCCTATCCTATCCTCTATCCTATCCTATCCTCTACCCTATCCTATCCTCTATCCTATCCTATCCTATCCTCTATGCTATCCTATAATCTACCCTATCCTATCCTCTATCCTATCCTATCCTCTATCCTATCCTATCCTCTATCCTATCCTATCCTATCCTATCCTATCCTTTCCTCTATCCTCTCCTATCCTCTATCCTATCCTATCCTCTATCCTATTCTATCCTCTATCCGATCCTATTGTCTATCCAATCCTATACTATCCTCTATCGTATCCTATTCTCTATCCTATCCAATCCTATATCGCATCCTCTATCCTATCCTATCCTGTATCCTATCCTATCCTGTATCTTATCCTATCCTCTATCCTATCCTATCCTCTATCCTATCCTATCCTCTATACTATCATATCCTTTATCCTATCCTATCCTCTATCCTATCCTATCCTCTATCCTATCCTATCCTGTATCCTATCCTATCCTGTATCCTATCCTATCCTCTATCCTATCCTAATCCTCTATCCTATCCTATCCTCTATCCTATCCTATCCTCTATCATATCCTATCCTATATCCTATCCAATCCTCTATCCTATCCTATCCTCTATCCTATCCAATCCTATATCGTATCCTCTATCCTCTCCTATCCTCTATCCTATCCTATCCTGTATCCTATCCTATCCTCGACCCTATCCTATCCTCTATCCTATCCTATCCTCTATCCTATCCTATCCTCTATCCTATCCTATCCTCTACCCTACACTATCCTCTATCCTATCCTATCCTCTATCCTATTCTATCCTCTATCCTATCCTATCCTCTACCCTATCCTATCCTCTATCCTATCCTATCCTCTATCCTGTCCTATCCTCTATCCGATCCTATTGTCTATCCAATCCTATACTATCCTCTATCGTATCCTATTCTCTATCCTATCCAAACCTATATCGTATCCTCTATCCTATCCAATCCTATATCGTATCCTCTATCCTCTCCTATCCTCTATCCTATCCTATCCTCTATCCTATCCTATCCTCTATCCGATCCTATCCTCTATCCTATCCTATCCTCTATCCTATCCTATCCTATCCTATCCTCTATCCTATCCTATCCGCTATCCTATCCTATCCTCTATCATGTCCTATCCTATATCATATCCAATCCCCTATCCTATCCTCTATCCTATCCTATCCTCTATCCTATCCTATCCTCTATCCTATCCTATCCTGTATCCTATCCTATCCTGTATCCTATCCTATCCTCTATCCTATCCTAATCCTCTATCCTATCCTATCCTCTATCCTATCCTAATCCTCTATCCTATCCTATCCTCTATCCTATCCTATCCTCTATCATATCCTATCCTATATCCTATCCAATCCTCTATCCTATCCTATCCTCTATCCTATCCAATCCTATATCGTATCCTCTATCCTCTCCTATCCTCTATCCTATCCTATCCTGTATCCTATCCTATCCTCGATCCTATCCTATCCTCTATCCTATCCTATCCTCTATCCTATCCTATCCTCTATCCTATCCTATCCTCTACCCTATCCTATCCTCTATCCTATCCTATCCTATCCTCTATGCTATCCTATAATCTACCCTATCCTATCCTCTATCCTATCCTATCCTCTATCCTATCCTATCCTATCCTATCCTATCCTCTATCCTATCCTATCCTCTATCCTATCCGATCCTCTATCCTATCCTATCCTCTATAATATCGTATCCTCTATCATATCCTATCCTCTTACCTATAATATCATCTATCCTATTCTATACTCTATCTTATCCTATCCGCTATCTTATCCTATCCTCTATCATATCCTATCCTATATCATATCCAATCCCCTATCCTATCCTCTATCCTATCCTATCCTCTATTCTATCCTATCCTCTATCCTATCCTATCCTGTATCCTATCCTATCCTGTATCCTATCCTATCCTCTATCCTATCCTAATCCTCTATCCTATCCTATCCTCTATCCTATCCTATACTCTGTCCTATCCTTTCCACTATCCTACCTTATGCTCTATCCTATCCTATCCTCCATCCTATCCTATCCTCTATCCTATAATATCATCTATCCTATCCTATTCTCTATCCTATCCTATCATCTATCCTATTCTATACTCTATCCTATCCTATCCTCTATCCTATCCTATCCTCTACCCTATCCTATCCTCTATCCTATCCTATCCTATCCTCTATGCTATCCTATAATCTACCCTATCCTATCCTCTATCCTATCCTATCCTCTATCCTATCCTATCCTCTATCCTATCCTATCCTATCCTCTATCCTATCCTATCCTCTATCCTATCCTATCCTCTATCCTATCCTATCCTCTATCCTATCCTATCCTCTATCCTATCCTATCCTCTATCCTATCATATCCTTTATCCTATCCTATCCTCTATCCTATCCTATCCTCTACCCTATCCTATCCTCTATCCTATCCTATCCTATCCTCTATGCTATCCTATAATCTACCCTATCCTATCCTCTATCCTATCCTATCCTCTATCCTATCCTATCCTCTATCCTATCCTATCCTATCCTATCCTATCCTTTCCTCTATCCTCTCCTATCCTCTATCCTATCCTATCCTCTATCCTATTCTATCCTCTATCCGATCCTATTGTCTATCCAATCCTATACTATCCTCTATCGTATCCTATTCTCTATCCTATCCAATCCTATATCGCATCCTCTATCCTATCCTATCCTGTATCCTATCCTATCCTGTATCTTATCCTATCCTCTATCCTATCCTATCCTCTATCCTATCCTATCCTCTATACTATCATATCCTTTATCCTATCCTATCCTCTATCCTATCCTATCCTCTATCCTATCCTATCCTGTATCCTATCCTATCCTGTATCCTATCCTATCCTCTATCCTATCCTAATCCTCTATCCTATCCTATCCTCTATCCTATCCTATCCTCTATCATATCCTATCCTATATCCTATCCAATCCTCTATCCTATCCTATCCTCTATCCTATCCAATCCTATATCGTATCCTCTATCCTCTCCTATCCTCTATCCTATCCTATCCTGTATCCTATCCTATCCTCGACCCTATCCTATCCTCTATCCTATCCTATCCTCTATCCTATCCTATCCTCTATCCTATCCTATCCTCTACCCTACACTATCCTCTATCCTATCCTATCCTCTATCCTATTCTATCCTCTATCCTATCCTATCCTCTACCCTATCCTATCCTCTATCCTATCCTATCCTCTATCCTGTCCTATCCTCTATCCGATCCTATTGTCTATCCAATCCTATACTATCCTCTATCGTATCCTATTCTCTATCCTATCCAAACCTATATCGTATCCTCTATCCTATCCAATCCTATATCGTATCCTCTATCCTCTCCTATCCTCTATCCTATCCTATCCTCTATCCTATCCTATCCTCTATCCGATCCTATCCTCTATCCTATCCTATCCTCTATCCTATCCTATCCTATCCTATCCTCTATCCTATCCTATCCGCTATCCTATCCTATCCTCTATCATGTCCTATCCTATATCATATCCAATCCCCTATCCTATCCTCTATCCTATCCTATCCTCTATCCTATCCTATCCTCTATCCTATCCTATCCTGTATCCTATCCTATCCTGTATCCTATCCTATCCTGTATCCTATCCTATCCTGTATCCTATCCTATCCTCTATCCTATCCTAATCCTCTATCCTATCCTATCCTCTATCCTATCCTATCCTCTATCATATCCTATCCTATATCCTATCCAATCCTCTATCCTATCCTATCCTCTATCCTATCCAATCCTATATCGTATCCTCTATCCTCTCCTATCCTCTATCCTATCCTATCCTGTATCCTATCCTATCCTCGATCCTATCCTATCCTCTATCCTATCCTATCCTCTATCCTATCCTATCCTCTATCCTATCCTATCCTCTACCCTATCCTATCCTCTATCCTATCCTATCCTATCCTCTATGCTATCCTATAATCTACCCTATCCTATCCTCTATCCTATCCTATCCTCTATCCTATCCTATCCTATCCTATCCTATCCTCTATCCTATCCTATCCTCTATCCTATCCGATCCTCTATCCTATCCTATCCTCTATAATATCGTATCCTCTATCATATCCTATCCTCTTACCTATAATATCATCTATCCTATTCTATACTCTATCTTATCCTATCCGCTATCTTATCCTATCCTCTATCATATCCTATCCTATATCATATCCAATCCCCTATCCTATCCTCTATCCTATCCTATCCTCTATTCTATCCTATCCTCTATCCTATCCTATCCTGTATCCTATCCTATCCTGTATCCTATCCTATCCTCTATCCTATCCTAATCCTCTATCCTATCCTATCCTCTATCCTATCCTATACTCTGTCCTATCCTTTCCACTATCCTACCTTATGCTCTATCCTATCCTATCCTCCATCCTATCCTATCCTCTATCCTATAATATCATCTATCCTATCCTATTCTCTATCCTATCCTATCATCTATCCTATTCTATACTCTATCCTATCCTATCCTCTATCCTATCCTATCCTCTACCCTATCCTATCCTCTATCCTATCCTATCCTATCCTCTATGCTATCCTATAATCTACCCTATCCTATCCTCTATCCTATCCTATCCTCTATCCTATCCTATCCTCTATCCTATCCTATCCTATCCTCTATCCTATCCTATCCTCTATCCTATCCTATCCTCTATCCTATCCTATCCTCTATCCTATCCTATCCTCTATCCTATCCTATCCTCTATCCTATCATATCCTTTATCCTATCCTATCCTCTATCCTATCCTATCCTCTACCCTATCCTATCCTCTATCCTATCCTATCCTATCCTCTATGCTATCCTATAATCTACCCTATCCTATCCTCTATCCTATCCTATCCTCTATCCTATCCTATCCTCTATCCTATCCTATCCTATCCTATCCTATCCTTTCCTCTATCCTCTCCTATCCTCTATCCTATCCTATCCTCTATCCTATTCTATCCTCTATCCGATCCTATTGTCTATCCAATCCTATACTATCCTCTATCGTATCCTATTCTCTATCCTATCCAATCCTATATCGCATCCTCTATCCTATCCTATCCTGTATCCTATCCTATCCTGTATCTTATCCTATCCTCTATCCTATCCTATCCTCTATCCTATCCTATCCTCTATACTATCATATCCTTTATCCTATCCTATCCTCTATCCTATCCTATCCTCTATCCTATCCTATCCTGTATCCTATCCTATCCTGTATCCTATCCTATCCTCTATCCTATCCTAATCCTCTATCCTATCCTATCCTCTATCCTATCCTATCCTCTATCATATCCTATCCTATATCCTATCCAATCCTCTATCCTATCCTATCCTCTATCCTATCCAATCCTATATCGTATCCTCTATCCTCTCCTATCCTCTATCCTATCCTATCCTGTATCCTATCCTATCCTCGACCCTATCCTATCCTCTATCCTATCCTATCCTCTATCCTATCCTATCCTCTATCCTATCCTATCCTCTACCCTACACTATCCTCTATCCTATCCTATCCTCTATCCTATTCTATCCTCTATCCTATCCTATCCTCTACCCTATCCTATCCTCTATCCTATCCTATCCTCTATCCTGTCCTTTCCTCTATCCGATCCTATTGTCTATCCAATCCTATACTATCCTCTATCGTATCCTATTCTCTATCCTATCCAAACCTATATCGTATCCTCTATCCTATCCAATCCTATATCGTATCCTCTATCCTCTCCTATCCTCTATCCTATCCTATCCTCTATCCTATCCTATCCTCTATCCGATCCTATCCTCTATCCTATCCTATCCTCTATCCTATCCTATCCTATCCTATCCTCTATCCTATCCTATCCGCTATCCTATCCTATCCTCTATCATGTCCTATCCTATATCATATCCAATCCCCTATCCTATCCTCTATCCTATCCTATCCTCTATCCTATCCTATCCTCTATCCTATCCTATCCTGTATCCTATCCTATCCTGTATCCTATCCTATCCTCTATCCTATCCTAATCCTCTATCCTATCCTATCCTCTATCCTATCCTATCCTCTATCATATCCTATCCTATATCCTATCCAATTCTCTATCCTATCCTATCCTCTATCCTATCCAATCCTATATCGTATCCTCTATCCTCTCCTATCCTCTATCCTATCCTATCCTGTATCCTATCCTATCCTCGATCCTATCCTATCCTCTATCCTATCCTATCCTCTATCCTATCCTATCCTCTATCCTATCCTATCCTCTACCCTACACTATCCTCTATCCTATCCTATCCTCTATCCTATTCTATCCTCTATCCTATCCTATCCTCTACCCTATCCTATCCTCTATCCTATCCTATCCTCTATCCTGTCCTATCCTCTATCCGATCCTATTGTCTATCCAATCCTATACTATCCTCTATCGTATCCTATTCTCTATCCTATCCAAACCTATATCGTATCCTCTATCCTATCCAATCCTATATCGTATCCTCTATCCACTCCTATCCTCTATCCTATCCTATCCTGTATCCTATCCTATCCTCGATCCTATCCTATCCTCTATCCTATCCTATCCTCTATCCTATCCTATCCTCTATCCTATCCTATCCTCTACCCTATCCTATCCTCTATCCTATCCTATCCTATCCTCTATGCTATCCTATAATCTACCCTATCCTATCCTCTATCCTATCCTATCCTCTATCCTATCCTATCCTATCCTATCCTATCCTATCCTCTATCCTATCCTATCCTCTATCCTATCCGATCCTCTATCCTATCCTATCCTCTATAATATCGTATCCTCTATCATATCCTATCCTCTTACCTATAATATCATCTATCCTATTCTATACTCTATCTTATCCTATCCGCTATCTTATCCTATCCTCTATCATATCCTATCCTATATCATATCCAATCCCCTATCCTATCCTCTATCCTATCCTATCCTCTATCCTATCCTATCCTCTATCCTATCCTATCCTGTATCCTATCCTATCCTGTATCCTATCCTATCCTCTATCCTATCCTATCCTCTATCCTGTCCTATCCTCTATCCGATCCTATTGTCTATCCAATCCTATACTATCCTCTATCGTATCCTATTCTCTATCCTATCCAAACCTATATCGTATCCTCTATCCTATCCAATCCTATATCGTATCCTCTATCCTCTCCTATCCTCTATCCTATCCTATCCTCTATCCTATCCTATCCTCTATCCGATCCTATCCTCTATCCTATCCTATCCTCTATCCTATCCTATCCTATCCTATCCTCTATCCTATCCTATCCGCTATCCTATCCTATCCTCTATCATGTCCTATCCTATATCATATCCAATCCCCTATCCTATCCTCTATCCTATCCTATCCTCTATCCTATCCTATCCTCTATCCTATCCTATCCTGTATCCTATCCTATCCTGTATCCTATCCTATCCTCTATCCTATCCTAATCCTCTATCCTATCCTATCCTCTATCCTATCCTATCCTCTATCATATCCTATCCTATATCCTATCCAATTCTCTATCCTATCCTATCCTCTATCCTATCCAATCCTATATCGTATCCTCTATCCTCTCCTATCCTCTATCCTATCCTATCCTCTATCCTATCCTATCCTCTATCCTATCCTATCCTCTACCCTACACTATCCTCTATCCTATCCTATCCTCTATCCTATCCTATCCTCTACCCTACACTATCCTCTATCCTATCCTATCCTCTATCCTATTCTATCCTCTATCCTATCCTATCCTCTACCCTATCCTATCCTCTATCCTATCCTATCCTCTATCCTGTCCTATCCTCTATCCGATCCTATTGTCTATCCAATCCTATACTATCCTCTATCGTATCCTATTCTCTATCCTATCCAAACCTATATCGTATCCTCTATCCTATCCAATCCTATATCGTATCCTCTATCCTCTCCTATCCTCTATCCTATCCTATCCTGTATCCTATCCTATCCTCGATCCTATCCTATCCTCTATCCTATCCTATCCTCTATCCTATCCTATCCTCTATCCTATCCTATCCTCTACCCTATCCTATCCTCTATCCTATCCTATCCTATCCTCTATGCTATCCTATAATCTACCCTATCCTATCCTCTATCCTATCCTATCCTCTATCCTATCCTATCCTATCCTATCCTATCCTATCCTCTATCCTATCCTATCCTCTATCCTATCCGATCCTCTATCCTATCCTATCCTCTATAATATCGTATCCTCTATCATATCCTATCCTCTTACCTATAATATCATCTATCCTATTCTATACTCTATCTTATCCTATCCGCTATCTTATCCTATCCTCTATCATATCCTATCCTATATCATATCCAATCCCCTATCCTATCCTCTATCCTATCCTATCCTCTATCCTATCCTATCCTCTATCCTATCCTATCCTGTATCCTATCCTATCCTGTATCCTATCCTATCCTCTATCCTATCCTAATCCTCTATCCTATCCTATCCTCTATCCTATCCTATCCTCTATCATATCCTATCCTATATCCTATCCAATCCCCCATCCTATCCTCTATCCTATCCTATCCTCTATCCTATCCTATCCTCTATCCTATCATTTCCTCTATACTATCCTATCCTCTACCGTATCCTATCCTCTATCCTATCCAATCCTATATCCTATACTCTAACATATCCTATCCTCTATTGTATCCTATCCTCCATCCGATCCTATCCTCTATCCTATCCTATACTCTGTCCTATCCTTTCCACTATCCTACCTTATGCTCTATCCTATCCTATCCTCCATCCTATCCTATCCTCTATCCTATAATATCATCTATCCTATCCTATTCTCTATCCTATCCTATCATCTATCCTATTCTATACTCTATCCTATCCTATCCTCTATCCTATCCTATCCTCTACCCTATCCTATCCTCTATCCTATCCTATCCTATCCTCTATGCTATCCTATAATCTACCCTATCCTATCCTCTATCCTATCCTATCCTCTATCCTATCCTAGCCTCTATCCTATCCTATCCTATCCTCTATCCTATCCTATCCTCTATCCTATCCTATCCTCTATCCTATCCTATCCTCTATCCTATCCTATCCTCTATCCTATCCTATCCTCTATCCTATCATATCCTTTATCCTATCCTATCCTCTATCCTATCCTATCCTCTACCCTATCCTATCCTCTATCCTATCCTATCCTATCCTCTATGCTATCTTATAATCTACCCTATCCTATCCTCTATCCTATCCTATCCTCTATCCTATCCTATCCTCTATCCTATCCTATCCTCTATCCTATCCTATCCTATCCTATCCTATCCTTTCCTCTATCCTCTCCTATCCTCTATCCTATCCTATCCTCTATCCTATTCTATCCTCTATCCGATCCTATTGTCTATCCAATCCTATACTATCCTCTATCGTATCCTATTCTCTATCCTATCCAATCCTATATCGCATCCTCTATCCTATCCTATCCTGTATCCTATCCTATCCTGTATCTTATCCTATCCTCTATCCTATCCTATCCTCTATCCTATCCTATCCTCTATCCTATCATATCCTTTATCCTATCCTATCCTCTATCCTATCCTATCCTCTACCCTATCCTATCCTCTACCCTATCCTATCCTATCCGCTATGCTATCCTATAATCTATCCTATCCTATCCTCTATCCTATCCTATCCTCTATCCTATCCTATCCTCTATTGTCTGCTATCTTCAATACAATACAATCCCCTATCCTATCCTCTATCCTATCCTATCCTCTATAATATCCACTCCTCTATCCTATCCTATCCTCTATCCTATCCTATCCTGTATCCTATCCTATCCTCTATCCTATCCTATCCTCTATCCGATCCTATCCTCTATCCTATCCTATCCTCTATCCTATCCTATCCTATCCTATCCTCTATCCTATCCTATCCGCTATCCTATCCTATCCTCTATCATGTCCTATCCTATATCATATCCAATCCCCTATCCTATCCTCTATCCTATCCTATCCTCTATCCTATCCTATCCTCTATCCTATCCTATCCTGTATCCTATCCTATCCTGTATCCTATCCTATCCTCTATCCTATCCTAATCCTCTATCCTATCCTATCCTCTATCCTATCCTATCCTCTATCATATCCTATCCTATATCCTATCCAATCCTCTATCCTATCCTATCCTCTATCCTATCCAATCCTATATCGTATCCTCTATCCTCTCCTATCCTCTATCCTATCCTATCCTGTATCCTATCCTATCCTCGACCCTATCCTATCCTCTATCCTATCCTATCCTCTATCCTATCCTATCCTCTATCCTATCCTATCCTCTACCCTACACTATCCTCTATCCTATCCTATCCTCTATCCTATTCTATCCTCTATCCTATCCTATCCTCTACCCTATCCTATCCTCTATCCTATCCTATCCTCTATCCTGTCCTATCCTCTATCCGATCCTATTGTCTATCCAATCCTATACTATCCTCTATCGTATCCTATTCTCTATCCTATCCAAACCTATATCGTATCCTCTATCCTATCCAATCCTATATCGTATCCTCTATCCTCTCCTATCCTCTATCCTATCCTATCCTGTATCCTATCCTATCCTCGATCCTATCCTATCCTCTATCCTATCCTATCCTCTATCCTATCCTATCCTCTATCCTATCCTATCCTCTACCCTATCCTATCCTCTATCCTATCCTATCCTATCCTCTATGCTATCCTATAATCTACCCTATCCTATCCTCTATCCTATCCTATCCTCTATCCTATCCTATCCTATCCTATCCTATCCTCTATCCTATCCTATCCTCTATCCTATCCGATCCTCTATCCTATCCTATCCTCTATCCTATCCTAATCCTCTATCCTATCCTATCCTCTATCCTATCCTATCCTCTATCATATCCTATCCTATATCCTATCCAATCCCCCATCCTATCCTCTATCCTATCCTATCCTCTATCCTATCCTATCTTCTATCCTATCATTTCCTCTATACTATCCTATCCTCTACCGTATCCTATCCTCTATCCTATCCAATCCTATATCCTATACTCTAACATATCCTATCCTCTATTGTATCCTATCCTCCATCCGATCCTATCCTCTATCCTATCCTATACTCTGTCCTATCCTTTCCACTATCCTACCTTATGCTCTATCCTATCCTATCCTCCATCCTATCCTATCCTCTATCCTATAATATCATCTATCCTATCCTATTCTCTATCCTATCCTATCATCTATCCTATTCTATACTCTATCCTATCCTATCCTCTATCCTATCCTATCCTCTACCCTATCCTATCCTCTATCCTATCCTATCCTATCCTCTATGCTATCCTATAATCTACCCTATCCTATCCTCTATCCTATCCTATCCTCTATCCTATCCTATCCTCTATCCTATCCTATCCTATCCTCTATCCTATCCTATCCTCTATCCTATCCTATCCTCTATCCTATCCTATCCTCTATCCTATCCTATCCTCTATCCTATCCTATCCTCTATCCTATCATATCCTTTATCCTATCCTATCCTCTATCCTATCCTATCCTCTACCCTATCCTATCCTCTATCCTATCCTATCCTCTATCCTATCCTATAATCTATCCTATCCTATCCTCTATCCTATCCTCTATCCTATCCTTTCCTCCATGCTATCCTATAATCTATCCTATCCTATCCTCTATCCTATCCAATCACCTATCCTATTCTCAATCCAATCCTATACTCTATCGAATCCTATCCTCTATAATATCGTATCCCCTATCCTATAATATAATTTACCCTATCCTCTTCTCTATCCTATCCTATCCTCTATCCTATCCTATCCTCTATCCTATCCTATCCTCTATCCTATCCTATCCTCTATCCTATCATATCCTCTTATCCTATCCTCTCCTCTATCCTATAATATCATCTATCCTATCCTATTCTCTATCCTATCCTATCATCTATCCTATTCTATACTCTATCCTATCCTATCCTCTATCCTATCCTATCCTCTACCCTATCCTATCCTCTATCCTATCCTATCCTCTATCCTATCCTATCCAATCCTATCCTATCCTATCCTGTATCCTATCCTATCCTATCCTCTACCCTATCCTATCCTCTATCCTATCCTATCCTCTATCCTGTCCTATCCTCTATCCGATCCTATTGTCTATCCAATCCTATACTATCCTCTATCGTATCCTATTCTCTATCCTATCCAAACCTATATCGTATCCTCTATCCTATCCAATCCTATATCGTATCCTCTATCCTCTCCTATCCTCTATCCTATCCTATCCTGTATCCTATCCTATCCTCGATCCTATCCTATCCTCTATCCTATCCTATCCTCTATCCTATCCTATCCTCTATCCTATCCTATCCTCTACCCTATCCTATCCTCTATCCTATCCTATCCTATCCTCTATGCTATCCTATAATCTACACTATCCTATCCTCTATCCTATCCTATCCTCTATCCTATCCTATCCTATCCTATCCTATCCTCTATCCTATCCTATCCTCTATCCTATCCGATCCTCTATCCTATCCTATCCACTATAATATCGTATCCTCTATCATATCCTATCCTCTTACCTATAATATCATCTATCCTATTCTATACTCTATCTTATCCTATCCGCTATCTTATCCTATCCTCTATCATATCCTATCCTATATCATATCCAATCCCCTATCCTATCCTCTATCCTATCCTATCCTCTATCCTATCCTATCCTCTATCCTATCCTATCCTGTATCCTATCCTATCCTGTATCCTATCCTATCCTCTATCCTATCCTAATCCTCTATCCTATCCTATCCTCTATCCTATCCTATCCTCTATCATATCCTATCCTATATCCTATCCAATCCCCCTTCCTATCCTCTATCCTATCCTATCCTCTATCCTATCCTATCCTCTATCCTATCATTTCCTCTATACTATCCTATCCTCTACCGTATCCTATCCTCTATCCTATCCAATCCTATATCCTATACTCTAACATATCCTATCCTCTATTGTATCCTATCCTCCATCCGATCCTATCCTCTATCCTATCCTATACTCTGTCCTATCCTTTCCACTATCCTACCTTATGCTCTATCCTATCCTATCCTCCATCCTATCCTATCCTCTATCCTATAATATCATCTATCCTATCCTATTCTCTATCCTATCCTATCATCTATCCTATTCTATACTCTATCCTATCCTATCCTCTATCCTATCCTATCCTCTACCCTATCCTATCCTCTATCCTATCCTATCCTATCCTCTATGCTATCCTATAATCTACCCTATCCTATCCTCTATCCTATCCTATCCTCTATCCTATCCTATCCTCTATCCTATCCTATCCTATCCTCTATCCTATCCTATCCTCTATCCTATCCTATCCTCTATCCTATCCTATCCTCTATCCTATCCTATCCTCTATCCTATCCTATCCTCTATCCTATCATATCCTTTATCCTATCCTATCCTCTATCCTATCCTATCCTCTACCCTATCCTATCCTCTATCCTATCCTATCCTCTATCCTATCCTATAATCTATCCTATCCTATCCTCTATCCTATCCTCTATCCTATCCTTTCCTCCATGCTATCCTATAATCTATCCTATCCTATCCTCTATACTATCCAATCACCTATCCTATTCTCAATCCAATCCTATACTCTATCGAATCCTATCCTCTATAATATCGTATCCCCTATCCTATAATATAATTTACCCTATCCTCTTCTCTATCCTATCCTATCCTCTATCCTATCCTATCCTCTATCCTATCCTATCCTCTATCCTATCCTATCCTCTATCCTATCATATCCTCTTATCCTATCCTCTCCTCTATCCTATAATATCATCTATCCTATCCTATTCTCTATCGTATCCTATCATCTATCCTATTCTATACTCTATCCTATCCTATCCTCTATCCTATCCTATCCTCTACCCTATCCTATCCTCTATCCTATCCTATCCTCTATCCTATCCTATCCAATCCTATCCTATCCTATCCTGTATCCTATCCTATCCTCTATCCTCTATCCTATCCTATCCTCTATCCTATCCTATCCTCTTATCCTATCCTATCCTCTATCCTATAATATCATCTATCCTATCCTATTCTCTATCCTATCCTATCATCTATCCTATTCTATACTCTATCCTATCCTATCCTCTATCCTATCCTATCCTCTACCCTATCCTATCCTCTATCCTATCCTATCCTCTATCCTATCCTATCCTCTATCCTATCCTATCCTCTATCCTATCCTATCCTCTATCCTATCCTATCCTCTATCCTATCCTATCCTCTATCCTATCCTATCCTCTATCCTATCCTCTCCGCTATCCTATCCTATCCTCTATCCGATCCTATTGTCTATCCAATCCTATACTATCCTCTATCGTATCCTATTCTCTATCCTATCCAATCCTATATCGTATCCTTTATCCTATCCTATCCTCTATCCTATCCTATCCTCTACCCTATCCTATCCTGTATCCTATCCTATCCTCGATCCTATCCTATCCTCTATCCTATCCTATCCTCTATCCTATCCTATCCTCTATCCTATCCTATCCTCTACCCTATCCTATCCTCTATCCTATCCTATCCTATCCTCTATGCTATCCTATAATCTACCCTATCCTATCCTCTATCCTATCCTATCCTCTATCCTATCCTATCCTATCCTATCCTATCCTCTATCCTATCCTATCCTCTATCCTATCCGATCCTCTATCCTATCCTATCCTCTATAATATCGTATCCTCTATCATATCCTATCCTCTTACCTATAATATCATCTATCCTATTCTATACTCTATCTTATCCTATCCGCTATCTTATCCTATCCTCTATCATATCCTATCCTATATCATATCCAATCCCCTATCCTATCCTCTATCCTATCCTATCCTCTATCCTATCCTATCCTCTATCCTATCCTATCCTGTATCCTATCCTATCCTGTATCCTATCCTATCCTCTATCCTATCCTAATCCTCTATCCTATCCTATCCTCTATCCTATCCTATCCTCTATCATATCCTATCCTATATCCTATCCAATCCCCCATCCTATCCTCTATCCTATCCTATCCTCTATCCTATCCTATCTTCTATCCTATCATTTCCTCTATACTATCCTATCCTCTACCGTATCCTATCCTCTATCCTATCCAATCCTATATCCTATACTCTAACATATCCTATCCTCTATTGTATCCTATCCTCCATCCGATCCTATCCTCTATCCTATCCTATACTCTGTCCTATCCTTTCCACTATCCTACCTTATGCTCTATCCTATCCTATCCTCCATCCTATCCTATCCTCTATCCTATAATATCATCTATCCTATCCTATTCTCTATCCTATCCTATCATCTATCCTATTCTATACTCTATCCTATCCTATCCTCTATCCTATCCTATCCTCTACCCTATCCTATCCTCTATCCTATCCTATCCTATCCTCTATGCTATCCTATAATCTACCCTATCCTATCCTCTATCCTATCCTATCCTCTATCCTATCCTATCCTCTATCCTATCCTATCCTATCCTCTATCCTATCCTATCCTCTATCCTATCCTATCCTCTATCCTATCCTATCCTCTATCCTATCCTATCCTCTATCCTATCCTATCCTCTATCCTATCATATCCTTTATCCTATCCTATCCTCTATCCTATCCTATCCTCTACCCTATCCTATCCTCTATCCTATCCTATCCTCTATCCTATCCTATAATCTATCCTATCCTAACCTCTATCCTATCCTCTATCCTATCCTTTCCTCCATGCTATCCTATAATCTATCCTATCCTATCCTCTATCCTATCCAATCACCTATCCTATTCTCAATCCAATCCTATACTCTATCGAATCCTATCCTCTATAATATCGTATCCCCTATCCTATAATATAATTTACCCTATCCTCTTCTCTATCCTATCCTATCCTCTATCCTATCCTATCCTCTATCCTATCCTATCCTCTATCCTATCATATCCTCTTATCCTATCCTCTCCTCTATCCTATAATATCATCTATCCTATCCTATTCTCTATCCTATCCTATCATCTATCCTATTCTATACTCTATCCTATCCTATCCTCTATCCTATCCTATCCTCTACCCTATCCTATCCTCTATCCTATCCTATCCTCTATCCTATCCTATCCAATCCTATCCTATCCTATCCTGTATCCTATCCTATCCTCTATCCTCTATCCTATCCTATTCTCTATCCTATCCTATCATCTATCCTATTCTATACTCTATCCTATCCTATCCTCTATCCTATCCTATCCTCTACCCTATCCTATCCTCTATCCTATCCTATCCTCTATCCTATCCTATCCTCTATCCTATCCTATCCTCTATCCTATCCTATCCTCTATCCTATCCTATCCTCTATCCTATCCTATCCTCTATCCTATCCTATCCTCTACCCTATCCTATCCTCTATCCTATCCTATCCTCTATCCTGTCCTATCCTCTATCCGATCCTATTGTCTATCCAATCCTATACTATCCTCTATCGTATCCTATTCTCTATCCTATCCAAACCTATATCGAATCCTCTATCCTATCCAATCCTATATCGTATCCTCTATCCTCTCCTATCCTCTATCCTATCCTATCCTGTATCCTATCCTATCCTCGATCCTATCCTATCCTCTATCCTATCCTATCCTCTATCCTATCCTATCCTCTATCCTATCCTATCCTCTACCCTATCCTATCCTCTATCCTATCCTATCCTATCCTCTATGCTATCCTATAATCTACCCTATCCTATCCTCTATCCTATCCTATCCTCTATCCTATCCTATCCTATCCTATCCTATCCTCTATCCTATCCTATCCTCTATCCTATCCGATCCTCTATCCTATCCTATCCTCTATAATATCGTATCCTCTATCATATCCTATCCTCTTACCTATAATATCATCTATCCTATTCTATACTCTATCTTATCCTATCCGCTATCTTATCCTATCCTCTATCATATCCTATCCTATATCATATCCAATCCCCTATCCTATCCTCTATCCTATCCTATCCTCTATCCTATCCTATCCTCTATCCTATCCTATCCTGTATCCTATCCTATCCTGTATCCTATCCTATCCTCTATCCTATCCTAATCCTCTATCCTATCCTATCCTCTATCCTATCCTATCCTCTATCATATCCTATCCTATATCCTATCCAATCCCCCATCCTATCCTCTATCCTATCCTATCCTCTATCCTATCCTATCCTCTATCCTATCATTTCCTCTATACTATCCTATCCTCTACCGTATCCTATCCTCTATCCTATCCAATCCTATATCCTATACTCTAACATATCCTATCCTCTGTTGTATCCTATCCTCCATCCGATCCTATCCTCTATCCTATCCTATACTCTGTCCTATCCTTTCCACTATCCTACCTTATGCTCTATCCTATCCTATCCTCCATCCTATCCTATCCTCTATCCTATAATATCATCTATCCTATCCTATTCTCTATCCTATCCTATCATCTATCCTATTCTATACTCTATCCTATCCTATCCTCTATCCTATCCTATCCTCTACCCTATCCTATCCTATCCTCTACCCTATCCTATCCTCTATCCTATCCTCTATCCTATCCTATCCTATCCTCTATGCTATCCTATAATCTACCCTATCCTATCCTCTATCCTATCCTATCCTCTATCCTATCCTATCCTCTATCCTATCCTATCCTATCCTCTATCCTATCCTATCCTCTATCCTATCCTATCCTCTATCCTATCCTATCCTCTATCCTATCCTATCCTCTATCCTATCCTATCCTCTATCCTATCATATCCTTTATCCTATCCTATCCTCTATCCTATCCTATCCTCTACCCTATCCTATCCTCTATCCTATCCTATCCTCTATCCTATCCTATAATCTATCCTATCCTATCCTCTATCCTATCCTCTATCCTATCCTTTCCTCCATGCTATCCTATAATCTATCCTATCCTATCCTCTATCCTATCCAATCACCTATCCTATTCTCAATCCAATCCTATACTCTATCGAATCCTATCCTCTATAATATCGTATCCCCTATCCTATAATATAATTTACCCTATCCTCTTCTCTATCCTATCCTATCCTCTATCCTATCCTATCCTCTATCCTATCCTATCCTCTATCCTATCCTATCCTCTATCCTATCATATCCTCTTATCCTATCCTCTCCTCTATCCTATAATATCATCTATCCTATCCTATTCTCTATCGTATCCTATCATCTATCCTATTCTATACTCTATCCTATCCTATCCTCTATCCTATCCTATCCTCTACCCTATCCTATCCTCTATCCTATCCTATCCTCTATCCTATCCTATCCAATCCTATCCTATCCTATCCTGTATCCTATCCTATCCTCTATCCTCTATCCTATCCTATCCTCTATCCTATCCTATCCTCTTATCCTATCCTATCCTCTATCCTATAATATCATCTATCCTATCCTATTCTCTATCCTATCCTATCATCTATCCTATTCTATACTCTATCCTATCCTATCCTCTATCCTATCCTATCCTCTACCCTATCCTATCCTCTATCCTATCCTATCCTCTATCCTATCCTATCCTCTATCCTATCCTATCCTCTATCCTATCCTATCCTCTATCCTATCCTATCCTCTATCCTATCCTATCCTCTATCCTATCCTATCCTCTATCCTATCCTCTCCGCTATCCTATCCTATCCTCTATCCGATCCTATTGTCTATCCAATCCTATACTATCCTCTATCGTATCCTATTCTCTATCCTATCCAATCCTATATCGTATCCTTTATCCTATCCTATCCTCTATCCTATCCTATCCTCTACCCTATCCTATCCTCTATCCTATCCTATCCTCTATCCTATCCTATCCTCTATCCTATCCTATCCTCTATCCTATCCTATCCTCTATCCTATCATATCCTCTTATCCTATCCTCTCCTCTATCCTATAATATCATCTATCCTATCCTATTCTCTATCCTATCCTATCATCTATCCTATTCTATACTCTATCCTATCCTATCCTCTATCCTATCCTATCCTCTACCCTATCCTATCCTCTATCCTATCCTATCCTCTATCCTATCCTATCCTATCCTATCCTATCCTCTATCCTATCCTATCCTCTATCCTATCCTATCCTCTATCCTATCCTATCCTCTATCCTATCCTATCCTCTTATCCTATCCTATCCTCTATCCTATAATATCATCTATCCTATCCTATTCTCTATCCTATCCTATCATCTATCCTATTCTATACTCTATCCTATCCTATCCTCTATCCTATCCTATCCTCTACCCTATCCTATCCTCTATCCTATCCTATCCTCTATCCTATCCTATCCTCTATCCTATCCTATCCTCTATCCTATCCTATCCTCTATCCTATCCTCTATCCTATCCTATCCTCTATCCTATCCTATCCTCTATCCTATCCTATCCAATCCTATCCTATCCTATCCTGTATCCTATCCTATCCTCTATCCTCTATCCTCTATCCTATCCTATCCTCTATCCTATCCTATCCTCTTATCCTATCCTATCCTCTATCCTATAATATCATCTATCCTATCCTATTCTCTATCCTATCCTATCATCTATCCTATTCTATACTCTATCCTATCCTATCCTCTATCCTATCCTATCCTCTACCCTATCCTATCCTCTATCCTATCCTATCCTCTATCCTATCCTATCCTCTATCCTATCCTATCCTCTATCCTATCCTATCCTCTATCCTATCCTATCCTCTATCCTATCCTATCTAGCTACCCTATCCTATCCTCTATCCTATCCTATTCTCTATCCTATCCTATCCTATCCTATCCTATCCTCTATCCTATCCTATCCTCTATCCTATCCTATCCTCTTATCCTATCCTATCCTCTATCCTATAATATCATCTATCCTATCCTATTCTCTATCCTATCCTATCATCTATCCTATTCTATACTCTATCCTATCCTATCCTCTATCCTATCCTATCCTCTACCCTATCCTATCCTCTATCCTATCCTATCCTCTATCCTATCCTATCCTCTATCCTATCCTATCCTCTATCCTATCCTATCCTCTATCCTATCCTATCCTCTATCCTATCCTATCCTCTATCCTATCGTATCCTCTATCCGATCCTATTGTCTATCCAATCCTATACTATCCTCTATCGTATCCTATTCTCTATCCTATCCAATCCTATATCGTATCCTCTATCCTCTCCTATCCTCTATCCTATCCTATCCTGTATCCTATCCTATCCTCGATCCTATCCTATCCTCTATCCTATCCTATCCTCTATCCTATCCTATCCTCTACCCTATCCTATCCTCTATCCTATCCTATCCTCTACCCTATCCTATCCTCTATCCTATCCTATCCTCTATCCTATCCTATCCTCTATCCTATCCTATCCTCTATCCTATCCTATCCTCTATCCTATCCTATCCTCTATCCTATCCTATCCTCTACCCTATCCTATCCTCTATCCTATCCTATTCTCTATCCTATCCTATCCTATCCTATCCTATCCTCTATCCTATCCTATCCTCTATCCTATCCTATCCTCTTATCCTATCCTATCCTCTATCCTATAATATCATCTATCCTATCCTATTCTCTATCCTATCCTATCATCTATCCTATTCTATACTCTATCCTATCCTATCCTCTATCCTATCCTATCCTCTACCCTATCCTATCCTCTATCCTATCCTATCCTCTATCCTATCCTATCCTCTATCCTATCCTATCCTCTATCCTATCCTATCCTCTATCCTATCCTATCCTCTATCCTATCCTATCCTCTATCCTATCCTATCCTCTATCCTATCGTATCCTCTATCCGATCCTATTGTCTATCCAATCCTATACTATCCTCTATCGTATCCTATTCTCTATCCTATCCAATCCTATATCGTATCCTCTATCCTCTCCTATCCTCTATCCTATCCTATCCTGTATCCTATCCTATCCTCGATCCTATCCTATCCTCTATCCTATCCTATCCTCTATCCTATCCTATCCTCTACCCTATCCTATCCTCTATCCTATCCTATCCTATCCTCTATGCTATCCTATAATCTACCCTATCCTATCCTCTATCCTATCCTATCCTCTATCCTATCCTATCCTATCCTATCCTCTATCCTATCCTATTCTCTATCCTATCCTATCATCTATCCTATTCTATACTCTATCCTATCCTATCCTCTATCCTATCCTATCCTCTACCCTATCCTATCCTCTATCCTATCCTATCCTCTATCCTATCCTATCCTCTATCCTATCCTATCCTCTATCCTATCCTATCCTCTATCCTATCCTATCATCTATCCTATTCTATACTCTATCCTATCCTATCCTCTATCCTATCCTATCCTCTACCCTATCCTATCCTCTATCCTATCCTATCCTCTATCCTATCCTATCCTCTATCCTATCCTATCCTCTTATCCTATCCTATCCTCTATCCTATAATATCATCTATCCTATCCTATTCTCTATCCTATCCTATCATCTATCCTATTCTATACTCTATCCTATCCTATCCTCTATCCTATCCTATCCTCTACCCTATCCTATCCTCTATCCTATCCTATCCTCTATCCTATCCTATCCTCTATCCTATCCTATCCTCTATCCTATCCTATCCTCTATCCTATCCTCTATCCTATCCTATCCTCTATCCTATCCTATCCTCTATCCTATCCTATCCAATCCTATCCTATCCTATCCTGTATCCTATCCTATCCTCTATCCTCTATCCTCTATCCTATCCTATCCTCTATCCTATCCTATCCTCTTATCCTATCCTATCCTCTATCCTATAATATCATCTATCCTATCCTATTCTCTATCCTATCCTATCATCTATCCTATTCTATACTCTATCCTATCCTATCCTCTATCCTATCCTATCCTCTACCCTATCCTATCCTCTATCCTATCCTATCCTCTATCCTATCCTATCCTCTATCCTATCCTATCCTCTATCCTATCCTATCCTCTATCCTATCCTATCCTCTATCCTATCCTATCTAGCTACCCTATCCTATCCTCTATCCTATCCTATTCTCTATCCTATCCTATCCTATCCTATCCTATCCTCTATCCTATCCTATCCTCTATCCTATCCTATCCTCTTATCCTATCCTATCCTCTATCCTATAATATCATCTATCCTATCCTATTCTCTATCCTATCCTATCATCTATCCTATTCTATACTCTATCCTATCCTATCCTCTATCCTATCCTATCCTCTACCCTATCCTATCCTCTATCCTATCCTATCCTCTATCCTATCCTATCCTCTATCCTATCCTATCCTCTATCCTATCCTATCCTCTATCCTATCCTATCCTCTATCCTATCCTATCCTCTATCCTATCGTATCCTCTATCCGATCCTATTGTCTATCCAATCCTATACTATCCTCTATCGTATCCTATTCTCTATCCTATCCAATCCTATATCGTATCCTCTATCCTCTCCTATCCTCTATCCTATCCTATCCTGTATCCTATCCTATCCTCGATCCTATCCTATCCTCTATCCTATCCTATCCTCTATCCTATCCTATCCTCTACCCTATCCTATCCTCTATCCTATCCTATCCTCTACCCTATCCTATCCTCTATCCTATCCTATCCTCTATCCTATCCTATCCTCTATCCTATCCTATCCTCTATCCTATCCTATCCTCTATCCTATCCTATCCTCTATCCTATCCTATCCTCTACCCTATCCTATCCTCTATCCTATCCTATTCTCTATCCTATCCTATCCTATCCTATCCTATCCTCTATCCTATCCTATCCTCTATCCTATCCTATCCTCTTATCCTATCCTATCCTCTATCCTATAATATCATCTATCCTATCCTATTCTCTATCCTATCCTATCATCTATCCTATTCTATACTCTATCCTATCCTATCCTCTATCCTATCCTATCCTCTACCCTATCCTATCCTCTATCCTATCCTATCCTCTATCCTATCCTATCCTCTATCCTATCCTATCCTCTATCCTATCCTATCCTCTATCCTATCCTATCCTCTATCCTATCCTATCCTCTATCCTATCCTATCCTCTATCCTATCGTATCCTCTATCCGATCCTATTGTCTATCCAATCCTATACTATCCTCTATCGTATCCTATTCTCTATCCTATCCAATCCTATATCGTATCCTCTATCCTCTCCTATCCTCTATCCTATCCTATCCTGTATCCTATCCTATCCTCGATCCTATCCTATCCTCTATCCTATCCTATCCTCTATCCTATCCTATCCTCTACCCTATCCTATCCTCTATCCTATCCTATCCTATCCTCTATGCTATCCTATAATCTACCCTATCCTATCCTCTATCCTATCCTATCCTCTATCCTATCCTATCCTATCCTATCCTCTATCCTATCCTATCCTCTATCCTATCCTATCCTCTATCCTATTATATCCTCTATCCTATCCTATCCTCTATCCTATCCTATCCTCTATCCTATCCTATCCTCTATCCTATCCTATCCTCTATCCTATCCTATCCTCTATCCGATCTTATTGTCTATCCAATCCTATACTATCCTCTATCGTATCCTATTCTCTATCCTATCCAATCCTATATCGTATCCTCCATCCTTTCCTATCCTCTATCCTATCCTATCCTGTATCCTATCCTATCCTCGATCCTATCCTATCCTCTATCCTATCCTATCCTCTATCCTATCCTATCCTCTATCCTATCCTATCCTCTATCCTATCCTATCCTCTACCCTATCCTATCCTCTATCCTATCCTATCCTATCCTCTATGCTATCCTATAATCTACCCTATCCTATCCTCTATCCTATCCTATCCTCTATCCTATCCTATCCTATCCTATCCTCTATCCTATCCTATCCTCTATCCTATCCTATCCTCTATCCTATCCTATCCTATCCTATCCTCTATCCTATCCTCTCCGCTATCCTATCCTATCCTCTATCCGATCCTATTGTCTATCCAATCCTATACTATCCTCTATCGTATCCTATTCTCTATCCTATCCAATCCTATATCGTATCCTCTATCCTATCCTATCCTCTATCCTATCCTATCCTGTATCCTATCCTATCCTGTATCCTATCCTATCCTGTATCCTATCCTATCCTCTATCCTATCCTATCCTCTATCCTATCCTATCCTCTATCCTATCCTATCCTCTATCCTATCCTATCCTCTATCCTATCATATCCTCTTATCCTATCCTCTCCTCTATCCTATAATATCATCTATCCTATCCTATTCTCTATCCTATCCAATCCTATATCGTATCCTCTATCCTCTCCTATCCTCTATCCTATCCTATCCTGTATCCTATCCTATCCTCGATCCTATCCTATCCTCTATCCTATCCTATCCTCTATCCTATCCTCTTCCCTATCCTATCCTCTATCCTATCCTATCCTATCCTCTATGCTATCCTATAATCTACCCTATCCTATCCTCTATCCTATCCTATCCTCTTTCCTATCCTATCCTATCCTATCCTCTATCCTATCCTATCCTCTATCCTATCCGATCCTCTATCCTATCCTATCCTCTATAATATCGTATCCTCTATCATATCCTATCCTCTTACCTATAATATTATCTATCCTATTCTATACTCTATCTTATCCTATCCGCTATCCTATCCTATCCTCTATCATATCCTATCGTATATCATATCCAATCCCCTATCCTATCCTCTATCCTATCCTATCCTCTATCCTATCCTATCCTCTATCCTATCCTATCCTGTATCCTATCCTATCTTGTATCCTATCCTATCCTCTATCCTATCCTAATCCTCTATCCTATCCTATCCTCTATCCTATCCTATCCTCTATCATATCCTATCCTATATCCTATCCAATCCCCTATCCTATCCTCTATCCTATCCTATCTTCTATCCTATCCTATCCTCTATCCTATCCTTTCCTCTATCCTATCCTATCCTCTATCCTATCCTATCCTCTATCCTATGCTATCCTCTACCCTATCCTATCCTCTATCCTATCCTATCCTCTATCCTATCCTATAATCTATCCTATCCTATCCTCTATCCTATCCTTTCCTCCATCCTATCCTATAATCTATCCTATCCTATCCTCTATCCTATCCAATCACCTATCCTATTCTCAATCCAATCCTATACTCTATCGAATCCTATCCTCTATAATATCGTATCCCCTATCCTATAATATAATTTACCCTATCCTCTTCTCTATCCTATCCTATCCTCTATCCTATCCTATCCTCTATCCTATCCTATAATCTATCCTATCCTATCCGCTATCCTATCCAATCACCTATCCTATTCTCAATCCAATCCTATACTCTATCCAATCCTATCCTCTATAATATCGTATCCCCTATCCTATAATATAATTTACCCTATCCTATTCTCTATCCGATCCTATCCTCTATCCTATCCTATCCTCTATCCTATCCTATCCTAACCTATCCTCTATCCTATCCTCTCCGCTATCCTATCCTATCCTCTATCCGATCCTATTGTCTATCCAATCCTATACTATCCTCTATCGTATCCTATCCTCTATCCTATCCTATCCTCTATCCTATCATATCCTCTTATCCTATCCTCTCCTCTATCCTATAATATCATCTATCCTATCCTATTCTCTATCCTATCCTATCATCTATCCTATTCTATACTCTATCCTATCCTATCCTCTATCCTATCCTATCCTCTATCCTATCCTATCCTCTATCCTATCCTATCCTCTATCCTATCCTATCCTCTATCCTATCCTATCCTCTATCCTATCCTCTCCGCTATCCTATCCTATCCTCTATCCGATCCTATTGTCTATCCAATCCTATACTATCCTCTATCGTATCCTATTCTCTATCCTATCCAATCCTATATCGTATCCTTTATCCTATCCTATCCTCTATCCTATCCTATCCTCTACCCTATCCTATCCTCTATCCTATCCTATCCTCTATCCTATCCTATCCTCTATCCTATCCTATCCTCTATCCTATCCTATCCTCTATCCTATCATATCCTCTTATCCTATCCTCTCCTCTATCCTATAATATCATCTATCCTATCCTATTATCTATCCTATCCTATCATCTATCCTATTCTATACTCTATCCTATCCTATCCTCTATCCTATCCTATCCTCTACCCTATCCTATCCTCTATCCTATCCTATCCTCTATCCTATCCTATCCTATCCTATCCTATCCTCTATCCTATCCTATCCTCTATCCTATCCTATCCTCTATCCTATCCTCTCCTCTATCCTATCCTATCCTCTTATCCTATCCTATCCTCTATCCTATAATATCATCTATCCTATCCTATTCTCTATCCTATCCTATCATCTATCCTATTCTATACTCTATCCTATCCTATCCTCTATCCTATCCTATCCTCTACCCTATCCTATCCTCTATCCTATCCTATCCTCTATCCTATCCTATCCTCTATCCTATCCTATCCTCTATCCTATCCTATCCACTATCCTATCCTCTATCCTATCCTATCCTCTATCCGATCCTATTGTCTATCCAATCCTATACTATCCTCTATCGTATCCTATTCTCTATCCTATCCAATCCTATATCGTATCCTCTATCCTCTCCTATCCTCTATCCTATCCTACCCTGTATCCTATCCTATCCTCGATCCTATCCTATCCTCTATCCTATCCTATCCTCTATCCTATCCTATCCTCTATCCTATCCTATCCTCTTCCCTATCCTATCCTCTATCCTATCCTATCCTCTATCCTATCCTATCCTATCCTCTATCCTATCCTATCCTCTATCCTATCCGATCCTCTATCCGATCCTATCCTCTATCCTATCCTATCCTATCCTATCCTCTATCCTATCCTCTCCGCTATCCTATCCTATCCTCTATCCGATCCTATTGTCTATCCAATCCTATACTATCCTCTATCGTATCCTATTCTCTATCCTATCCAATCCTATATCGTATCCTCTATCCTATCCTACCCTCTATCCTATCCTATCCTGTATCCTATCCTATCCTCTATCCTATCCTATCCTCTATCCTATCCTATCCTCTATCCTATCCTATCCTCTATCCTATCCTATCCTCTATCCTATCATATCCTCTTATCCTATCCTCTCCTCTATCCTATAATATCATCTATCCTATCCTATTCTCTATCCTATCCTATCATCTATCCTATTCTATACTCTATCCTATCCTATCCTCTATCCTATCCTCTCCTAACCTATCCTCTATCCTATCCTCTCCGCTATCCTATCCTATCCTCTATCCGATCCTATTGTCTATCCAATCCTATACTATCCTCTATCGTATCCTATCCTCTATCCTATCCTATCCTCTATCCTATCATATCCTCTTATCCTATCCTCTCCTCTATCCTATAATATCATCTATCCTATCCTATTCTCTATCCTATCCTATCATCTATCCTATTCTATACTCTATCCTATCCTATCCTCTATCCTATCCTATCCTCTACCCTATCCTATCCTCTATCCTATCCTATCCTCTATCCTATCCTATCCTCTATCCTATCCTATCCTCTATCCTATCCTATCCTCTATCCTATCCTATCCTCTATCCTATCCTATCCTCTATCCTATCCTATCCTCTATCCTATCGTATCCTCTATCCGATCCTATTGTCTATCCAATCCTATACTATCCTCTATCGTATCCTATTCTCTATCCTATCCAATCCTATATCGTATCCTCTATCCTCTCCTATCCTCTATCCTATCCTATCCTGTATCCTATCCTATCCTCGATCCTATCCTATCCTCTATCCTATCCTATCCTCTATCCTATCCTATCCTCTACCCTATCCTATCCTCTATCCTATCCTATCCTATCCTCTATGCTATCCTATAATCTACCCTATCCTATCCTCTATCCTATCCTATCCTCTATCCTATCCTATCCTATCCTATCCTCTATCCTATCCTATCCTCTATCCTATCCTATCCTCTATCCTATTATATCCTCTATCCTATCCTATCCTCTATCCTATCCTATCCTCTATCCTATCCTATCCTCTATCCTATCCTATCCTCTATCCTATCCTATCCTCTATCCGATCTTATTGTCTATCCAATCCTATACTATCCTCTATCGTATCCTATTCTCTATCCTATCCAATCCTATATCGTATCCTCCATCCTTTCCTATCCTCTATCCTATCCTATCCTGTATCCTATCCTATCCTCGATCCTATCCTATCCTCTATCCTATCCTATCCTCTATCCTATCCTATCCTCTATCCTATCCTATCCTCTATCCTATCCTATCCTCTACCCTATCCTATCCTCTATCCTATCCTATCCTATCCTCTATGCTATCCTATAATCTACCCTATCCTATCCTCTATCCTATCCTATCCTCTATCCTATCCTATCCTATCCTATCCTCTATCCTATCCTATCCTCTATCCTATCCTATCCTCTATCCTATCCTATCCTATCCTATCCTCTATCCTATCCTCTCCGCTATCCTATCCTATCCTCTATCCGATCCTATTGTCTATCCAATCCTATACTATCCTCTATCGTATCCTATTCTCTATCCTATCCAATCCTATATCGTATCCTCTATCCTATCCTATCCTCTATCCTATCCTATCCTGTATCCTATCCTATCCTGTATCCTATCCTATCCTGTATCCTATCCTATCCTCTATCCTATCCTATCCTCTATCCTATCCTATCCTCTATCCTATCCTATCCTCTATCCTATCCTATCCTCTATCCTATCATATCCTCTTATCCTATCCTCTCCTCTATCCTATAATATCATCTATCCTATCCTATTCTCTATCCTATCCAATCCTATATCGTATCCTCTATCCTCTCCTATCCTCTATCCTATCCTATCCTGTATCCTATCCTATCCTCGATCCTATCCTATCCTCTATCCTATCCTATCCTCTATCCTATCCTCTTCCCTATCCTATCCTCTATCCTATCCTATCCTATCCTCTATGCTATCCTATAATCTACCCTATCCTATCCTCTATCCTATCCTATCCTCTTTCCTATCCTATCCTATCCTATCCTCTATCCTATCCTATCCTCTATCCTATCCGATCCTCTATCCTATCCTATCCTCTATAATATCGTATCCTCTATCATATCCTATCCTCTTACCTATAATATTATCTATCCTATTCTATACTCTATCTTATCGTATCCGCTATCCTATCCTATCCTCTATCATATCCTATCGTATATCATATCCAATCCCCTATCCTATCCTCTATCCTATCCTATCCTCTATCCTATCCTATCCTCTATCCTATCCTATCCTGTATCCTATCCTATCTTGTATCCTATCCTATCCTCTATCCTATCCTAATCCTCTATCCTATCCTATCCTCTATCCTATCCTATCCTCTATCATATCCTATCCTATATCCTATCCAATCCCCTATCCTATCCTCTATCCTATCCTATCTTCTATCCTATCCTATCCTCTATCCTATCCTTTCCTCTATCCTATCCTATCCTCTATCCTATCCTATCCTCTATCCTATGCTATCCTCTACCCTATCCTATCCTCTATCCTATCCTATCCTCTATCCTATCCTATAATCTATCCTATCCTATCCTCTATCCTATCCTCTATCCTATCCTTTCCTCCATCCTATCCTATAATCTATCCTATCCTATCCTCTATCCTATCCAATCACCTATCCTATTCTCAATCCAATCCTATACTCTATCGAATCCTATCCTCTATAATATCGTATCCCCTATCCTATAATATAATTTACCCTATCCTCTTCTCTATCCTATCCTATCCTCTATCCTATCCTATCCTCTATCCTATCCTATAATCTATCCTATCCTATCCGCTATCCTATCCAATCACCTATCCTATTCTCAATCCAATCCTATACTCTATCCAATCCTATCCTCTATAATATCGTATCCCCTATCCTATAATATAATTTACCCTATCCTATTCTCTATCCGATCCTATCCTCTATCCTATCCTATCCTCTATCCTATCCTATCCTAACCTATCCTCTATCCTATCCTCTCCGCTATCCTATCCTATCCTCTATCCGATCCTATTGTCTATCCAATCCTATACTATCCTCTATCGTATCCTATCCTCTATCCTATCCTATCCTCTATCCTATCATATCCTCTTATCCTATCCTCTCCTCTATCCTATAATATCATCTATCCTATCCTATTCTCTATCCTATCCTATCATCTATCCTATTCTATACTCTATCCTATCCTATCCTCTATCCTATCCTATCCTCTATCCTATCCTATCCTCTATCCTATCCTATCCTCTATCCTATCCTATCCTCTATCCTATCCTATCCTCTATCCTATCCTCTCCGCTATCCTATCCTATCCTCTATCCGATCCTATTGTCTATCCAATCCTATACTATCCTCTATCGTATCCTATTCTCTATCCTATCCAATCCTATATCGTATCCTTTATCCTATCCTATCCTCTATCCTATCCTATCCTCTACCCTATCCTATCCTCTATCCTATCCTATCCTCTATCCTATCCTATCCTCTATCCTATCCTATCCTCTATCCTATCCTATCCTCTATCCTATCATATCCTCTTATCCTATCCTCTCCTCTATCCTATAATATCATCTATCCTATCCTATTATCTATCCTATCCTATCATCTATCCTATTCTATACTCTATCCTATCCTATCCTCTATCCTATCCTATCCTCTACCCTATCCTATCCTCTATCCTATCCTATCCTCTATCCTATCCTATCCTATCCTATCCTATCCTCTATCCTATCCTATCCTCTATCCTATCCTATCCTCTATCCTATCCTCTCCTCTATCCTATCCTATCCTCTTATCCTATCCTATCCTCTATCCTATAATATCATCTATCCTATCCTATTCTCTATCCTATCCTATCATCTATCCTATTCTATACTCTATCCTATCCTATCCTCTATCCTATCCTATCCTCTACCCTATCCTATCCTCTATCCTATCCTATCCTCTATCCTATCCTATCCTCTATCCTATCCTATCCTCTATCCTATCCTATCCACTATCCTATCCTCTATCCTATCCTATCCTCTATCCGATCCTATTGTCTATCCAATCCTATACTATCCTCTATCGTATCCTATTCTCTATCCTATCCAATCCTATATCGTATCCTCTATCCTCTCCTATCCTCTATCCTATCCTACCCTGTATCCTATCCTATCCTCGATCCTATCCTATCCTCTATCCTATCCTATCCTCTATCCTATCCTATCCTCTATCCTATCCTATCCTCTTCCCTATCCTATCCTCTATCCTATCCTATCCTCTATCCTATCCTATCCTATCCTCTATCCTATCCTATCCTCTATCCTATCCGATCCTCTATCCGATCCTATCCTCTATCCTATCCTATCCTATCCTATCCTCTATCCTATCCTCTCCGCTATCCTATCCTATCCTCTATCCGATCCTATTGTCTATCCAATCCTATACTATCCTCTATCGTATCCTATTCTCTATCCTATCCAATCCTATATCGTATCCTCTATCCTATCCTACCCTCTATCCTATCCTATCCTGTATCCTATCCTATCCTCTATCCTATCCTATCCTCTATCCTATCCTATCCTCTATCCTATCCTATCCTCTATCCTATCCTATCCTCTATCCTATCCTATCCTCTATCCTATCCTATCCTCTATCCTATCCTATCCTCTATCCTATCCTATCCTCTATCCTATCATATCCTCTTATCCTATCCTCTCCTCTATCCTATAATATCATCTATCCTATCCTATTCTCTATCCTATCCTATCATCTATCCTATTCTATACTCTATCCTATCCTATCCTCTATCCTATCCTATCCTCTACCCTATCCTATCCTCTATCCCCTATCCTATTCTCTATCCTATCCTATCCTATCCTATCCTATCCTCTATCCTATCCTATCCTCTATCCTATCCTATCCTCTTATCCTATCCTATCCTCTATCCTATAATATCATCTATCCTATCCTATTCTCTATCCTATCCTATCATCTATCCTATTCTATACTCTATCCTATCCTATCCTCTATCCTATCCTATCCTCTACCCTATCCTATCCTCTATCCTATCCTATCCTCTATCCTATCCTATCCTCTATCCTATCCTATCCTCTATCCTATCCTATCCTCTACCCTATCGTATCCTCTATCCTATCCTATCCTCTATCCTATCCTATCCTCTATCCTATCCTATCCTCTATCCGATCCTATTGTCTATCCAATCCTATACTATCCTCTATCGTATCCTATTCTCTATCCTATCCAATCCTATATCGTATCCTCTATCCTCTCCTATCCTCTTTCCTATCCTATCCTGTATCCTATCCTATCCTCGATCCTATCCTATCCTCTATCCTATCCTATCCTCTATCCTATCCTATCCTCTATCCTATCCTATCCTCTATCCTATCCTATCCTCTACCCTATCCCATCCTCTATCCTATCCTATCCTATCCTCTATGCTATCCTATAATCTACCCTATCCTATCCTCTATCCTATCCTATCCTCTATCCTATCCTATCCTATCCTATCCTCTATCCTATCCTATCCTCTATCCTATCCTATCCTCTATCCTATCCTATCCTCTATCCTATCCTATCCTCTATCCTATCCTATCCTCTATCCTATCCTATCCTCTATCCGATCTTATTGTCTATCCAATCCTATACTATCCTCTATCGTATCCTATTCTCTATCCTATCCAATCCTATATCGTATCCTCTATCCTCTCCTATCCTCTATCCTATCCTATCCTGTATCCTATCCTATCCTCGATCCTATCCTATCCTCTATCCTATCCTATCCTCTATCCTATCCTATCCTCTATCCTATCCTATCCTCTATCCTATCCTATCCTCTACCCTATCCTATCCTCTATCCTATCCTATCCTATCCTCTATGCTATCCTATAATCTACCCTATCCTATCCTCTATCCTATCCTATCCTCTATCCTATCCTATCCTATCCTATCCTCTATCCTATCCTATCCTCTATCCTATCCTATCCTCTATCCTATCCTATCCTCTATCCTATCCTATCCTATCCTATCCTCTATCCTATCCTCTCCGCTATCCTATCCTATCCTCTATCCGATCCTATTGTCTATCCAATCCTATACTATCCTCTATCGTATCCTATTCTCTATCCTATCCAATCCTATATCGTATCCTCTATCCTATCCTATCCTCTATCCTATCCTATCCTGTATCCTATCCTATCCTGTATCCTATCCTATCCTGTATCCTATCCTATCCTGTATCCTATCCTATCCTCTATCCTATCCTATCCTCTATCCTATCCTATCCTCTATCCTATCCTATCCTCTATCCTATCCTATCCTCTATCCTATCATATCCTCTTATCCTATCCTCTCCTCTATCCTATAATATCATCTATCCTATCCTATTCTCTATCCTATCCAATCCTATATCGTATCCTCTATCCTCTCCTATCCTCTATCCTATCCTATCCTGTATCCTATCCTATCCTCGATCCTATCCTATCCTCTATCCTATCCTATCCTCTATCCTATCCTCTTCCCTATCCTATCCTCTATCCTATCCTATCCTATCCTATCCTCTATGCTATCCTATAATCTACCCTATCCTATCCTCTATCCTATCCTATCCTCTTTCCTATCCTATCCTATCCTATCCTCTATCCTATCCTATCCTCTATCCTATCCGATCCTCTATCCTATCCTATCCTCTATAATATCGTATCCTCTATCATATCCTATCCTCTTACCTATAATATCATCTATCCTATCCTATCCTGTATCCTATCCTATCCTCGATCCTATCCTATCCTCTATCCTATCCTATCCTCTATCCTATCCTATCCTCTATCCTATCCTATAATCTATCCTATCCTATCCTCTATCCTATCCTATCCTCTATCCTATCCTATCCTGTATCCTATCCTATCCTGTATCCTATCCTATCCTCTATCCTCTCCTATCCTCTATCCTATCCTATCCTGTATCCTATCCTATCCTCGATCCTATCCTATCCTCTATCCTATCCTATCCTCTATCCTATCCTATCCTCTATCCTATCCTATCCTCTTCCCTATCCTATCCTCTATCCTATCCTATCCTATCCTCTATGCTATCCTATAATCTACCCTATCCTATCCTCTATCCTATCCTATCCTCTATCCTATCCTATCCTATCCTATCCTCTATCCTATCCTATCCTCTATCCTATCCGATCCTCTATCCGAACCTATCCTCTATCCTATCCTATCCTCTATCCTATCCTATCCTATCCTATCCTCTATCCTATCCTCTCCGCTATCCTATCCTATCCTCTATCCGATCCTATTGTCTATCCAATCCTATACTATCCTCTATCGTATCCTATTCTCTATCCTATCCAATCCTATATCGTATCCTCTATCCTATCCTATCCTCTATCCTATCCTATCCTGTATCCTATCCTATCCTCTATCCTATCCTATCCTCTATCCTATCCTATCCTCTATCCTATCCTATCCTCTATCCTATCCTATCCTCTATCCTATCATATCCTCTTATCCTATCCTCTCCTCTATCCTATAATATCATCTATCCTATCCTATTCTCTATCCTATCCTATCATCTATCCTATTCTATACTCTATCCTATCCTATCCTCTATCCTATCCTATCCTCTACCCTATCCTATCCTCTATCCCCTATCCTATTCTCTATCCTATCCTATCCTATCCTATCCTATCCTCTATCCTATCCTATCCTCTATCCTATCCTATCCTCTTATCCTATCCTATCCTCTATCCTATAATATCATCTATCCTATCCTATTCTCTATCCTATCCTATCATCTATCCTATTCTATACTCTATCCTATCCTATCCTCTATCCTATCCTATCCTCTACCCTATCCTATCCTCTATCCTATTCTATCCTCTATCCTATCCTATCCTCTATCCTATCCTATCCTCTGTCCTATCCTATCCTCTATCCTATCGTATCCTCTATCCTATCCTATCCTCTATCCTATCCTATCCTCTATCCTATCCTATCCTATCCTCTATCCGATCTTATTGTCTATCCAATCCTATACTATCCTCTATCGTATCCTATTCTCTATCCTATCCAATCCTATATCGTATCCTCTATCCTCTCCTATCCTCTATCCTATCCTATCCTGTATCCTATCCTATCCTCGATCCTATCCTATCCTCTATCCTATCCTATCCTCTATCCTATCCTATCCTCTATCCTATCCTATCCTCTATCCTATCCTATCCTCTACCCTATCCTATCCTCTATCCTATCCTATCCTATCCTCTATGCTATCCTATAATCTACCCTATCCTATCCTCTATCCTATCCTATCCTCTATCCTATCCTATCCTATCCTATCCTCTATCCTATCCTATCCTCTATCCTATCCTATCCTCTATCCTATCCTATCCTCTATCCTATCCTATAATCTATCCTATCCTATCCGCTATCCTATCCAATCACCTATCCTATTCTCAATCCAATCCTATACTCTATCCAATCCTATCCTCTATAATATCGTATCCCCTATCCTATAATATAATTTACCCTATCCTATTCTCTATCCGATCCTATCCTCTATCCTATCCTATCCTCTATCCTATCCTATCCTAACCTATCCTCTATCCTATCCTCTCCGCTATCCTATCCTATCCTCTATCCGATCCTATTGTCTATCCAATCCTATACTATCCTCTATCGTATCCTATCCTCTATCCTATCCTATCCTCTATCCTATCATATCCTCTTATCCTATCCTCTCCTCTATCCTATAATATCATCTATCCTATCCTATTCTCTATCCTATCCTATCATCTATCCTATTCTATACTCTATCCTATCCTATCCTCTATCCTATCCTATCCTCTATCCTATCCTATCCTCTATCCTATCCTATCCTCTATCCTATCCTATCCTCTATCCTATCCTATCCTCTATCCTATCCTATCCTCTATCCTATCCTCTCCGCTATCCTATCCTATCCTCTATCCGATCCTATTGTCTATCCAATCCTATACTATCCTCTATCGTATCCTATTCTCTATCCTATCCAATCCTATATCGTATCCTTTATCCTATCCTATCCTCTATCCTATCCTATCCTCTACCCTATCCTATCCTCTATCCTATCCTATCCTCTATCCTATCCTATCCTCTATCCTATCCTATCCTCTATCCTATCCTATCCTCTATCCTATCATATCCTCTTATCCTATCCTCTCCTCTATCCTATAATATCATCTATCCTATCCTATTATCTATCCTATCCTATCATCTATCCTATTCTATACTCTATCCTATCCTATCCTCTATCCTATCCTATCCTCTACCCTATCCTATCCTCTATCCTATCCTATCCTCTATCCTATCCTATCCTATCCTATCCTATCCTCTATCCTATCCTATCCTCTATCCTATCCTATCCTCTATCCTATCCTCTCCTCTATCCTATCCTATCCTCTTATCCTATCCTATCCTCTATCCTATAATATCATCTATCCTATCCTATTCTCTATCCTATCCTATCATCTATCCTATTCTATACTCTATCCTATCCTATCCTCTATCCTATCCTATCCTCTACCCTATCCTATCCTCTATCCTATCCTATCCTCTATCCTATCCTATCCTCTATCCTATCCTATCCTCTATCCTATCCTATCCACTATCCTATCCTCTATCCTATCCTATCCTCTATCCGATCCTATTGTCTATCCAATCCTATACTATCCTCTATCGTATCCTATTCTCTATCCTATCCAATCCTATATCGTATCCTCTATCCTCTCCTATCCTCTATCCTATCCTACCCTGTATCCTATCCTATCCTCGATCCTATCCTATCCTCTATCCTATCCTATCCTCTATCCTATCCTATCCTCTATCCTATCCTATCCTCTTCCCTATCCTATCCTCTATCCTATCCTATCCTCTATCCTATCCTATCCTATCCTCTATCCTATCCTATCCTCTATCCTATCCGATCCTCTATCCGATCCTATCCTCTATCCTATCCTATCCTATCCTATCCTCTATCCTATCCTCTCCGCTATCCTATCCTATCCTCTATCCGATCCTATTGTCTATCCAATCCTATACTATCCTCTATCGTATCCTATTCTCTATCCTATCCAATCCTATATCGTATCCTCTATCCTATCCTACCCTCTATCCTATCCTATCCTGTATCCTATCCTATCCTCTATCCTATCCTATCCTCTATCCTATCCTATCCTCTATCCTATCCTATCCTCTATCCTATCCTATCCTCTATCCTATCATATCCTCTTATCCTATCCTCTCCTCTATCCTATAATATCATCTATCCTATCCTATTCTCTATCCTATCCTATCATCTATCCTATTCTATACTCTATCCTATCCTATCCTCTATCCTATCCTCTCCTAACCTATCCTCTATCCTATCCTCTCCGCTATCCTATCCTATCCTCTATCCGATCCTATTGTCTATCCAATCCTATACTATCCTCTATCGTATCCTATCCTCTATCCTATCCTATCCTCTATCCTATCATATCCTCTTATCCTATCCTCTCCTCTATCCTATAATATCATCTATCCTATCCTATTCTCTATCCTATCCTATCATCTATCCTATTCTATACTCTATCCTATCCTATCCTCTATCCTATCCTATCCTCTATCCTATCCTATCCTCTATCCTATCCTATCCTCTATCCTATCCTATCCTCTATCCTATCCTATCCTCTATCCTATCCTCTCCGCTATCCTATCCTATCCTCTATCCGATCCTATTGTCTATCCAATCCTATACTATCCTCTATCGTATCCTATTCTCTATCCTATCCAATCCTATATCGTATCCTTTATCCTATCCTATCCTCTATCCTATCCTATCCTCTACCCTATCCTATCCTCTATCCTATCCTATCCTCTATCCTATCCTATCCTCTATCCTATCCTATCCTCTATCCTATCCTATCCTCTATCCTATCATATCCTCTTATCCTATCCTCTCCTCTATCCTATAATATCATCTATCCTATCCTATTATCTATCCTATCCTATCATCTATCCTATTCTATACTCTATCCTATCCTATCCTCTATCCTATCCTATCCTCTACCCTATCCTATCCTCTATCCTATCCTATCCTCTATCCTATCCTATCCTCTATCCTATCCTATCCTCTATCCTATCCTATCCTCTATCCTATCCTCTATCCTATCCTATCCTCTATCCGATCCTATTGTCTATCCAATCCTATACTATCCTCTATCGTATCCTATTCTCTATCCTATCCAATCCTATATCGTATCCTCTATCCTCTCCTATCCTCTATCCTATCCTACCCTGTATCCTATCCTATCCTCGATCCTATCCTATCCTCTATCCTATCCTATCCTCTATCCTATCCTATCCTCTATCCTATCCTATCCTCTTCCCTATCCTATCCTCTATCCTATCCTATCCTCTATCCTATCCTATCCTATCCTCTATCCTATCCTATCCTCAATCCTATCCGATCCTCTATCCGATCCTATCCTCTATCCTATCCTATCCTATCCTATCCTCTATCCTATCCTCTCCGCTATCCTATCCTATCCTCTATCCGATCCTATTGTCTATCCAATCCTATACTATCCTCTATCGTATCCTATCCTGTATCCTATCCTATCCTCTATCCTATCCTATCCTCTATCCTATCCTATCCTCTATCCTATCCTATCCTCTATCCTATCCTATCCTCTATCCTATCATATCCTCTTATCCTATCCTCTCCTCTATCCTATAATATCATCTATCCTATCCTATTCTCTATCCTATCCTATCATCTATCCTATTCTATACTCTATCCTATCCTATCCTCTATCCTATCCTATCCTCTACCCTATCCTATCCTCTATCCCCTATCCTATTCTCTATCCTATCCTATCCTATCCTATCCTATCCTCTATCCTATCCTATCCTCTATCCTATCCTATCCTCTTATCCTATCCTATCCTCTATCCTATAATATCATCTATCCTATCCTATTCTCTATCCTATCCTATCATCTATCCTATTCTATACTCTATCCTATCCTATCCTCTATCCTATCCTATCCTCTACCCTATCCTATCCTCTATCCTATCCTATCCTCTATCCTATCCTATCCTCTATCCTATCCTATCCTCTATCCTATCCTATCCTCTACCCTATCGTATCCTCTATCCTATCCTATCCTCTATCCTATCCTATCCTCTATCCTATCCTATCCTCTATCCGATCCTATTGTCTATCCAATCCTATACTATCCTCTATCGTATCCTATTCTCTATCCTATCCAATCCTATATCGTATCCTCTATCCTCTCCTATCCTCTTTCCTATCCTATCCTGTATCCTATCCTATCCTCGATCCTATCCTATCCTCTATCCTATCCTATCCTCTATCCTATCCTATCCTCTATCCTATCCTATCCTCTATCCTATCCTATCCTCTACCCTATCCCATCCTCTATCCTATCCTATCCTATCCTCTATGCTATCCTATAATCTACCCTATCCTATCCTCTATCCTATCCTATCCTCTATCCTATCCTATCCTATCCTATCCTCTATCCTATCCTATCCTCTATCCTATCCTATCCTCTATCCTATCCTATCCTCTATCCTATCCTATCCTCTATCCTATCCTATCCTCTATCCTATCCTATCCTCTATCCGATCTTATTGTCTATCCAATCCTATACTATCCTCTATCGTATCCTATTCTCTATCCTATCCAATCCTATATCGTATCCTCTATCCTCTCCTATCCTCTATCCTATCCTATCCTGTATCCTATCCTATCCTCGATCCTATCCTATCCTCTATCCTATCCTATCCTCTATCCTATCCTATCCTCTATCCTATCCTATCCTCTATCCTATCCTATCCTCTACCCTATCCTATCCTCTATCCTATCCTATCCTATCCTCTATGCTATCCTATAATCTACCCTATCCTATCCTCTATCCTATCCTATCCTCTATCCTATCCTATCCTATCCTATCCTCTATCCTATCCTATCCTCTATCCTATCCTATCCTCTATCCTATCCTATCCTCTATCCTATCCTATCCTATCCTATCCTCTATCCTATCCTCTCCGCTATCCTATCCTATCCTCTATCCGATCCTATTGTCTATCCAATCCTATACTATCCTCTATCGTATCCTATTCTCTATCCTATCCAATCCTATATCGTATCCTCTATCCTATCCTATCCTCTATCCTATCCTATCCTGTATCCTATCCTATCCTGTATCCTATCCTATCCTGTATCCTATCCTATCCTGTATCCTATCCTATCCTCTATCCTATCCTATCCTCTATCCTATCCTATCCTCTATCCTATCCTATCCTCTATCCTATCCTATCCTCTATCCTATCATATCCTCTTATCCTATCCTCTCCTCTATCCTATAATATCATCTATCCTATCCTATTCTCTATCCTATCCAATCCTATATCGTATCCTCTATCCTCTCCTATCCTCTATCCTATCCTATCCTGTATCCTATCCTATCCTCGATCCTATCCTATCCTCTATCCTATCCTATCCTCTATCCTATCCTCTTCCCTATCCTATCCTCTATCCTATCCTATCCTATCCTATCCTCTATGCTATCCTATAATCTACCCTATCCTATCCTCTATCCTATCCTATCCTCTTTCCTATCCTATCCTATCCTATCCTCTATCCTATCCTATCCTCTATCCTATCCGATCCTCTATCCTATCCTATCCTCTATAATATCGTATCCTCTATCATATCCTATCCTCTTACCTATAATATCATCTATCCTATCCTATCCTGTATCCTATCCTATCCTCGATCCTATCCTATCCTCTATCCTATCCTATCCTCTATCCTATCCTATCCTCTATCCTATCCTATAATCTATCCTATCCTATCCTCTATCCTATCCTATCCTCTATCCTATCCTATCCTGTATCCTATCCTATCCTGTATCCTATCCTATCCTCTATCCTCTCCTATCCTCTATCCTATCCTATCCTGTATCCTATCCTATCCTCGATCCTATCCTATCCTCTATCCTATCCTATCCTCTATCCTATCCTATCCTCTATCCTATCCTATCCTCTTCCCTATCCTATCCTCTATCCTATCCTATCCTATCCTCTATGCTATCCTATAATCTACCCTATCCTATCCTCTATCCTATCCTATCCTCTATCCTATCCTATCCTATCCTATCCTCTATCCTATCCTATCCTCTATCCTATCCGATCCTCTATCCGAACCTATCCTCTATCCTATCCTATCCTCTATCCTATCCTATCCTATCCTATCCTCTATCCTATCCTCTCCGCTATCCTATCCTATCCTCTATCCGATCCTATTGTCTATCCAATCCTATACTATCCTCTATCGTATCCTATTCTCTATCCTATCCAATCCTATATCGTATCCTCTATCCTATCCTATCCTCTATCCTATCCTATCCTGTATCCTATCCTATCCTCTATCCTATCCTATCCTCTATCCTATCCTATCCTCTATCCTATCCTATCCTCTATCCTATCCTATCCTCTATCCTATCATATCCTCTTATCCTATCCTCTCCTCTATCCTATAATATCATCTATCCTATCCTATTCTCTATCCTATCCTATCATCTATCCTATTCTATACTCTATCCTATCCTATCCTCTATCCTATCCTATCCTCTACCCTATCCTATCCTCTATCCCCTATCCTATTCTCTATCCTATCCTATCCTATCCTATCCTATCCTCTATCCTATCCTATCCTCTATCCTATCCTATCCTCTTATCCTATCCTATCCTCTATCCTATAATATCATCTATCCTATCCTATTCTCTATCCTATCCTATCATCTATCCTATTCTATACTCTATCCTATCCTATCCTCTATCCTATCCTATCCTCTACCCTATCCTATCCTCTATCCTATTCTATCCTCTATCCTATCCTATCCTCTATCCTATCCTATCCTCTGTCCTATCCTATCCTCTATCCTATCGTATCCTCTATCCTATCCTATCCTCTATCCTATCCTATCCTCTATCCTATCCTATCCTATCCTCTATCCGATCTTATTGTCTATCCAATCCTATACTATCCTCTATCGTATCCTATTCTCTATCCTATCCAATCCTATATCGTATCCTCTATCCTCTCCTATCCTCTATCCTATCCTATCCTGTATCCTATCCTATCCTCGATCCTATCCTATCCTCTATCCTATCCTATCCTCTATCCTATCCTATCCTCTATCCTATCCTATCCTCTATCCTATCCTATCCTCTACCCTATCCTATCCTCTATCCTATCCTATCCTATCCTCTATGCTATCCTATAATCTACCCTATCCTATCCTCTATCCTATCCTATCCTCTATCCTATCCTATCCTATCCTATCCTCTATCCTATCCTATCCTCTATCCTATCCTATCCTCTATCCTATCCTATCCTATCCTATCCTCTATCCTATCCTCTCCGCTATCCTATCCTATCCTCTATCCGATCCTATTGTCTATCCAATCCTATACTATCCTCTATCGTATCCTATTCTCTATCCTATCCAATCCTATATCGTATCCTCTATCCTATCCTATCCTCTATCCTATCCTATCCTGTATCCTATCCTATCCTGTATCCTATCCTATCCTGTATCCTATCCTATCCTCTATCCTATCCTATCCTCTATCCTATCCTATCCTCTATCCTATCCTATCCTCTATCCTATCCTATCCTCTATCCTATCATATCCTCTTATCCTATCCTCTCCTCTATCCTATAATATCATCTATCCTATCCTATTCTCTATCCTATCCAATCCTATATCGTATCCTCTATCCTCTCCTATCCTCTATCCTATCCTATCCTGTATCCTATCCTATCCTCGATCCTATCCTATCCTCTATCCTATCCTATCCTCTATCCTATCCTCTTCCCTATCCTATCCTCTATCCTATCCTATCCTATCCTCTATGCTATCCTATAATCTACCCTATCCTATCCTCTATCCTATCCTATCCTCTTTCCTATCCTATCCTATCCTATCCTCTATCCTATCCTATCCTCTATCCTATCCGATCCTCTATCCTATCCTATCCTCTATAATATCGTATCCTCTATCATATCCTATCCTCTTACCTATAATATCATCTATCCTATCCTATCCTGTATCCTATCCTATCCTCTATCCTATCATATCCTCTTATCCTATCCTCTCCTCTATCCTATAATATCATCTATCCTATCCTATTCTCTATCCTATCCTATCATCTATCCTATTCTATACTCTATCCTATCCTATCCTCTATCCTATCCTATCCTCTACCCTATCCTATCCTCTATCCCCTATCCTATTCTCTATCCTATCCTATCCTATCCTATCCTCTATCCTATCCTATCCTCTATCCTATCCTATCCTCTTATCCTATCCTATCCTCTATCCTATAATATCATCTATCCTATCCTATTCTCTATCCTATCCTAACATCTATCCTATTCTATACTCTATCCTATCCTATCCTCTATCCTATCCTATCCTCTACCCTATCCTATCCTCTATCCTATTCTATCCTCTATCCTATCCTATCCTCTATCCTATCCTATCCTCTGTCCTATCCTATCCTCTATCCTATCGTATCCTCTATCCTATCCTATCCTCTATCCTATCCTATCCTCTATCCTATCCTATCCTATCCTCTATCCGATCTTATTGTCTATCCAATCCTATACTATCCTCTATCGTATCCTATTCTCTATCCTATCCAATCCTATATCGTATCCTCTATCCTCTCCTATCCTCTATCCTATCCTATCCTGTATCCTATCCTATCCTCGATCCTATCCTATCCTCTATCCTATCCTATCCTCTATCCTATCCTATCCTCTATCCTATCCTATCCTCTATCCTATCCTATCCTCTACCCTATCCTATCCTCTATCCTATCCTATCCTATCCTCTATGCTATCCTATAATCTACCCTATCCTATCCTCTATCCTATCCTATCCTCTATCCTATCCTATCCTATCCTATCCTCTATCCTATCCTATCCTCTATCCTATCCTATCCTCTATCCTATCCTATCCTCTATCCTATCCTATCCTATCCTATCCTCTATCCTATCCTCTCCGCTATCCTATCCTATCCTCTATCCGATCCTATTGTCTATCCAATCCTATACTATCCTCTATCGTATCCTATTCTCTATCCTATCCAATCCTATATCGTATCCTCTATCCTATCCTATCCTCTATCCTATCCTATCCTGTATCCTATCCTATCCTGTATCCTATCCTATCCTGTATCCTATCCTATCCTCTATCCTATCCTATCCTCTATCCTATCCTATCCTCTATCCTATCCTATCCTCTATCCTATCCTATCCTCTATCCTATCATATCCTCTTATCCTATCCTCTCCTCTATCCTATAATATCATCTATCCTATCCTATTCTCTATCCTATCCAATCCTATATCGTATCCTCTATCCTCTCCTATCCTCTATCCTATCCTATCCTGTATCCTATCCTATCCTCGATCCTATCCTATCCTCTATCCTATCCTAATCCTCTATCCTATCCTATCCTCTATCCTATACTCTAACATATCCTATCCTCTATCCTATCCTATCCTCAATCCGATCCTATCCTCTATCCTATCCTATACTCTGTCCTATCCTTTCCACTATCCTACCTTATGCTCTATCCTATCCTATCCTCCATCCTATCATATCCTCTATCCTATAATAGCATCTATCCTATCCTATTCTCTATCCTATCCTATCATCTATCCTATTCTATACTCTATCCTATCCTATCCTCTATCCTATCCTATCCTCTACCCTATTCTATCCTCTATCCTATCCTATCCTCTATCCTATCCTATCCTCTATCCTATCCTATCCTCTATCCTATCCTATCCTCTATCCTATCCTATCCTCTATCCTATCCTATCCTCTATCCGATCGTATTGTCTATCCAATCCTATACTATCCTCTATCGTATCCTATTCTCTATCCTATCCAATCCTATATCGTATCCTCTATCCTCTCCTATCCTCTATCCTATCCTATCCTGTATCCTATCCTATCCTCGATCCTATCCTATCCTCTATCCTATCCTATCCTCTATCCTATCCTATCCTCTATCCTATCCTATCCTGTATCCTATCCTATCCTCGATCCTATCCTATCCTCTATCCTATCCTATCCTCTATCCTATCCTATCCTCTATCCTATCCTATAATCTATCCTATCCTATCCTCTATCCTATCCTATCCTCCATCCTATCCTATAATCTATCCTATCCTATCCTCTATCCTATCCAATCACCTATCCTATTCTCAATCCAATCCTATACTCTATCGAATCCTATCCTCTATAATATCGTATCCCCTATCCTATAATATAATTTACCCTATCCTCTTCTCTATCCTATCCTATCCTCTATCCTATCCTATCCTCTATCCTATCCTATAATCTATCCTATCCTATCCGCTATCCTATCCAATCACCTATCCTATTCTCAATCCAATCCTATACTCTATCCAATCCTATCCTCTATAATATCGTATCCCCTATCCAATAATATAATTTACCCTATCCTATTCTCTATCCTATCCTATCCTCTATCCGATCCTATCCTCTATCCTATCCTATCCTCTATCCTATCCTATCCTATCCTATCCTCTATCCTATCCTCTCCGCTATCCTATCCTATCCTCTATCCGATCCTATTGTCTATCCAATCCTATACTATCCTCTATCGTATCCTATTCTCTATCCTATCCAATCCTATATCGTATCCTCTATCCTCTCCTATCCTCTATCCTATCCTATCCTCTATCCTATCCTATCCTCTATCCCATCATATCCTTTATCCTATCCTATCCTCTATCCTATCCTCTCCGCTATCCTATCCTATCCTCTATCCGATCCTATCCTCTATCCTATCCTATCCTCTACCCTATCCTATCCTCTATAATATCCACTCCTCTATCCTATCCTATCCTCTATCCTATCCTATCCTGTATCCTATCCTATCCTCTATCCTATCCTATCCTCTATCCTATCCTATCCTCTATACTATCCTATCCTCTATCCTATCCTATCCTCTATCCTATCCTATCCTCTATCCTATCATATCCTCTTATCCTATCCTATCCTCTATCCTATCCTATCCTCTATCGTATCCTATTCTCTATCCTATCCAATCCTATATCGTATCCTCTATCCTATCCTATCCTCTATCCTATCCTATCCTGTATCCTATCCTATCCTCTATCCTATCCTATCCTCTATCCTATCCTATCCTCTATCCTATCCTATCCTCTATCCTATCCTATCCTCTATCCTATCCTATCCTCTATCCTATCATATCCTCTTATCCTATCCTCTCGTCTATCCTATCCTATCCTCTATCCTATCCTATCATCTATACTATCCTATCCTCTATCCTATCCGATCCTCTATCCTATCCGATCCTCTATCATATCCTATCCTCTTTCCTATAATATCAACTATCCTACCCTATTCTCTATCCTATCCTATACTCTATCCTATGCTATCCTCTATCCCATCCTATTCTCTATCCAATCCTATCCTATCCTCTATCGTATCCTATTCTCTATCCTATCCAATCCTATATCGTATCCTCTATCCTATCCTATCCTGTATCCTATCCTATCCTCTATCCTATCCTATCCTCTATCCAATCCTATCCTCTATCCTATCCTATCCTCTATCCTATCCTATCCTCTATCCTATCCTATCCTCTATCCTATCATATCCTCTTATCCTATCCTATCCTGTATCCTATCCTATCCTATCCTTTCCTCTATCCTATCCTATCCTCTATCCTATCCTATCCTCTATCCTATCCAATCCTCTATCCGATCCTATTGTCTATCCAATCCTATACTATCCTCTATCCTATCGTATCCTGTATCCTATCCTATCCTCTATCCTATCCAATTCTCTATCCTATCCTATCCTCTATCCTATCCTATCCTCTATCCTATCCTATCCTCTATCCTATCCTATCCTCTATCCGATCGTATTGTCTATCCAATCCTATACTATCCTCTATCGTATACTATTCTCTATCCTATCCAATCCTATATCGTATCCTCTATCCTATCCTATCCTCTATCCTATCCTATCCTGTATCCTATCCTATCCTCTATCCTATCCTATCCTCTATCCTACCCTATCCTCTATCCTATCATATCCTTTATCCTATCCTATCCTCTATCCTATCCTATCCTCTACCCTATCCTATCCTCTATCCTATCCTATCCTCTATCCTATCCTCTTCTCTATCCTATCCTATCCTCTATCCTATCCTATCCTCTATCCTATCCTATAATCTATCCTATCCTATCCTCTATCCTCTCCAATCACCTATCCTATTCTCAATCCAATCCTATACTCTATCCAAACCTATCCTCTATAATATCGTATCCCCTATCCTATAATATAATTTACCCTATCCTATTCTCTATCCTATCCTATCCTCTATCCTATCCTATCCTCTATCCTATCCTATCCTGTATCCTATCCTATCCTGTATCCTATCCTATCCTGTATCCTATCCTATCCTCTATCCTATCCTATCCTCTATCCTATCCTATCCTCTATCCTATCCTATCCTCTATCCTATCCTATCCTCTATCCTATCATATCCTCTTATCCTATCCTCTCCTCTATCCTATAATATCATCTATCCTATCCTATTCTCTATCCTATCCAATCCTATATCGTATCCTCTATCCTCTCCTATCCTCTATCCTATCCTATCCTGTATCCTATCCTATCCTCGATCCTATCCTATCCTCTATCCTATCCTATCCTCAATCCGATCCTATCCTCTATCCTATCCTATACTCTGTCCTATCCTTTCCACTATCCTACCTTATGCTCTATCCTATCCTATCCTCCATCCTATCATATCCTCTATCCTATAATAGCATCTATCCTATCCTATTCTCTATCCTATCCTATCATCTATCCTATTCTATACTCTATCCTATCCTATCCTCTATCCTATCCTATCCTCTACCCTATTCTATCCTCTATCCTATCCTATCCTCTATCCTATCCTATCCTCTATCCTATCCTATCCTCTATCCTATCCTATCCTCTATCCTATCCTATCCTCTATCCGATCGTATTGTCTATCCAATCCTATACTATCCTCTATCGTATCCTATTCTCTATCCTATCCAATCCTATATCGTATCCTCTATCCTCTCCTATCCTCTATCCTATCCTATCCTGTATCCTATCCTATCCTCGATCCTATCCTATCCTCTATCCTATCCTATCCTCTATCCTATCCTATCCTCTATCCTATCCTATCCTGTATCCTATCCTATCCTCGATCCTATCCTATCCTCTATCCTATCCTATCCTCTATCCTATCCTATCCTCTATCCTATCCTATAATCTATCCTATCCTATCCTCTATCCTATCCTATCCTCCATCCTATCCTATAATCTATCCTATCCTATCCTCTATCCTATCCAATCACCTATCCTATTCTCAATCCAATCCTATACTCTATCGAATCCTATCCTCTATAATATCGTATCCCCTATCCTATAATATAATTTACCCTATCCTCTTCTCTATCCTATCCTATCCTCTATCCTATCCTATCCTCTATCCTATCCTATAATCTATCCTATCCTATCCGCTATCCTATCCAATCACCTATCCTATTCTCAATCCAATCCTATACTCTATCCAATCCTATCCTCTATAATATCGTATCCCCTATCCAATAATATAATTTACCCTATCCTATTCTCTATCCTATCCTATCCTCTATCCGATCCTATCCTCTATCCTATCCTATCCTCTATCCTATCCTATCCTATCCTATCCTCTATCCTATCCTCTCCGCTATCCTATCCTATCCTCTATCCGATCCTATTGTCTATCCAATCCTATACTATCCTCTATCGTATCCTATTCTCTATCCTATCCAATCCTATATCGTATCCTCTATCCTCTCCTATCCTCTATCCTATCCTATCCTCTATCCTATCCTATCCTCTATCCCATCATATCCTTTATCCTATCCTATCCTCTATCCTATCCTCTCCGCTATCCTATCCTATCCTCTATCCGATCCTATCCTCTATCCTATCCTATCCTCTACCCTATCCTATCCTCTATAATATCCACTCCTCTATCCTATCCTATCCTCTATCCTATCCTATCCTGTATCCTATCCTATCCTCTATCCTATCCTATCCTCTATCCTATCCTATCCTCTATACTATCCTATCCTCTATCCTATCCTATCCTCTATCCTATCCTATCCTCTATCCTATCATATCCTCTTATCCTATCCTATCCTCTATCCTATCCTATCCTCTATCGTATCCTATTCTCTATCCTATCCAATCCTATATCGTATCCTCTATCCTATCCTATCCTCTATCCTATCCTATCCTGTATCCTATCCTATCCTCTATCCTATCCTATCCTCTATCCTATCCTATCCTCTATCCTATCCTATCCTCTATCCTATCCTATCCTCTATCCTATCCTATCCTCTATCCTATCCTATCCTCTATCCTATCATATCCTCTTATCCTATCCTCTCGTCTATCCTATCCTATCCTCTATCCTATCCTATCATCTATACTATCCTATCCTCTATCCTATCCGATCCTCTATCCTATCCGATCCTCTATCATATCCTATCCTCTTTCCTATAATATCAACTATCCTACCCTATTCTCTATCCTATCCTATACTCTATCCTATGCTATCCTCTATCCCATCCTATTCTCTATCCAATCCTATCCTATCCTCTATCGTATCCTATTCTCTACCCTATCCAATCCTATATCGTATCCTCTATCCTATCCTATCCTGTATCCTATCCTATCCTCTATCCTATCCTATCCTCTATCCAATCCTATCCTCTATCCTATCCTATCCTCTATCCTATCCTATCCTCTATCCTATCCTATCCTCTATCCTATCATATCCTCTTATCCTATCCTATCCTGTATCCTATCCTATCCTATCCTTTCCTCTATCCTATCCTATCCTCTATCCTATCCTATCCTCTATCCTATCCAATCCTCTATCCGATCCTATTGTCTATCCAATCCTATACTATCCTCTATCCTATCGTATCCTGTATCCTATCCTATCCTCTATCCTATCCAATTCTCTATCCTATCCTATCCTCTATCCTATCCTATCCTCTATCCTATCCTATCCACTATCCTATCCTATCCTCTATCCTATCCTATCCTCTATCCGATCGTATTGTCTATCCAATCCTATACTATCCTCTATCGTATACTATTCTCTATCCTATCCAATCCTATATCGTATCCTCTATCCTATCCTATCCTCTATCCTATCCTATCCTGTATCCTATCCTATCCTCTATCCTATCCTATCCTCTATCCTACCCTATCCTCTATCCTATCATATCCTTTATCCTATCCTATCCTCTATCCTATCCTATCCTCTACCCTATCCTATCATCTATCCTATCCTATCCTCTATCCTATCCTCTTCTCTATCCTATCCTATCCTCTATCCTATCCTATCCTCTATCCTATCCTATAATCTATCCTATCCTATCCTCTATCCTCTCCAATCACCTATCCTATTCTCAATCCAATCCTATACTCTATCCAAACCTATCCTCTATAATATCGTATCCCCTATCCTATAATATAATTTACCCTATCCTATTCTCTATCCTATCCTATCCTCTATCCGATCCTATCCTCTATCCTATCCTATCCTCTATCCTATCCTATCCTCTATCCTATCCTATCCTGTATCCTATCCTATCCTCTATCCTATCCTATCCTGTATCCTATCCTATCCTCTATCCTATCCTATCCTCTATCCTATCCTATCCTCTATCCTATCCTATCCTCTATCCTATCCTATCCTCTATCCTATCATATCCTCTTATCCTATCCTATCCTCTATCCTATCCTATCCTCTATCCTACCCTATCCTCTATCCTATCATATCCTTTATCCTATCCTATCCTCTATCCTATCCTATCCTCTACGATATCCTATCCTCTATCCTATCCTATCCTCTATCCTATCCTCTTCTCTATCCTATCCTATCCTCTATCCTATCCTATCCTCTATCCGATCGTATTGTCTATCCAATCCTATACTATCCTCTATCGTATACTATTCTCTATCCTATCCAATCCTATATCGTATCCTCTATCCTATCCTATCCTCTATCCTATCCTATCCTGTATCCTATCCTATCCTCTATCCTATCCTATCCTCTATCCTACCCTATCCTCTATCCTATCATATCCTTTATCCTATCCTATCCTCTATCCTATCCTATCCTCTACGATATCCTATCCTCTATCCTATCCTATCCTCTATCCTATCCTCTTCTCTATCCTATCCTATCCTCTATCCTATCCTATCCTCTATCCTATCCTATAATCTATCCTATCCTATCCTCTATCCTCTCCAATCACCTATCCTATTCTCAATCCAATCCTATACTCTATCCAAACCTATCCTCTATAATATCGTATCCCCTATCCTATAATATAATTTACCCTATCCTATTCTCTATCCTATCCTATCCTCTATCCGATCCTATCCTCTATCCTATCCTATCCTCTATCCTATCCTATCCTCTATCCTATCCTATCCTGTATCCTATCCTATCCTCTATCCTATCCTATCCTGTATCCTATCCTATCCTCTATCCTATCCTATCCTCTATCCTATCCTATCCTCTATCCTATCCTATCCTCTATCCTATCATATCCTCTTATCCTATCCTATCCTCTATCCTATCCTCTCCGCTATCCTATCCTATCCTCTATCCGATCCTATCCTCTATCCTATCCTATCCTCTACCCTATCCTATCCTCTATAATATCCACTCCTCTATCCTATCCTATCCTCCATCCTATCCTATCCTGTATCCTATCCTATCCTGTATCCTATCCTATCCTCTATCCTATCCTATCCTCTATCCTATCCTATCCTCTATCCTATCCTATCCTCTATCCTATCCTATCGTCTATCCTATCCGAACCTCTATCCTATCCGATCCTCTATAATATCGTATCCTCTATCATATCCTATCCTCTTTCCTATAATATCATCTATATTACCCTATTCTCTATCCTATCCAATCCTATATCGTATCCTCTATCCTATCCTATCCTGTATCCTATGCTATCCTGTATCCTATCCTGTCCTGTATCCTATGCTATCCTGTATCCTATCCTATCCTCTATCCTATCTTATCCTCTATACTATCCTATTCTCTATCCCATCCTATTGTCTATCCAATCCTATTCTATCCTCTATCCTATCCTATCCTCTATCCTATCCAATCCTATATCGTATCCTCTATGCTACCCTATCCTCTATCCTATCGTATCCTGTATCCTATCCTATCCTCTATCCTATCCTATCCTCTATCCTATCCTATCCTCTATCCTATCCTATCCTGTATCCTATCCTATCCTCTATTCCATCCTATCCTCTATCCTAGCCTATCCCCTATCCTATCCTATCCTCTATCCTATCCTATCCTCTACCCTATCCTATCCTCTATCCTATCCTATCCTCTATCCTATCCTATCCTCTATCCTATCCTATCCTCTATCCTATCCTATCCTCTATCCTATCCTATCCTCTATCCTATCCTTTCCGCTAACCTATCCTATCCTCTATAATATCGTATCCTCTGTCCTATCCTTGCTCTATCCTATAATATCATATATCCTATCCTATTCTCTATCCTATCCTATCCTATCATCTATCGTATCCTATCCTCTATCCTATCCTATCCTCTATCCTATCCTATCCTCTATCCTATCCTATCCTCTATCCTATCCTATCCTCTATCCTGTCCTATCCTCTATAATATCGTATCCTCTGTCCTATCCTTGCTCCATCCTATAATATCATATATCCTATCCTATTCTCTATACTATCCTATCCTATCCTCTATCGTATCCTATCCTCTATCCTAGCCAATCCTATAACCTATACTCTATCCTATCCTATCCTCTATCCTATCCTATCCTCTATCCTAGCCAATCCTATAACCTATACTCTATCCTATCCTATAATCTATCGTATCCTATCCTCTATCCTATCCTATCCTCTATCCTATCCTATCCTCTATCCTATCCTATCCTCTATCCTGTCCTATCCTCTATAATATCGTATCCTCTGTCCTATCCTTGCTCCATCCTATAATATCATATATCCTATCCTATTCTCTATACTATCCTATCCTATCCTCTATCCTATCCTATCCTATCCTCTATCCTATCCTATCCTCTATCCTATCCTATCCACTATCGTCTCCTATCTTCTATCCTATCCATTCCCCTATCCTATCCTCTATCCTGTCCTCTACCCTATCCTATCCTCTATCCTATCCTATCCTCTATCCTATCCTATCCTCTATCCTATCCGATCCTCTATCCTATCCTATCCTCTATAATATCGTATCCTCTATCATATCCTATTCTCTTTCCTATAATATCATCTATCCTATCCTATTCTCTATCTTATCCTATCCTCTATCCTATCCTATCCTCTATCCCATCCTATCCTATCCTCTATCCTATCCTATCCTCTATCGTATCCTATTCTCTATCCTATCCAATCCTATATAGTATTTTCTATCCTATCCTATCCTCTATCCTATCCTATCCTCTATCCTATCCTATCCTCTATCCTATCCTATCCTCTATCCTTTCCTATCCTCTATCCTATCCTATCCTCTATCCTATCCTATCCTCTATCCTATCCTATCCTCTATCCCATCCTATTCTCTATCCTATCCTATCCTATATCCTATCCTATCCTCTATCCTATCCTATCCTCTATCCTATCCTATCCTCTATCCTATCCTATCCTCTATCCTAACCGATCCTCTATCCTATCCTATCCTCTATAATATCGTATCCTCTATCATATCCTATCCTCATTCCTATAATATCATCTATCCTATCCTATTCTCTATCCTATCCTATCCTCTATCCTATCCTATCCTCTATCCCATCCTATTCTCTATAAAATCCTATCCTATCCTGTATCCTATCCTATCCTCTATCCTATCCTATCCTATCCTATCCTATCCTCTATCCTATCCTATCCTCTATCCTATCCTATCCTCTATCCGATCCTATTCTCTATCCAATCCTATACTATCCTCTATCGTATCCTATTCTCTATCCTATCCAATCGTATATCGTATCCTCTATCCTATCCTATCCTCTATCCTATCCTATCCTGTATCCTATCCTATCCTCTATCCTATACTATCCTCTATCCTATCCTATCCTTTATCCTATCCTATCCTCTATCCTATCCTATCCTCTTTCCTATCCTATCCTCAATCCTACCCTATCCTCTTTCGTATCCTATCCTCTACCCTATCCAATCCTATAACCTATACTCTATCCTATCCTATTCTCTACCCTATCCTATCCTCTATCCTATCCTATCCACTATCGTCTCCTATCTTCTATCCTATCCAATCCCCTATCCTATCCTCTATCCTGTCCCCTACCCTATCCTATCCTCTACCCTATCCTATCCTCTATCCGATCCTATTCTCTATCGAATCCAATACTATCCTCTATCGTATCCTGTTCTCTATCCTATCCTATCCTCTATCCTATCCTATCCTCTATCCTATCCAATCCTCTATCCGATCCTATTGTCTATCCAATCCTATACTATCCTCTATCCTATCGTATCCTGTATCCTATCCTATCCTCTATCCTATCCAATTCTCTATCCTATCCTATCCTCTATCCTATCCTATCCTCTATCCTATCCTATCCTCTATCCTATCCTATCCTCTATCCTATCCTATCCTCTATCCGATCGTATTGTCTATCCAATCCTATACTATCCTCTATCGTATACTATTCTCTATCCTATCCAATCCTATATCGTATCCTCTATCCTATCCTATCCTCTATCCTATCCTATCCTGTATCCTATCCTATCCTCTATCCTATCCTATCCTCTATCCTACCCTATCCTCTATCCTATCATATCCTTTATCCTATCCTATCCTCTATCCTATCCTATCGTCTACCCTATCCTATCCTCTATCCTATCCTATCCTCTATCCTATCCTCTTCTCTATCCTATCCTATCCTCTATCCTATCCTATCCTCTATCCTATCCTATAATCTATCCTATCCTATCCTCTATCCTATCCAATCACCTATCCTATTCTCAATCCAATCCTATACTCTATCCAAACCTATCCTCTATAATATCGTATCCCCTATCCTATAATATAATTTACCCTATCCTATTCTCTATCCTATCCTATCCTCTATCCGATCCTATCCTCTATCCTATCCTATCCTCTATCCTATCCTATCCTCTATCCTATCCTATCCTGTATCCTATCCTATCCTCTATCCTATCCTATCCTGTATCCTATCCTATCCTCTATCCTATCCTATCCTCTATCCTATCCTATCCTCTATCCTATCCTATCCTCTATCCTATCATATCCTCTTATCCTATCCTATCCTCTATCCTATCCTCTCCGCTATCCTATCCTATCCTCTATCCGATCCTATCCTCTATCCTATCCTATCCTCTACCCTATCCTATCCTCTATAATATCCACTCCTCTATCCTATCCTATCCTCTATCCTATCCTATCCTGTATCCTATCCTATCCTGTATCCTATCCTATCCTCTATCCTATCCTATCCTCTATCCTATCCTATCCTCTATCCTATCCTATCCTCTATCCTATCATATCCTCTTATCCTATCCTATCCTCTATCCTATCCTATCCTCTATCCTATCCTATCCTCTATCCTATCCTATCCTCTATCCTATCCTATCCTCTATCCTATCCTATCCTCTATCCTATCCTATCGTCTATCCTATCCGAACCTCTATCCTATCCGATCCTCTATAATATCGTATCCTCTATCATATCCTATCCTCTTTCCTATAATATCATCTATATTACCCTATTCTCTATCCTATCCAATCCTATATCGTATCCTCTATCCTATCCTATCCTGTATCCTATGCTATCCTGTATCCTATCCTGTCCTGTATCCTATGCTATCCTGTATCCTATCCTATCCTCTATCCTATCCTATCCTCTATCCTATCCTATCCTCTATCCTATCTTATCCTCTATACTATCCTATTCTCTATCCCATCCTATTCTCTATCCAATCCTATTCTATCCTCTATCCTATCCTATCCTCTATCCTATCCAATCCTATATCGTATCCTCTATGCTACCCTATCCTCTATCCTATCGTATCCTGTATCCTATCCTATCCTCTATCCTATCCTATCCTCTATCCTATCCTATCCTCTATCCTATCCTATCCTGTATCCTATCCTATCCTCTATTCCATCCTATCCTCTATCCTAGCCTATCCCCTATCCTATCCTATCCTCTATCCTATCCTATCCTCTACCCTATCCTATCCTCTATCCTATCCTATCCTCTATCCTATCCTATCCTCTATCCTATCCTATCCTCTATCCTATCCTATCCTCTATCCTATCCTATCCTCTATCCTATCCTTTCCGCTAACCTATCCTATCCTCTATAATATCGTATCCTCTGTCCTATCCTTGCTCTATCCTATAATATCATATATCCTATCCTATTCTCTATCCTATCCTATCCTATCATCTATCGTATCCTATCCTGTATCCTATCCTATCCTCTATCCTATCCTATCCTCTATCCTATCCTATCCTCTATCCTATCCTATCCTCTATCCTGTCCTATCCTCTATAATATCGTATCCTCTGTCCTATCCTTGCTCCATCCTATAATATCATATATCCTATCCTATTCTCTATACTATCCTATCCTATCCTCTATCGTATCCTATCCTCTATCCTAGCCAATCCTATAACCTATACTCTATCCTATCCTATCCTCTATCCTAGCCAATCCTATAACCTATACTCTATCCTATCCTATAATCTATCGTATCCTATCCTCTATCCTATCCTATCCTCTATCCTATCCTATCCTCTATCCTATCCGATCCTCTATCCTATCCTATCCTCTATAATATCGTATCCTCTATCATATCCTATTCTCTTTCCTATAATATCATCTATCCTATCCTATTCTCTATCCTATCCTATCCTCTATCCTATCCTATCCTCTATCCCATCCTATCCTATCCTCTATCCTATCCTATCCTCTATCGTATCCTATTCTCTATCCTATCCAATCCTATATAGTATCTTCTATCCTATCCTATCCTCTATCCTATCCTATCCTCTATCCTATCCTATCCTCTATCCTATCCTATCCTCTATCCTTTCCTATCCTCTATCCTATCCTATCCTCTATCCTATCCTATCCTCTATCCTATCCTATCCTCTATCCCATCCTATTCTCTATCCTATCCTATCCTATATCCTATCCTATCCTCTATCCTATCCTATCCTCTATCCTATCCTATCCTCTATCCTAACCGATCCTCTATCCTATCCTATCCTCTATAATATCGCATCCTCTATCATATCCTATCCTCATTCCTATAATATCATCTATCCTATCCTATTCTCTATCCTATCCTATCCTCTATCCTATCCTATCCTCTATCCCATCCTATTCTCTATAAAATCCTATCCTATCCTGTATCCTATCCTATCCTCTATCCTATCCTATCCTATCCTATCCTATCCTCTATCCTATCCTATCCTCTATCCTATCCTATCCTCTATCCGATCCTATTCTCTATCCAATCCTATACTATCCTCTATCGTATCCTATTCTCTATCCTATCCAATCGTATATCGTATCCTCTATCCTATCCTATCCTCTATCCTATCCTATCCTGTATCCTATCCTATCCTCTATCCTATACTATCCTCTATCCTATCCTATCCTTTATCCTATCCTATCCTCTATCCTATCCTATCCTCTTTCCTATCCTATCCTCAATCCTACCCTATCCTCTTTCGTATCCTATCCTCTACCCTATCCAATCCTATAACCTATACTCTATCCTATCCTATTCTCTACCCTATCCTATCCTCTATCCTATCCTATCCACTATCGTCTCCTATCTTCTATCCTATCCAATCCCCTATCCTATCCTCTATCCTGTCCCCTACCCTATCCTATCCTCTACCCTATCCTATCCTCTATCCGATCCTATTCTCTATCGAATCCAATACTATCCTCTATCGTATCCTGTTCTCTATCCTATCCAATCGTATATCGTATCCTCTATCCTATCCTATCCTCTATCCTATCGTATACTGTATCCTATCCTATCCTCTATCCTATCCTATCCTCTATCCTATCTTATCCTCTATACTATCCTATTCTCTATCCCATCCTATTCTCTATCCAATCCTATTCTATCCTCTATCCTATCCTATCCTCTATCCTATCCAATCCTATATCGTATCCTCTATGCTACTTTATCCTCTATCCTATCGTATCCTGTATCCTATCCTATCCTCTATCCTATCCTATCCTCTATCCTATCCTATCCTCTATCCTACCCTATCCTGTATCCTATCCTATCCTCTATTCTATCCTATCCTCTATCCTAGCCTATCCCCTATCCTATCCTATCCTCTATCCTATCCTATCCTCTATCCTATCCTATCCTCTATCCTATCCTATCCTCTATCCTATCCTTTCCGCTATCCTATCCTATCCTCTATAATATCGTATCCTCTGTCCTATCCTTGCTCTATCCTATAATATCATCTATCCTATCCTATTCTCTATCCTATCCTATCCTCTATCCTATCCTATCCTCTATCCCATCCTATTCTCTATAAAATCCTATCCTATCCTGTATCCTATCCTATCCTGTATCCTATCCTATCCTGTATCCTATCCTATCCTCTATCCTATCCTATCCTATCCTATCCTCTATCCTATCCTATCCTCTATCCTATCCTATCCTCTATCCTATCCTATCCTCTATCCTATCCTATCCTGTATCCTATCCTATCCTCTATCCCATCCTATTCTCTATCCAATCCTATCCTATCCTCTATCGTATCCTATTCTCTATCCTATCCAATCCTATATCGTATCCTCTATCCTATCCTATCCTGTATCCTATGCTATCCTGTATCCTATCCTGTCCTGTATCCTATGCTATCCTGTATCCTATCCTATCCTCTATCCTATCCTATCCTCTATCCTATCCTATCCTCTATCCTATCTTATCCTCTATACTATCCTATTCTCTATCCCATCCTATTCTCTATCCAATCCTATCCTATCCTCTATCCTATCCTATCCTCTATCCTATCCTATCCTCTATCCTATCCTATCCTCTATCCTATCCTATCCTCTATCCTATCCTATCCTCTATCCTATCCTATCCTCTATCCTATCCTATCCTCTATCCTATCCTATCCTCTATCCTATCCTTTCCGCTAACCTATCCTATCCTCTATAATATCGTATCCTCTGTCCTATCCTTGCTCTATCCTATAATATCATATATCCTATCCTATTCTCTATCCTATCCTATCCTATCATCTATCGTATCCTATCCTCTATCCTATCCTATCCTCTATCCTATCCTATCCTCTATCCTATCCTATCCTCTATCCTATCCTATCCTCTATCCTGTCCTATCCTCTATAATATCGTATCCTCTGTCCTATCCTTGCTCCATCCTATAATATCATATATCCTATCCTATTCTCTATACTATCCTATCCTATCCTCTATCGTATCCTATCCTCTATCCTAGCCAATCCTATAACCTATACTCTATCCTATCCTATCCTCTATCCTATCCTATCCTCTATCCTAGCCAATCCTATAACCTATACTCTATCCTATCCTATAATCTATCGTATCCTATCCTCTATCCTATCCTATCCTCTATCCTATCCTATCCTCTATCCTATCCTATCCTCTATCCTGTCCTATCCTCTATAATATCGTATCCTCTGTCCTATCCTTGCTCCATCCTATAATATCATATATCCTATCCTATTCTCTATACTATCCTATCCTATCCTCTATCCTATCCTATCCTCTATCCTATCCTATCCTCTATCCTATCCTATCCTCTATCCTATCCTATCCTCTATCCTATCCTATCCTCTATCCTATCCTATCCTCTATCCTATCCTATCCACTATCGTCTCCTATCTTCTATCCTATCCATTCCCCTATCCTATCCTCTATCCTGTCCTCTACCCTATCCTATCCTCTATCCTATCCTATCCTCTATCCTATCCTATCCTCTATCCTATCCGATCCTCTATCCTATCCTATCCTCTATAATATCGTATCCTCTATCATATCCTATTCTCTTTCCTATAATATCATCTATCCTATCCTATTCTCTATCCTATCCTATCCTCTATCCTATCCTATCCTCTATCCCATCCTATCCTATCCTCTATCCTATCCTATCCTCTATCGTATCCTATTCTCTATCCTATCCAATCCTATATAGTATCTTCTATCCTATCCTATCCTCTATCCTATCCTATCCTCTATCCTATCCTATCCTCTACCTTACCCTATCCTCTATCCTTTCTTATCCACTATCGTCTCCTATCTTCTATCCTATCCATTCCCCTATCCTATCCTCTATCCTGTCCTCTACCCTATCCTATCCTCTATCCTATCCTATCCTCTATAATATCGTATCCTCTATCATATCCTATCCTCATTCCTATAATATCATCTATCCTATCCTATTCTCTATCCTATCCTATCCTCTATCCTATCCTATCCTCTATCCCATCCTATTCTCTATAAAATCCTATCCTATCCTGTATCCTATCCTATCCTCTATCCTATCCTATCCTATCCTATCCTATCCTCTATCCTATCCTATCCTCTATCCTATCCTATCCTCTATCCGATCCTATTCTCTATCCAATCCTATACTATCCTCTATCGTATCCTATTCTCTATCCTATCCAATCGTATATCGTATCCTCTATCCTATCCTATCCTCTATCCTATCCTATCCTGTATCCTATCCTATCCTCTATCCTATACTATCCTCTATCCTATCCTATCCTTTATCCTATCCTATCCTCTATCCTATCCTATCCTCTTTCCTATCCTATCCTCAATCCTACCCTATCCTCTTTCGTATCCTATCCTCTACCCTATCCAATCCTATAACCTATACTCTATCCTATCCTATTCTCTACCCTATCCTATCCTCTATCCTATCCTATCCACTATCGTCTCCTATCTTCTATCCTATCCAATCCCCTATCCTATCCTCTATCCTGTCCCCTACCCTATCCTATCCTCTACCCTATCCTATCCTCTATCCGATCCTATTCTCTATCGAATCCAATACTATCCTCTATCGTATCCTGTTCTCTATCCTATCCAATCGTATATCGTATCCTCTATCCTATCCTATCCTCTATCCTATCGTATACTGTATCCTATCCTATCCTCTATCCTATCCTATCCTCTATCCTATCTTATCCTCTATACTATCCTATTCTCTATCCCATCCTATTCTCTATCCAATCCTATTCTATCCTCTATCCTATCCTATCCTCTATCCTATCCAATCCTATATCGTATCCTCTATGCTACTTTATCCTCTATCCTATCGTATCCTGTATCCTATCCTATCCTCTATCCTATCCTATCCTCTATCCTATCCTATCCTCTATCCTATCCTATCCTCTATCCTATCCTATCCTGTATCCTATCCTATCCTCTATCCCATCCTATTCTCTATCCAATCCTATCCTATCCTGTATCCTATCCTATCCTCTATCCTATCCTATCCTATCCTATCCTCTATCCTATCCTATCCTCTATTCTATCCTATCCTCTATCCGATCCTATTCTCTATCCAATCCTAACCTATCCTCTATCGTACCCTATTCTCTATCCTATCCAATCCTATATAGTATCCTATATCGCATTCTATTCTCTATCCAATCCTATCCTATCCTCTATCGTATCCTATTCTCTATCCTATCCTATCCTATATAGTATCCTCTATCCTATCCTATCCTCTATCCTATCCTATCCTATATCCTATCCTATCCTCTATCCTATCCTATCCTCTATCCTATCCTATCCTGTATCCTATCCTATCCTCTATCCTATCCTATCCTATCCTATCCTCTATCCTATCCTATCCTCTATTCTATCCTATCCTCTATCCGATCCTATTCTCTATCCAATCCTAACCTATCCTCTATCGTACCCTATTCTCTATCCTATCCAATCCTATATAGTATCCTATATCGCATTCTATTCTCTATCCAATCCTATCCTATCCTCTATCGTATCCTATTCTCTATCCTATCCAATCCTATATAGTATCCTTTATCCTATCCTATCCTCTATCCTATCCTATCCTATATCCTATCCTATCCTCTATAATATCGTATCCTCTGTCATATCCTATCCTCTTTCCTATAATATCATCTATCCTATCCTATTCGCTATCCTATCCTATCCTCCATCCCATCCTATTCTCTATAGTCTCCTATCTTCTATCCTATCCAATCCCCTATCCTATCCTCTATCCTGACCTATTCTCTATCGTATCCTCTATCGTACCCTATTCTGTATCCTATCCTATATTGTATCCTATCCTATTCTCTATCCTATCCTATTCTCTATCCTATCCTATCCTATCCTCTATCCTAGCCAATCCTATAACCTTTACTCTATCCCATCCTATCCTCTATCCTATCCTATCCTCTATCCTATCCTATCCTGTATCCTAACTGATCCTCTATCCTATCCTATCCTCTATAATATCGTATCCTCTGTCCTATCCTTGCTCTATCCTATAATATCATATATCCTATCCTATTCTCTATCCTATCCTATCTTATCCTCTATCGTATCCTATCCTCTATCCTATCCAATCCTATATCCTATCTTCTATCCTATCCTATCCTCTATCCTATCCTATCCTCTATCCTATCCTATCCTCTATCCCATCCTATCCTCTATCCTATCCTATCCTCTATCCTATCCTATCCTCTATCCTATCCTATCGTCTATCCTATCCTATCGTCTATCCTATCCTATCCTCTATCCTATCCTACCCTCTATCCTATCTTATACCCTAACCTATCCTATCCTCTATCCTGTCCTATCCTCTATCCTATTCTATCAACTATCCTATCCAATCCCCTATCCTATCCTCTACCCTATAATATCATCTACCCTATCCTATACTCTATCCTATCCTCTCCTCTATCCTATCCTATCCTCTATCCTATCCTATCCTCTATCCCACCCTATTCTCTATCCAATCCTATCCTATCCTCTATCGTATCCTATTCTCTATCCTATCCTATCCTATCCTCTATCGTATCCTATCCTCTATAATACCGTATCCTCTGTCATATCCTATCCTCTTTCCTATAATATCATCTATCCTATCCTATTCGCTATCCTATCCTATCCTCTATCCCATCCTATTCTCTATCCAATCCTATCCTATCTTCTATCGTATCCTATTCTCTATCCTATCCAATCCTATATCCTATACTCTATGCTATTCTATCCTCTATCCTACCGTATCCTATATCCTAACGCATCCTCAATCCTATCCTATCCTCAATCCTATCCCATACTCGATCCTATCCTACCCTCTGTCCTATCCTATGCTCTATCCTATACAATCCTCTATCCTATCTTCTATTCTATCCTCTATCCTATCCTATCCTATATCCTATAATATCCTCTATCCTATCCTATACTCTATCCTATCCTACCCTCTGTCCTATCCTATCCTGTATCCTATCCTATCCTATCCTCTATCCTATCCTATCCCATCCTCTATCCTATCCTATCCTCTGTCCTATCCTATCCTGTATCCTATCCTATCCTATCCTCTATCATATCCTATCCTCAATCCTATCCTATCCCCTATCCTCTGTCCTATCCTATCCTGTATCCTATCCTATCCTATCCTCTATCATATCCTATCCTCAATCCTATCCTATCCCCTATCCTATCCTATCCTCTATCCTATCGTATCCTCTGTCCTATCCTACCCTCTATCCTATCCTTTCCACTATCCTATAATATCCTCTATCCTATCCTATCCTCTATCCTATAATATCCTCCATCCTATCCTATCGTCTATCCTATCCTATCCTCTATCCTATCGTATCCTCTATCCTATCCCATCCTCTATCCTAGCATACCCTCTATCCTATCCTATCCTGTATCCTATAATATCCTCTATCCTATCCTATCCTCTACCCTGTCCAATCCCCTATCCTATCCTCTATCCTATCCTATCCTGTATCCTATCCTATCCTCTTTCCTATTAAATCCTATATCGTATCCTCTATCCTATCCTATCCTCTATCCTATCCTATCCTCTATCCTATCCTATCCTCTATCCTATCCTATCCTCTATCCTATCCCATCCTCTACCCTATCCTATCCTCTATCCTATCCTATCCTCTATCCTATCCTATCCTCTATCCCATCCTATTCTCTATCCTATCCTATCCTCTATCCTATAATATCCTCTATCCTATCCTATCCTCTATCCTATCCTATGCTCTATCCTATCCTATCCTCTATCCTATCCTATCCTCTAACCTATCCTATCCTCTATCCTATCCTATCCTCTATCCTATCCTCTATCCTATCGTATCCTCTGTCCTATCCTATCCTCTATCCTATCCTATCCTCTATCCTATCCTATCCTCTATCCTATCCTATCCTCTATCCTATCCTATCCTCTATCCTATCCTATCCTCTATCCTATCCTATCCTCTATGCTATCCTATCCTCTATCCTATCCTATCCTCTATCCTATCCTATCCTCTATCCTATCCTATCCTCTATCCTATCCTATCCTCTATCCTATCCTATCCTCTATCCTATCCTATCCTCTATCCTATCCTATCCTCTATCCTATCCTATCCTCTATCCTATCCTATCCTCTATCCTATCCTATCCTCTATCCTATCCTATCCTCTATCCTATCCTATCCTCTATCCTATCCTATCCTCTATCCTATCCTATCCTCTATCCTATCCTATCCTCTATCCTATCCTATCCTCTATCCTATCCTATCCTCTATCCTATCCTATCCTCTATCCTATCCTATCCTCTATCCTATCCTATCCTCTATCGTATCCTCTATCCTATCCTCTCCTCAATCCTATCCTAACCTCTATCCTATCCTATCCTCTATCCTAACCTATCCTCAATCCTATCCTATCCTCTATCGTATCCTCCATCCTATCCTCTCCTCAATCCTATCCTAACCTCTATCCTATCCTATCCTCTATCCTATCCCATCCTCTATCCTATCCTATCCCATATAATATCGTATCCTCTATCCTATCATTTCCTCTATCCTATCCTATCCTCTATCCTATCCTATCCTCTATCCTATCCTATCCTCTATCCTATCCTATCCTCTATCCTATCCTATCCTCTATCCTATCCTTTCCTCTATACTATCCTATCCTCTATCCCATCCTATTCTCTATCCAATCCTATCCTATCTTCTATCGTATCCTATTCTCTATCCTATCCAATCCTATATCCTATACTCTATGCTATTCTATCCTCTATCCTACCGTATCCTATATCCTAACGCATCCTCAATCCTATCCTATCCTCAATCCTATCCCATACTCGATCCTATCCTACCCTCTGTCCTATCCTATGCTCTATCCTATACAATCCTCTATCCTATCTTCTATTCTATCCTCTATCCTATCCTATCCTATATCCTATAATATCCTCTATCCTATCCTATACTCTATCCTATCCTATCCTCTGTCCTATCCTATCCTGTAGCCTATCCTATCCTATCCTCTATCCTATCCTATCCCATCCTCTATCCTATCCTATCCTCTGTCCTATCCTATCCTGTATCCTATCCTATCCTATCCTCTATCATATCCTATCCTCAATCCTATCCTATCCCCTATCCTATTCTATCCTCTATCCTATCCTATCCTATATCCTATAATATCCTCTATCCTATCCTATCCTCTATCCTATAATATCCTCCATCCTATCCTATCGTCTATCCTATCCTATCCTCTATCCTATCGTATCCTCTATCCTATCCCATCCTCTATCCTAGCATACCCTCTATCCTATCCTATCCTGTATCCTATAATATCCTCTACCCTATCATATCCTCTACCCTGTCCAATCCCCTATCCTATCCTCTATCCTATCCTATCCTCTATCCTATCCTATCCTCTATCCTATCCTATCCTCTATCCAATCCTATCCTCTATCCTATCCTATCCTCTATCCTATCGTATCCTCAATCCTATCCTATCCCCTATCCTATCCTATCCTCTATCCTATCGTATCCTCTGTCCTATCCTATCCTATCCTCTATCCTATCCTCTATCCTATAATATCCTCTATCCTATCCTATCCTCTATCCTATCCTATGCTCTATCCTATCCTATCCTCTATCCTATCCTATCCTCTAACCTATCCTATCCTCTATCCTATCCTATCCTCTATCCTATCCTCTATCCTATCCTCTATCCTATCGTATCCTCTGTCCTATCCTATCCTCTATCCTATCCTATCCACTATCCTATAATATCCCCTATCCTATCCTCTATCCTATAATATCCTCTATCTGATCGTATCCTCTATCGAATCATATCCTCTATCGAATCCCATCCTCTATCGTATTCAATCCTCTATCCTATCCTATCCTATATTCTATCCTATCCTCTATCCTATCCTATCCTCTATCCTATCCTATCCTCTATCCTATCCCATCCTCTATCCTATCCTACCCTCTATCCTATCCAATCCTGTATCCTATAATGTCCTCTATCCTCTCCTATCCTCTATCCTATCCTATCCTCTATCCTATAATATCCTCTATACTATCCTATCCACTATCCTATCCTATGTATCCTCTATCCTATCCTATCCTATCCTCTAACCTATAATATCCTCTATCCTATTCTATCCTCTATCCTATTCTATCCTCTGTCCTATCGTATCCTCTATCCTATCCCATCCTCTATCCTATCCTGCCCTCTATCCTATCCTATCCTGTATCCTATAATATCCTCTATCCTAACCTATCCTCAATCCTATCCTATCCTCTATCGTATCCTCTATCCTATCCTCTCCTCAATCCTATCCTAACCTCTATCCTATCCTATCCTCTATCCTATCCTATCCTCTATCCTATCCCATCCTCTATCCTATCCTATCCCATATAATATCGTATCCTCTATCCTATCATTTCCTCTATCCTATCCTATCCTCGATCCTATCCTATCCTCTATCCTATCCTATCCTCTATCCTATCCTATCCTCTATCCTATCCTATCCTCTATCCTATCCTATCCTCTATCCTATCCTATCCTCTATCCTATCCTATCCTCTATCCAATCCTATCCTCTATCCTATCCTATCCTCTATCCTATCCTATCCTCTATCCTATCCTATCCTCTATCCTATCCTATCCTCTATCCTATCCTATCCTCTATCCTATCCTATCCTCTATCCTATCCTATCCTCTATCCTATCCTATCCTCTATCCTATCCTATCCTCTATCCTATCCTATCCTCTATCGTATCCTCTATCCTATCCTCTCCTCAATCCTATCCTAACCTCTATCCTATCCTATCCTCTATCCTATCCTATCCTGTATCCTATCCTATCCTCTAGCCTATCCTATCCTCTATCCTATCCCATCCTCTATCCTATCCTATCCTCTATAATATCGTATCCTCTATCCTATCATTTCCTCTATCCTATCCTATCCTCTATCCTATCCTATCCTCTATCCTATCCTATCCTCTATCCTATCCTATCCTCTATCTTATCGTATCCTCTATCGAATCCCATCATCTATCGAATCCCATCCTCTATCGTATTCAATTCTCTATCCTATCCTATCCTATATTCTATCCTATCCTCTATCCTATCCTATCCTCTATCCTATCCTATCCTCTATCCTATCCCATCCTCTATGCTATCCTACCCTCTATCCTATCCAATCCTGTATCCTATAATGTCCTCTATCCTATCCTATCCTCTATCCTATCCTATCCTCTATCCTATAATATCCTCTATACTATCCTATCCACTATCCTATCCTATGTATCCTCTATCCTATCCTATCCTATCCTCTAACCTATAATATCCTCTATCCTATCCTATCCTCTATCCTATTCTATCCTCTGTCCTATCGTATCCTCTATCCTATCCCATCCTCTATCCTATCCTACCCTCTATCCTATCCAATCCTGTATCCTATAATGTCCTCTATCCTATCCTATCCTCTATCCTATCCTATCCTCTATCGTATCCTCTATCCTATCCTCTCCTCAATCCTATCCTAACCTCTATCCTATCCTATCCTCTATCCTATCCTATCCTGTATCCTATCCTATCCTCTAGCCTATCCTATCCTCTATCCTATCCCATCCTCTATCCTATCCTATCCTCTATAATATCGTATCCTCTATCCTATCATTTCCTCTATCCTATCCTATCCTCTATCCTATCCTATCCTCTATCCTATCCTATCCTCTATCCTATCCTATCCTCTATCCTATCCTATCCTCTATCTTATCGTATCCTCTATCGAATCCCATCATCTATCGAATCCCATCCTCTATCGTATTCAATTCTCTATCCTATCCTATCCTATATTCTATCCTATCCTCTATCCTATCCTATCCTCTATCCTATCCTATCCTCTATCCTATCCCATCCTCTATGCTATCCTACCCTCTATCCTATCCAATCCTGTATCCTATAATGTCCTCTATCCTATCCTATCCTCTATCCTATCCTATCCTCTATCCTATAATATCCTCTATACTATCCTATCCACTATCCTATCCTATGTATCCTCTATCCTATCCTATCCTATCCTCTAACCTATAATATCCTCTATCCTATCCTATCCTCTATCCTATTCTATCCTCTGTCCTATCGTATCCTCTATCCTATCCCATCCTCTATCCTATCCTACCCTCTATCCTATCCAATCCTGTATCCTATAATGTCCTCTATCCTATCCTATCCTCTATCCTATCCTATCCTCTATCCTATAATATCCTCTATACTATCCTATCCACTATCCTATCCTATGTATCCTCTATCCTATCCTATCCTATCCTCTAACCTATAATATCATCTATCCTATTCTATCCTCTATCCTATTCTATCCTCTGTCCTATCGTATCCTCTATCCTATCCCATCCTCTATCCTATCCTGCCCTCTATCCTATCCTATCCTGTATCCTATAATATCCTCTATCCTAACCTATCCTCAATCCTATCCTATCCTCTATCGTATCCTCTATCCTATCCTCTCCTCAATCCTATCCTAACCTCTATCCTATCCTATCCTCCATCCTATCCTATCCTCTATCCTATCCTATCCTCTATCCTATCCCATCCTCTATCCTATCCTATCCCATATAATATCGTATCCTCTATCCTATCATTTCCTCTATCCTATCCTATCCTCTATCCTATCCTATCCTCTATCCTATCCTATCCTCTATCCTATCCTATCCTCTATCCTATCCTATCCTCTATCCTATCCTATCCTCTATCCTATCCTATCCTCTATCCTATCCTATCCTCTATCCTATCCTATCCTCTATCCTATCCTATCCTCTATCCTATCCTATCCTCTATCCTATCCTATTCTCTATCCTATCCTATCCTCTATCGTATCCTCTATCCTATCCTCTCCTCAATCCTCTCCTAACCTCTATCCTATCCTATCCTCTATCCTATCCTATCCTCTATCCTATCCTATCATCTAGCCTATCCTATCCTCTATCCTATCCCATCCTCTATCCTATCCTATCCTCTATAATATCGTATCCTCTATCCTATCCTATCCTCTATCCTATCCTATCCTCTATCCTATCCTATCCTCTATCCTATCCTCAATCCTATCCTATCCTCTATCTTATCGTATCCTCTATCGAATCCAATCATCTATCGAATCCCATCCTCTATCGTATTCAATCCTCTATCCTATCCTATCCTATATTCTATCCTATCCTCTATCCTATCCTATCCTCTATCCTATCCTATCCTCTATCCTATCCCATCCTCTATGGTATCCTACCCTCTATCCTATCCAATCCTGTATCTTATAATGTGCTCTATCCTATCCTATCCTCTATCCTATCCTATCCTCTATCCTATAATATCCTCTATACTATCCTATCCACTATCCTATCCTATGTATCCTCTATCCTATCCTATCCTATCCTCTAACCTATAATATCCTCTATCCTATCCTATCCTCTATCGTATTCTATCCTCTATCGTATTCTATCCTCTGTCCTATCGTATCCTCTATCCTATCCCATCCTCTATCCTATCCTGCCCTCTATCCTATCCTATCCTGTATCCTATAATATCCTCTATCCTAACCTATCCTCAATCCTATCCTATCCTCTATCGTATCCTCTATCCTATCCTCTCCTCAATCCTATCCTAACCTCTATCCTATCGTATCCTGTATCCTATAATGTCCTCTATCCTATCCTATCCTCTATCCTATCCTATCCTCTATCCTATAATATCCTCTATACTATCCTATCCACTATCCTATCCTATGTATCCTCTATCCTATCCTATCCTATCCTCTAACCTACAATATCCTCTATCCTATTCTATCCTCTATCCTATTCTATCCTCTGTCCTATCGTATCCTCTATCCTATCCCATCCTCTATCCTATCCTGCCCTCTATCCTATCCTATCCTCTATCCTATCCTATCCTCTATCCTATCCTATCCTCAATCCTATCCTATCCCCTATCCTATCCTATCCTCTATCCTATCGTATCCTCTGTCCTATCCTATCCTATCCTCTATCCTATCCTCTATCCTATCCTCTATCCTATCCTATCCTCTATCCTATAATATCCTCTATCTTATCCTATCCTCTATCCTATCCTATGCTCTATCCTATCCTATCCTCTATCCTATCCTATCCTCTAACCTATCCTATCCTCTACCCTATCCTATCCTCTATCCTATCCTCTATCCTATCGTATCCTCTGTCCTATCCTATCCTCTATCCTATCCTATCCACTATCCTATAATATCCCCTATCCTATCCACTATCCTATAATATCGTCCATCCTATCCTATCCCCTATCCTATCCTCTATCCTATCCTATCCTCTATCCTATACTATCCTCTATCCTATCCAATCCTCTATCCTATCCTATCCTCTATCTTATCGTATCCTCTATCGAATCCCATACTCTATCGAATCCCATCCTCTATCGTATTCAATCCTCTATCCTATCATATCCTATATTCTATCCTATCCTCTATCCTATCCTCTCCTCAATCCTATCCTAACCTCTATCCTATCCTATCCTCTATCCTATCCTATCCTCTATCCTATCCTATCCTCTATCCTATCCCATCCTCTATCCTATCCTATCCTCTATAATATCGTATCCTCTATCCTATCATTTCCTCTATCCTATCCTATCCTCTATCCTATCCTATCCTCTATCCTATCCTATCCTCTATCCTATCCTATCCTCTATCCTATCCTATCCTCTATAATATCGTATCCTCTATCATATCCTATCCTCATTCCTATAATATCATCTATCCTGTAACGAGTCCGTTTCCCGGCGGATCTCGTAACAACGGATTCCTCGCGGCCGGATTTGGCTCGCCGTGCCAGGGTTCACGCAGGATAACGCGAGGGTACGGCAGGGTCGCGGACGGTCGGGCACGGGTGGTTAACGACGCGAGTAATTCAAACGTTCGTCACTGTCCCGGCTTCGCGTTTCGACGGTCGGCGATCGCGGTTCAGGTCTCAGGTTACGGCGGGATCGGGGCCGTACGCGGCGGCGTATCCGGAACGGGGTAATCTCGGCGGGCGGAGAGCCCGTGCCCCAGAGCGGCCGGCGAGGGGCCGGCTGCGGGTGGTTCGCTCTCCGTGGGTGCGTGGGCGGAAGCGGAGGGGTCGGGTTAACGGGAAAGCAAGGTACTTACTCTGGGTCCGGTCCTCGATCGCTCGGCGTTCGGGGCGGCTCTCCAGGAGGACAGGAACGCAGCGGCGTAGGTCGGCGTTCGCGGGTCGCGGATAACTCGGCAAACTCGCGGTTCGTTCTCCGCGGATTCAATCACACTTTCGAGAATCGGCGAACGGCTTCTCGGCGTCGGGACAGCGCGAGTCCGGGCGTATTCGTGCGGTCGGTATCGGCGGCTGGAGAATACGGCTCGGGAAAACACGTCTTATCTTGATGACGGCGGAAAACCGAAGAGGCCGTTTTCCGGTTTGTCTCTCTCGTCTTGCCGGGCGAGGGGGTGCGGTGCGGTACGGTTCGCGGCCGGCTTTTCCGGTGTCGTCACGCATCCGGCGCGCCGGCGTCGCATCATGGCGGGTTCCGGTTCCCGCCAAGATCGGTTCGGTGATACGGGGCTCGCGGGGGGCGCTCGCGGGTACCGGCGGATCTCGGTATCCGTCGGTCGTGTTCGGGGGCTCGGATTCGGGCGCGTGCGGTCAGGAACAGGCCTGGCGCAGCCAGGTCTGTTACACCCCCCCCCTTACGTCGCGGCGGCGAGCGCGAGACAGTCTTTTTACTTCGGCGGGACGGGACCTTACGTACTAAACCTAACCTAGCTTAACCTAACGCGGGGCTGTACACTTAATCTAACTTAACCTACGCGGGCGCTGTACACTTAATCTAACTTAACCTATCCAAACACTGTACACTTAATCTAACTTAACCTATCCAAACACTGTACACTACTTAACCTAACTTAACCTAGGATATGGCGTCCGTTCACCCCCGCCGGGGTGACGTCGCGGGTGCCCCGTGGGGCCACGTCCTCGCGCACCTTGTCCACTGTTCCACTGTTGTGTCTATTCACTGTCGTGGCAGCGTCCCGGTTGGCGGTGACGGCGTGGCGGGGCCGGCTCGGCCGGGATCCGGACGGCCGGCGGGCGGCGGATGCAGCGCGTCAGGCGGCCATCGCTCCCAAACAACAGCTTCCACCGCTCGAACCCGGGCGGTACCGTGACATACGCGCGGCCTCGCGCGATGAGCCGCAGCGGCACCTCGGCCTGTCGTCCCGTCGGCAGCAAAAACCACGTGCTCGGGAACGTGGGGAGTGGTCCCTGGAAGGGGACCGGGTCCCACTGCATCTGGGGGCGGTCCGCGTCGCGGATCGGGCATCCCCCGTTGGGGGGCGTCACTCCTTCCGCTGGTCTCGCATGGCGGCGCCGGGTCGTGGGTCCCTGGGGTGACCTCGGGGTTTCCGGGGCCCGGGCTGGCGTGGCTGCGGCGCGTGTCGGGGTCGGCGGGGCGTCCTCCGTCTGGCTCCCGATCGTCCGTGTGGCGGGGGTCGGGGTGGCGGCCATCGGTCGGTGCCTCGGCGCCGGTACCGGGCGCGGGGTCTGCTCCGGCGGGGGCGGCTCCGTGATCGCCCAGGACGTGACGGCGGGGGCGGGTTGCGCCCCGACGGGGTCCGGTCCTACCGGCCTCCCCAGGGCTTCCGGTGGGAGGGGGTCCGACCAGTGGCTCAGGGTCGCGTGCTGGCGGTCGGCGCGACCCGCTCGGCGCCTCCTCCTCGTCCTGCGACGGCGAGTTCCTTGGTTGTCCCGCGGCGGCGGTGACGGCGTCGGGGTCCACCAGCCCGGGGAGCTGGGCGGGGTGGTGAGCCGGGGCCAGGGGCTCTGACCCAGCCAGTATGCTACCGGCGGCGGCTCGTCGGGCACCGACGCCAGGGTGGTGAGGGAGTCCCAGTTTCGTAGTACGGGGCCATCCCGGGCGATCGGTTCTTCGGCGGGTGGGTCGGCGGCCGGGGTCGTCGGGTCGTCGCTGCGGCGGCGTTCCCTGGTGGTCGGCTGGTCGGCGGCGAGCTGGAGCTCGCGGAGCCGGTCGGCGAGGCCCCTACGGCCCTCCATTCCGAGGTGTCCTGAGTTGCCTGAGCAGAAATGAACGGGGGCTGTTAATTTCCGGGGGCGCCCTCGACGCCGGGGAACCGGATTGTCCGCGGGGGCGGGCGTGGGTGGTCGGGGGGGTCCCGCGAGGGGGGGGGCGGCGCTCGCGCGCGGCGCTTTCCTCCGGGGTGTGGTCGGGGTCGTCGGCAGGGCCGGCTGCGGGCTTGAGGTCCCGGACGTGGATGTGGCGCAGCCATCGTCTAGCCCGGTCGCGCAGGTCCACGATGACCGGTGACACGACGCGCCCGACGGTATACGGGCCGCTGAACTTCGGCGCGAGTTTGGCGGCGACGCCTTCTTCTTTGTTGGACAGCGTATGCTCCCTCTTCCAGACGGTGTCCCCCAGGGCGGGCCTCCAATCTCGCCGGCGCAGGTTGTAGTATTTGGCCTGTCGGTCGAACGCCCGGGCCAGGTGTACTCGGGCCAGCTCCTGGGCCTCGCGGAGGTTCTTCCACCGCTGCTGCGGGGGGGCTGCGGCTCCTTCCGTGGTGGTCGACCCCGGTGGCCGGAGTTCCCGTCCTTGGTTGAGGTACGCCGGGCTGTACCCGGTCGCCTCGTGCCACGCCGTGTTGATTGCGAATCTGGCCTCGTCCAGTTTCTCGTCCCAGCGGTTGTGGCGGTTTCCGGTGTATTGGGCGAGCATGGTCTTCACGACCTTGTTGGCTCGCTCTACCGGATTGCACTGGGGCGCGTACGGCGGGGTCCGGCGGTGCTGGGTCCCGGCGGCTTTCAGCAGGGCGGTCACGGGTTCTCCGATGAACTGACGGCCGTTATCTGAAATTAAAATCTGTGGGGCTCCGTGTCGCAGGATTACCTCCCTTTGGATCGCAGCTGCGACGGCGGTACTGGTGGCTTTCCGGAGCGGGGTGAGCTCGACCCATTTGGTGAAACGGTCCATGGCCACCAGCAGCCACCTGTGGCCCTGTCGGGATCGCGGCAGCGGGCCGATCAGGTCGACGGAGACGGTGTGCCACGGTTCGGTCCCCGGGTTGGCGTGCAGCTGTCCTGGTAACGGGTGCGGCGGAATCTTAAACTGCATGCAGTTCTCGCAGCTCCGGACGTAGCGGGCGGCATCCCGGAACATCCCCGGCCAGTAGTATCGTTGCGCCAGGCGCACAATGGTTTTGGCGACTCCCAGATGACCGGCCGTGGGGTCGTCGTGGTACTGGGCCAGGATAGCCGGGCGGTCCTCGTTCGGTACGCACAGCTTCCACGTCGTGCTCGGCTCGGGCTCGTTGTAATCGAGCTGGTGCGGGATGCGTTTATAGAGGCGCCCCTCGCGTATCTGGAACTCTGGTTCGGCGGCTGGGTCGGTCTGGGCGGCGGCAAGCTTCTTCTGGTACCACGTGTCGGTGTGCTGCTTCGGTCGGAGCGAGTTCACTCCGGGCGGCGGCGGGATTCTGGACAGCGTATCCGCCACGTGGTTATGTTTTCCGGGTCGGTACCGCACCTCAAAGTCGTACTGTTGGAGCTCTAACGCCCATCTCGCCAGGCGGCCGGTCGGGCTGTCGAGTTGGCGGAGCCATTTGAGGGCTTGGTGGTCGGTGACGACGGTGAAGCGGTACCCCTCCAGGTACGGCCGCATCTTCCGGATGCCCCAGACCACGGCGAGACACTCCTTCTCGGTGGCGCTGTATTTGCGCTCGGTCTCGCTCATCGTGTGGCTGGCATAGGCGATCACCCTCTCGTCGTCCTCAGGGCCCTGCGTGAGTACGACTCCCAGCCCGTAGTCGCTGGCATCGGTCTGGAGCGTGAAAGGCTGTTCGAAATCTGGGCAGGCCAGCACCGGGGCGGCTACGAGGCGTTCCTTCATCGTGCGGAACGCCGTTTCCTCAGCGGAGGTCCACTGCCATCGGGCGTTTTTGCGGGTCAGGCGGGTTAACGGCTCGATGACTTCCGCGAAGTTCGGGACGAATCGCCGGTACCACGAGGCCATCCCGTGGAATCTGCGGATGTCCTTGATTGTTTTCGGCGTCGGGATCTGGGCGATGGCTGCGGTTTTCTGCGGGTCGGTCCGGATGCCCTGCTGGTCGACGATATGGCCTAAATACCGGAGGCTGTCGACACAGAATCGGCACTTTTCCGGATTCAGTCTCAGTCCGGCCGCACGCAGGCGCCGGAAAACGTCGTGGAGGTGGCGTCGGTGGTCGGCCACGGTCCGGCTGACGACAATAATGTCGTCCAGATAGGCGAACGCGTGCGGCTCGAGCTCCGGGCCGATCACGCGATCCAGGAGGCGCTGGAAGGTCGCGGGCGCGGAGTGTAGGCCGAAGGGCATCACCGTGAATTGGAACAGGCCGAGCCCTGGAACGGTGAAGGCGGTAAGCGGTCGGCTCGCGGGCTCCAGGGGTACCTGCCAATATCCGTTCTTCAGGTCCAGCGTCGTGAGGAACCTGGCCCCCCGCAGTTTGTCCAACGTGGCCTGGATGTGCGGCAGCGGATACGCGTCCTTTTCCGACCGTTCGTTTAATTTGCGGAAGTCGACGCAGAATCGCGGCCGGCCGTCCTTCTTCTTCACGACGACGACAGGCGAACTCCACGGGCTGTTGGATGGCTCGATGACGTCGTCACGCAACATCTGTGCGACCTCTTCGTTGATGATAGCCTGCATGGCCGGGTTCCGGGGACGGTACCGCTGCTTGACCGGCGTCTCGTCGAGCAGCTTTATCCGGTGCCGTATGAGCGTTGTACGACCCGTCACGGCGTTGAAGCGTTCCAGCTCGGTGTTGAGGAATCGGTCGAACGCTTCTCGCTCGTCTTCCGGCAGCGGCCGCAGTCCTAGTTCGAGACACGGCTCGGCGTGGTATCCCTCGGCCCGGGCGGCGATTTCGGCGGGCGGCTCCATCCTCAAGCGCAGGGCGGCGAGGGCGTGGATGCCGAGGAGTACCGGCATCCCCATCCTCGGTAGTACGGTGAACTCGGCTGTTTCCTCCCGGTGTCGGACTCGAAACGGCAGGCGGATGCGACCCGCCGGACGCGTATCGGTTCCGTCGGCCAGGTTGACGAGGCCGGCTCGGTGCTCCGCGGGGAATCTCCCTTGCTCCTGCGCCCAGGCCACGACGTCCTCGTTGACGCAGGATATCTGTGAGCCCGTGTCGAGGAGGGCATCGAATCTCCGGCCGAGGATTCGGACCGATAACACGGGACGCGGCGTGTATCGGATTTGCCCCGACAGGTCGTCTAGCGGGCCCGGCGCTCGCTCCTCGGCGACGGGGCCCGTGCTCCGTTTCCCGGCGGGTGACACTCCCGGGTTAGCACTCCGTCGCGTCCGCACCGCGAGCAGAATCTCCGGTACGCGTTCCGGCACTCAAAACGGGTGTGTCCCCGCTGTTTGCACCGCCAGCAGTGGGTGTCGACGTCGTACGGTTCCGACGGCGGAGCGCGGCTCGTGGTCGGCGCCGCGTGCTCGGTCGCGGCGGCGTGGGTCGGAGTTCGGCGCGGCCGTCTTTCCCGTTCTTCGATCCGCTCGAGTTCCTGCACCCGCTCGCGGAGCGTCCTCAGATCCGGCACGGATCCCCGGGGTATGCAATATTGAAACTTCGCCCGCATGTTCTCGTGTAGCAGGTCGAGCCTCTCGGACGGCGACACCTGTGCTCGTCGCATCATCGTGGTAATATCCGTCACGAAGTCCGTGAACGGCTCGTCGTCCCGCTGTCTCCTTTCTCGGGCGGCACGCTCGTGCTGAGAGCGGGTCTGCGGCGACGCATGGGCCCGGAGGAATGCCTGTTTGAACTCGTCCCAGGTGGCAATTTCCTCCCGTTCGTTCCGGTACCAGGCCTGGGCTCGGCCGCTTAACATCAACGGTGCGGCTCGGAGCATGTCCTCGTCTGGGAACCCGTACGTCAGCTGGAGGTCTTCCACGCGTTCCAGGAACGCGTGCGGGTCTTTCCCGTCGGTGGTGCAACCGCTCTTCCGGATCCGGTCGATGTTGCGGAGCGGGTCCGGTCTCTCGGCCGTCGCGGCGGCGGCGGACAGCATTTTCCGGGTCTGTACGCCGGGCTCCATTATCGCGTACAGATCGTTCGTCAGGTGGCTAATGCAGTCGGCCCACCGTCGTCTCCGGTCGTCCGGTGTCTCGGGGGATGGTGGTCCGTCGGCGTTTCTTCGGGTACGGCTCGTCGTGGGTGTCCCTCGGGGCATCCACGTGGGTTTCCCCCGGCTGTGATTTGAACTTTCCCGCCCGACGTTCGATCGGCGGTCCTGCTTCGTCGCGGCGGCGGCAGGCGGCGCGCGTGTACCGGTAGTGTTTCGGCCGGGCGACACTGGGCGGCGCGCGTGTACCGGCACTATTTCGGCGGGCTCGCACTAGATGGCGCACGCGCGGTTCGGTTCACTTCACTCCGCGGCACACTTAACCTCACAAATTCCCACGTGGGCGTAATCCAGCCTGTCCCACGTGGTTAAACATGTCCCTGTTCGGGCGCCATGTAACGAGTCCGTTTCCCGGCGGATCTCGTAACAACGGATTCCTCGCGGCCGGATTTGGCTCGCCGTGCCAGGGTTCACGCAGGATAACGCGAGGGTACGGCAGGGTCGCGGACGGTCGGGCACGGGTGGTTAACGACGCGAGTAATTCAAACGTTCGTCACTGTCCCGGCTTCGCGTTTCGACGGTCGGCGATCGCGGTTCAGGTCTCAGGTTACGGCGGGATCGGGGCCGTACGCGGCGGCGTATCCGGAACGGGGTAATCTCGGCGGGCGGAGAGCCCGTGCCCCAGAGCGGCCGGCGAGGGGCCGGCTGCGGGTGGTTCGCTCTCCGTGGGTGCGTGGGCGGAAGCGGAGGGGTCGGGTTAACGGGAAAGCAAGGTACTTACTCTGGGTCCGGTCCTCGATCGCTCGGCGTTCGGGGCGGCTCTCCAGGAGGACAGGAACGCAGCGGCGTAGGTCGGCGTTCGCGGGTCGCGGATAACTCGGCAAACTCGCGGTTCGTTCTCCGCGGATTCAATCACACTTTCGAGAATCGGCGAACGGCTTCTCGGCGTCGGGACAGCGCGAGTCCGGGCGTATTCGTGCGGTCGGTATCGGCGGCTGGAGAATACGGCTCGGGAAAACACGTCTTATCTTGATGACGGCGGAAAACCGAAGAGGCCGTTTTCCGGTTTGTCTCTCTCGTCTTGCCGGGCGAGGGGGTGCGGTGCGGTACGGTTCGCGGCCGGCTTTTCCGGTGTCGTCACGCATCCGGCGCGCCGGCGTCGCATCATGGCGGGTTCCGGTTCCCGCCAAGATCGGTTCGGTGATACGGGGCTCGCGGGGGGCGCTCGCGGGTACCGGCGGATCTCGGTATCCGTCGGTCGTGTTCGGGGGCTCGGATTCGGGCGCGTGCGGTCAGGAACAGGCCTGGCGCAGCCAGGTCTGTTACAATCCTATCCTATTCTCTATCCTATCCTATCCTCTATCCTATCCTATCCTCTATCCCATCCTATTCTCTATAAAATCCTATCCTATCCTGTATCCTATCCTATCCTCTATCCTATCCTATCCTATCCTATCCTATCCTCTATCCTATCCTATCCTCTATCCTATCCTATCCTCTATCCGATCCTATTCTCTATCCAATCCTATACTATCCTCTATCGTATCCTATTCTCTATCCTATCCAATCGTATATCGTATCCTCTATCCTATCCTATCCTCTATCCTATCCTATCCTGTATCCTATCCTATCCTCTATCCTATACTATCCTCTATCCTATCCTATCCTTTATCCTATCCTATCCTCTATCCTATCCTATCCTCTATCCTATCCTATCCTCTAGCCTATCCTATCCTCTATCCTATCCCATCCTCTATCCTATCCTATCCTCTATAATATCGTATCCTCTATCCTATCATTTCCTCTATCCTATCCTATCCTCTATCCTATCCTATCCTCTATCCTATCCTATCCTCTATCCTATCCTATCCTCTATCCTATCCTATCCTCTATCGTATCCTCTATCCTATCCTCTCCTCAATCCTATCCTAACCTCTATCCTATCCTATCTTCTATCCTATCCTATCCTCTATCCTATCCTATCCTCTAGCCTATCCTATCCTCTATCCTATCCCATCCTCTATCCTATCCTATCCTCTATAATATCGTATCCTCTATCCTATCCTATCCTCTATCCTATCCTATCCTCTATCCTATCCTATCCTCTATCCTATCCCATCCTCTATCCTATCCTATCCTCTATAATATCGTATCCTCTATCCTATCCTATCCTCTATCCTATCCTATCCTCTATCCTATCCCATCCTCTATCCTATCCTATCCTCTATAATATCGTATCCTCTATCCTATCATTACCTCTATCCTATCCTATCCTCTATCCTATCCTATCCTCTATCCTATCCTATCCTCTATCCTATCCTATCCTCTATCCTATCCTATCCTCTATCCTATCCTATCCTCTATCCTATCCTATCCTCTATCCTATCCTATCCTCTATCCTATCCTATCCCTGATCCTATCCTATCCTCTATCCTAGCCTATCCTCTATCCTATCCTATCCTCTATCCTATCCTATCCTCTATCCTATCCTATCCTCTATCGCATCCTCTATCCTATCCTATCCTCTATCCTATCCTATCCTCTATCCTATCCTATCCTCTATCCTATGCTATCCTCTATCCTATCCTATCCTCTATCCTATCCTATCCTCTATCCTATCCTATCCTCTATCCTATCCTATCCTCTATCCTATCCTATCCTCTATCCTATCCTATCCTCTATCCTATCCTATCCTCTATCCTATCCTATCCTCTATCCTATCCTATCCTCTATCCTATCCTATCCTCTATCCTATCCTATCCTCTATCCTATCCTATCCTCTATCCTATCCTATCCTCTATCCTATCCTATCCTCTATCCTATCCTATCCTCTATCCTATCCTATCCTCTATCCTATCCTATCCTCTATCCTATCCTATCCTCTATCCTATCCTATCCTCTATGATATAATATCATCTATCCTATACTATCATCTACCCTATCCTATCCTCTATCCTATCCTCCCCCCTATCCTAACCTATCCTCAATCCTATCCTATCCTCTATGCTATCCTATCCTCTATCGTATCCTCTATCCTATCCTATCCTCAATCCTATCCTAACCTCTATCCTATCCTATCCTCTATCCTGTCCTATCCTCTATCCTATCCTATTCTCTATCCTATCCTATCCTCTATAATATCGTATCCTCTGTCCTATCATTTCCTCTATCCTATCCTATCTTCAATCCTATCCTATCCTCTATCCTATCCTATCCTCTATCCTATCCTATCCTCAATCCTAGCCTATCCTCTATCCTATCCTCTATAATATCGTATCCTCTATCCTATCCTACCCTCTATCCTATAATATCCTCTATCCTATCCTATCCTCTATCCTATCCTATCCTCTATCCTATCCTATCCTCTATCCTATCCTATCCTCTATCCTATCCTATCCCCTATCCTATCCTCTATGCAATCCTCTCCTCTATCCTATCCTATCCTCTATAATAACGTATCCTCTGTCCTATCCTGTCCTCTAACCTATAATATCATCTATCCTATCCTATTCTCCATCCTATCCTATCCTATCCCCTAACGTATCCTATCCTCTATACTATCCAATCCTATATCCTATACTCTATCCTATCCTATCCTCTATTCTATCTTATCCTCTAACCTATCCTATCCTCTGTCCTATCCTATCCTCTATCGTATCCTCTATCCTATCCTCTCCTCAATCCTATCCTAACATCTATCCTATCCTATCCTCTATCCTATCCTATCCTCTATCCTGTCCTATCCTCTATCCTATCCTATCCTCTATCCTATCCTATCCTCTATAATATCGTATCCTCTGTCCTATCATTTCCTCTATCCTATCCTATCTTCAATCCTATCCTATCCTCTATCCTATCCTATCCTCTATCCTATCCTATCCTCAATCCTAGCCTATCCTCTATCCTATCCTCTATAATATCGTATCCTCTATCCTATCCTACCCTCTATCCTATCCTATCCTCTATAATATCGTATCCTCTATCCTATCATTTCCTCTATCCTATCCTATCCTCTATCCTATCCTATCCTCTATCCTATCCCATCCTCTATCCTATCCTACCCTCTATCCTATCCAATCCTGTATCCTATAATGTCCTCTATCCTATCCTATCCTCTATCCTATCCTATCCTCTATCCTATCCTATCCTCTATCCTATCCTCTATCCTATCCTATCCTCTATCCTATCCTATCCTCTATCCTATCATATCCTCTATCCTATCCTATCCTCTATCCTATCCTATCCTCTATCCTATCCTATCCTCTATGATATAATATCATCTATCCTATACTATCATCTACCCTATCCTATCCTCTATCCTATCCTCCCCCCTATCCTAACCTATCCTCAATCCTATCCTATCCTCTATGCTATCCTATCCTCTATCGTATCCTCTATCCTATCCTATCCTCAATCCTATCCTAACCTCTATCCTATCCTATCCTCTATCCTGTCCTATCCTCTATCCTATCCTATCCTCTATCCTATCCTATCCTCTATAATATCGTATCCTCTGTCCTATCATTTCCTCTATCCTATCCTATCTTCAATCCTATCCTATCCTCTATCCTATCCTATCCTCTATCCTATCCTATCCTCAATCCTAGCCTATCCTCAATCCTATCCTCTATAATATCGTATCCTCTATCCTATCCTACCCTCTATCCTATAATATCCTCTATCCTATCCTATCCTCTATCCTATCCTATCCTCTATCCTATCCTATCCTCTATCCTATCCTATCCTCTATCCTATCCTATCCCCTATCCTATCCTCTATGCAATCCTCTCCTCTATCCTATCCTATCCTCTATAATAACGTATCCTCTGTCCTATCCTGTCCTCTAACCTATAATATCATCTATCCTATCCTATTCTCCATCCTATCCTATCCTATCCCCTAACGTATCCTATCCTCTATACTATCCAATCCTATATCCTATACTCTATCCTATCCTATCCTCTATTCTATCTTATCCTCTAACCTATCCTATCCTCTGTCCTATCCTATCCTCTATCGTATCCTCTATCCTATCCTCTCCTCAATCCTATCCTAACATCTATCCTATCCTATCCTCTATCCTATCCTATCCTCTATCCTGTCCTATCCTCTATCCTATCCTATTCTCTATCCTATCCTATCCTCTATAATATCGTATCCTCTGTCCTATCATTTCCTCTATCCTATCCTATCTTCAATCCTATCCTATCCTCTATCCTATCCTATCCTCTATCCTATCCTATCCTCAATCCTAGCCTATCCTCTATCCTATCCTCTATAATATCGTATCCTCTATCCTATCCTACCCTCTATCCTATAATATCCTCTATCCTATCCTATCCTCTATCCTATCCTATCCTCTATCCTATCCTATCCTCTATCCTATCCTATCCTCTATCCTATCCCATCCTCTATCCTATCCTATCCTCTATAATATCGTATCCTCTATCCTATCCTATCCTCTATCCTATCCTATCCTCTATCCTATCCTATCCTCTATCCTATCCCATCCTCTATCCTATCCTATCCTCTATAATATCGTATCCTCTATCCTATCATTACCTCTATCCTATCCTATCCTCTATCCTATCCTCTCCTCTATCCTAACCTATCCTCTATCCAATCCTCTATCCTATCCTCTATCCTATCCTCTATGCTATCCTATCCTCTATCCTATCCTCTATCGTATCGTATCCTGTATCCTATCCCATCCCCTGCCCTATCCTATACTCTATCCTATCATATCCTCTATCCTATGCTATCCACTATCCTATCATATCCTCTACCCTATTCTCTATCCTATCCTATACTCTATCTATCCTCTACCCTATCCTATCCTCTATCCTATCCTATCCTCTATCCTATCCTATCCTCTATCCTATCCTATCCTCTATCCTATCCTATCCTCTATCCTATCCTATCCTCTATCCTATCCTCTCCTCTATCCTAACCTATCCTCTATCCTATCCTCTATCCTATCCTCTATCCTATCCTCTATGCTATCCTATCCTCGATCCTATCCTCTATCGTATCGTATCCTGTATCCTATCCCATCCCCTGCCCTATCCTATACTCTATCCTATCATATCCTCTATCCTATGCTATCCACTATCCTATAATATCCTCTACCCTATTCTCTATCCTATCCTATCCTCTATCTATCCTCCATCCTATCCTATCCTCTATCCTATCCTATACTCTATCCTATCCTATCCTCTATCCTATCCTCTCCTCTATCCTAACCTATCCTCTATCCTATCCTCTATCCTATCCTCTATGCTATCCTATCCTCTATCCTATCCTGTATCGTATCGTATCCTGTATCCTATCCCATCCCCTGCCCTATCCTATACTCTATCCTATCATATCCTCTATCCTATGCTATCCACTATCCTATAATATCCTCTACCCTATTCTCTATCCTATCCTATCCTCTATCTATCCTCTATCCTATCCTATCCTCTATCCTCTATCTATCCTCTATCCTATCCTATCCTATATCCTATCCTATCCTCTATCCTATCCTATCCTCTATCGTATCCTATCCTCTATCCTATCCTATCCTCTATCCTATAATATCATCTATCCTATACTATCCTCTACCCTCTCCTATCCTTTATACTATCCAATCCTCTATCGTATCCTCTATCCTATCCTATCCTCTATCCTATCCAATCCCCTATCCTATCCTCTATGCAATCCTCTCCTCTATCCTATCCTATCCTCTATAATAACGTATCCTCTGTCCTATCCTGTCCTCTATCCTATAATATCATCTATCCTATCCTATTCTCCATCCTATCCTATCCTATCCCCTAACGTATCCTATCCTCTATACTATCCAATCCTATATCCTATACTCTATCCTATCCAATCCTCTAATCTATCTTATCCTCTAACCTATCCTATCCTCTGTCCTATCCTATCCTCTATCGTATCCTCTATCCTATCCTCTCATCAATCCTATCCTAACATCTATCCTATCCTATCCTCTATCCTATCCTATCCTCTATAATATCGTATCCTCTATCCCATCCTGTCCTCTAACCTATCCTATAATATATCCTATCCTATCCTCTATCCTATCCTATCCTCTATCCTATCCTATCCTCTATCTATTCCTATCCTCTATCCCATCCTATCCTCTATCCTGTCCCATCCTCTATCCTATCCTATCCTCCATACTATCGTATCATCTGTCCTATCCTATCCTGTATCGTATCCTATCCTCTATCCTCTGTCCTATCCTAACCTCTATCCTATCCTATCCTCTATCCTATCCTCTATAATATCGTATCCTCTACCCTATCCTATCCTATATCCTATAATATCATCTATCCTATGCTATTCTCTATCCTATCCCATCCTCTGCCCTATTCTTCACTCTATCCTATCATATCCTCTATCCTATCCACTTTCCTATCCTATTCTCTATCCTATCCTATCCTCTATCCTATCCTATCCTCTATTCTATGCTATCCTCTATTCTATGCTATCCTCTATCCTATCCTATCATCTATCCTATCCTATCCTCTATCCTATCCTCTATAATATCGTATCCTCTACCCAATCCTATCCTCTATCCTATCCTATCCTCTATCCTATCCTATCCTCTATCCTATCCTATCCTCTATCCTATCCTATCCTCTATCCTATCCTATCATCTATCCTATCCTATCCTATCCTCTATCCTATCCTCTATCCTATCCTCTATCCTATCCTATCCTCTATCTATTCCTATCCTCTATCCTATTCTATACTCTATTCTATCCTATCCTCTATCCTATCCTATTCTCTATCCTATCCTCTATCCTATCCTATCCTCTATCCTATCCTATCCTCTATCCTATCCTTTTTTTTTTTTTTTTAAACGGGTATTTGTCTCTATTTCATTTTCTAAAATTACAGAATCACCTAAAAATTACAATGTCTGTCGTAGTTAAAACTATTTCGCTTATTCAAAATTGTTTGTAAATCTAATACAGTATAATAGTGCTTAGTATAATATAGTATAGTATAGTATACGAAATGCAATAAATTCAAATTCAAATTCAAAAACACTAAAATAAACTAACTTCTTATTTAACTTTTAACGTATCTTATCTTATTTTATTCGCTACTGTAAATAATTTTCTAGCCTCTATGTATATATATATATATATATATATATATATATTTCTATAAATGTTCTTATTTTCTAGTCTTAAACGCTACCTTATTTTTAATTGATTTTTTTTTGGTTTTTTCGCTCTTAGCCTAATTTAACCTATCATTAAAACGCCTGCGCGTGGTCTAAACGTGTCAAGGTGTCGATACCTTCTCTTACTCTAATTTTTTATTCTTAACTGTATGTTACTTCTTTTATTTTACACGATATACAAAATCTGCTTTGGCGAAATGCCAGCCCTGCTCTCTGGCTTTCCAAAGAGCCCCCACACGGTTTTATCGTACCCGGCGTTTTCTTAGGTGTTTTCGCGATTATGGTTCCGTACGAAAATTGACCTATCGGGCCGAAATTCGGTATACGCCTATTTCGGAGGGTGGCGAGTCTTTCGGGGTCGGATTGGAGAAGTATTCTCCCCCCTGAAAAACTTTTTCGATTTTGCCCCCTCCTTTCCGAGCTGTGGGAAAAATTACCTCGAATTTTGAGATTTTCAAAAAGCTGATCCGGTAGTCGGTTAGGGCTCGGCTAGAGCTTTACAACGAGCCGTCGCACGCCTAGATCGGATAAAGTCTAAGTTTTTCTTATATACCGGGTGTCCCATAAATTTTCGACTGAAAAAATTTTCTGGGTAGGCTATCCTCTTGGGGGGGGGGGGTATCTCGGGGTTGGCGACTGGTCTCCGAAGAAGTTTCGGAGGTACACGATTTTCGCCTCCGGCCCCCCGTTCTCGAGATAACGACCCTAACACCTACAGGGATAGGTTTTACGAGAAAACTTCCTATAGGGCGATTGCTTCTTATGTCTATCCCTATCCGTAGCTGCACTAATAGATGTGGGTTAGTTATATAAAAACCGCTAGTTCTCTCTTGTGTTCAAGGTCAAATGATCTCTTTTCCTACTTTTCTCTACTCTTTCCTATTTTTAGGCACTAAACCCTTTCTCCTACCTTATTTTTATGAGATACGACCGACCCCTCGCGGTGTGGTCCCTCTTCCTGGTCCGTGTGTATCGGTTTATCTGGTGGTACTTCTCTATTTCGAAATTTTTTCCCTAAATTCCTCACTTTAAGTCCTTTTTTCTCACTTTCAGTTAATGCACTTCTGTTCTCAATGTGTCCCTCACTCCGACCATTAATTTTAATTATACTAATAATTTTTTCTTTTTACAGGTTTTTCACCGGCACTCTCCGTTCCTTGATTTACTGGAAGGAAGGGGTTTTCGTGTCGAGTAATCTCCGCACGCACAAGCCCGTCTTGTTTTATTAATTAGTAACTAATTTATTATTTTCTCTCTTTTTTTTTCTAGATGTTCCGGACCGTGGTATTTCATCGATTCGTGCGACCGAGTGGATTTTCCACGAGGAAAAAACCGTACCGTACGAATTCCCGATAACAAGTAAGTACCTTAATTAATTAATTAATTAATTTTAATTTACTTTACACTGTGTCTCGATCCACTTTGTTCAGTTTAATAACCGAATTCACGTGATTTGAACCCGGAGATTCGGAACTAGTCCCCCGGGGGAGATTTGCTCTTATTTTCCTCGAAATCGCGCGAATTAATTATCTTATTTGTAATTCTTCTTTTAATTAATGCTTGAAACTCACTTCGAGTTTAACTTCTTTGTTTCTTTCGCGGCTATAGACTCAAAAATCTGCTGTTAAGCTCCGATTACCGTGGCGGTTCACTTTGCTCTGGTCCTCTATCCTATCCTATCCTCTATCCTATCCTCTATCCTATCCTCTATCCTATCCTATCCTCTATCCTATCCTATCCTCTATCCTATCCTATCCTATCCTATCCTATCCTCTATCCTATCCTATCCTCTATCCTATCCTATCCTCAAACGTCTCCTATCCTCTATCCTATCGAATCCCCTATCCTATCCTCTATCCGATCATATCCTCTATCCTATCCTATCCTCTATAATATCGTATCCTCTATCCTATAATATCATCTACCCTAGCCTAATCTCTATCCTATTCTATCCTCTATCCTATTCTATAATCTATCCTATCCGCTATGCAATCCTATCCTCTATCCTATCCTATCCTCTATCCTATCCTATCCTCTATCCTATCCTATCCTATCCTATCCTATCCTCTATCCTATCCTACCCTCTATCCTATCCTATCTTCCATCCTATCCTATCCTCTATCCTATCCTATCCTCTATCCTATCCTATCCTCTATCCTATCCTATCCTCTATCCTATCCTATCCTCTATCCTATCCTATCCTCTATCCTATTCTATCCTCTATCCTATCCTATCCTCTATCCTATCCTCTATCCTACCCTATCCTCTATCCTATCCTATCCTCTATCTATCCTCTATCCTATCCTATACTCTATCCAATCCTATCCTCTATCCTATCCTATCCTCTATCCTATCCTCTCCTCTATCCTAACCTATCCTCTATCCTATCCTCTATCCTATCCTCTATCCTATCCTCTATGCTATCCTATCCTCTATCCTATCCTCTATCGTATCGTATCCTGTATCCTATCCCATCCCCTGCCCTATCCTATACTCTATCCTATCATATCCTCTATCCTATGCTATCCACTATCCTATAATATCCTCTACCCTATTCTCTATCCTATCCTATCCTCTATCTATCCTCTATCCTATCCTATCCTCTATCTATCCTCTATCCTATCCTATCCTATATCCTATCCTATCCTCTATCCTATCCTATCCTCTATCCTATCCTATCCTCTATCCTATCCTATCCTCTATCCTATAATATCATCTATCCTATACTATCCTCTACCCTCTCCTATCCTTTATACTATCCAATCCTCTATCGTATCCTCTATCCTATCCTATCCTCTATCGTATCCTCTATCCTATCCTATCCTCTATCCTATCCAATCCCCTATCCTATCCTCTATGCAATCCTCTCCTCTATCCTATCCTATCCTCTATAATAACGTATCCTCTGTCCTATCCTGTCCTCTATCCTATAATATCATCTATCCTATCCTATTCTCCATCCTATCCTATCCTATCCCCTAACGTATCCTATCCTCTATACTATCCAATCCTATATCCTATACTCTATCCTATCCAATCCTCTAATCTATCTTATCCTCTAACCTATCCTATCCTCTGTCCTATCCTATCCAAAATCGTATCCTCTATCCTATCCTCTCCTCAATCCTATCCTATCCTCTATCCTATCCTATCCTCTATCCTATCCTATCCTCTATCCTATCCAATCCTCTGTTCTATAATATCCTCTGTTCTATAATATCCACTATCCTATCCACTCCTCTATCCTATCCTCTATCCTATCCTCTATCCTATCCTCTATGCTATCCTATCCTCTATCCTATCCTCTATCGTATCGTATCCTGTATCCTATCCCATCCCCTGCCCTATCCTATACTCTATCCTATCATATCCTCTATCCTATGCTATCCACTATCCTACCATATCCTCTACCCTATTCTCTATCCTATCCTATCCTCTATCTATCCTCTATCCTATCCTATCCTCTATCCTATCCTATCCTCTATCCTATCCTATCCTCTATCCTATCCTATCCTCTATCCTATCCTATCCTCTATCCTATCCTATCCTCTATCCTATCCTATCCTCTATCCTATCCTCTCCTCTATCCTAACCTATCCTCTATCCTATCCTCTATCCTATCCTCTATCCTATCCTCTATGCTATCCTATCCTCTATCCTATCCTCTATCGTATCGTATCCTGTATCCTATCCCATCCCCTGCCCTATCCTATACTCTATCCTATCATATCCTCTATCCTATGCTATCCACTATCCTATAATATCCTCTACCCTATTCTCTATCCTACCCTATCCTCTATCTATCCTCTATCCTATCCTATCCTCTATCCAATCCTATCCTCTATCCTATCCTATCCTCTATCCTATCCTCTCCTCTATCCTAACCTATCCTCTATCCTATCCCCTATCCTATCCTCTATCCTATCCTCTATGCTATCCTATCCTCTATCCTATCCTCTATCGTATCGTATCCTGTATCCTATCCCATCCCCTGCCCTATCCTATACTCTATCCTATCCTCTATCCTATCCTCTATGCTATCCTATCCTCTATCCTATCCTCTATCGTATCGTATCCTGTATCCTATCCCATCCCCTGCCCTATCCTATACTCTATCCTATCATATCCTCTATCCTATGCTATCCACTATCCTATAATATCCTCTACCCTATTCTCTATCCTATCCTATCCTCTATCTATCCTCTACCCTATCCTATCCTCTATCCTCTATCTATCCTCTATCCTATCCTATCCTATATCCTATCCTATCCTCTATCCTATCCTATCCTCTATCCTATTCTATCCTCTATCGTATCCTATCCTCTATCCTATAATATCATCTATCCTATACTATCCTCTACCCTCTCCTATCCTTTATACTATCCAATCCTCTATCGTATCCTCTATCCTATCCTATCCTCTATCCTATCCAATCACCTATCCTATCCTGTATGCAATCCTCTCCTCTATCCTATCCTATCCTCTATCGTATCCTATCCTCTATCCTATAATATCATCTATCCTATCCTATTCTCCATCCTATCCTATCCTATCCCCTAACGTATCCTATCCTCTATACTATCCAATCCTATATCCTATACTCTATCCTATCCAATCCTCTAATCTATCTTATCCTCTATCCTATCCTCTCCTCAATCCTATCCTAACATCTATCCTATCCTATCCTCTATCCTATCCTATCCTCTATAATATCGTATCCTCTGTCCTATCCTGTCCTCCATCCTATAATATCATCTATCCTATCCTATTCTCTATCCTATCCTATCGTATCACCTAACGTATCCTATCCTCTATCCTATCCAATCTTATATCCTATAATCTATCCTATCCTATCCTCTATTATATCCTATCCTCTATCCTTTCCTATCCTCTATCCTATCCTATCCTCTATCCTATCCTATCCTTTATCCTATCCTATCCTCTATCCTCTATCCTATCCTATCCTCTATCCTATCCTATCCTCTAACCTATTCTATACTCTATCCTATCCTTTCCGCTATCCTATCCTATCCTCTACCCTATCCTATCCTCTATCCTATCCTATCCTCTATCCTGTCCTATCCTCTATCCTATCATATCCTCTATCCTATCCTATCCTCTATCGTATCATATCCTCTATCCTATCCTATCCTCTATCGTCTCCTATCCTCTATCCTATCCAATCCCCTATCCTATCCTCTATGCGATACCATCCTCTATGCTATCCTATCACCTATCCTATTCTATAATCTATCCTATCCTCTATGCAATCCTATCCTCTATCCTATCCTATCCCCTACCCTATCCAATCCCCTATCCTATCCTCTATCCTATCCTCTATCCTATCCTATCCTCTATCCCATCCTGTCCTCTATCCTATCATATAATCTATCCTATCGTATCCTCTATCCTATCCTATCCTCTATCCTATCCTATCCTCTATCCTATCCTATCCACTATCCTATCCTATCCTCTATCCTATCCTATCCTCTATCCTATCCTATCCTCTATCCTATCCTCTATTCTATGCTATCCTCTATCCTATCCTATCATCTATCCTATCCTATCCTCTATCCTATCCTCTATAATATCGTATCCTCTACCCAATCCTATCCTCTATCCTATCCTATCCTCTATCCTATCCTATCCTCTATCCTATCCTATCCTCTATCCTATCCTATCCTCTATCCTATCCTATCATCTATCCTATCCTATCCTATCCTCTATCCTATCCTCTATCCTATCCTCTATCCTATCCTCTATCCTATCCTATCCTCTATCTATTCCTATCCTCTATCCTATTCTATACTCTATTCTATCCTATCCTGTATCCTATCCTATTCTCTATCCTATCCTCTATCCTATCCTATCCTCTATCCTATCCTATCATCTATCCTATACTATCCTCTACCCTCTCCTATCCTTTATACTATCCAATCCTCTATCGTATCCTCTATCCTATCCTATCCTCTATCCTATCCAATCCCCTATCCTATCCTCTATGCTATCCTCTCCTCTATCCTATCCTATCCTCTATAATAACGTATCCTCTGTCCTATCCTGTCCTCTATCCTATAATATCATCTATCCTATCCTATCCTCTATCGTCTCCTATCCTCTATCCTATCCAATCCCCTATCCTATCCTCTATGCGATACCATCCTCTATGCTATCCTATCACCTATCCTATTCTATAATCTATCCTATCCTCTATGCAATCCTATCCTCTATCCTATCCTATCCCCTACCCTATCCAATCCCCTATCCTATCCTCTATCCTATCCTCTATCCTATCCTATCCTCTATCCCATCCTGTCCTCTATCCTATCATATAATCTATCCTATCATATCCTCTATCCTATGCTATCCACTATCCTATAATATCCTCTACCCTATTCTCTATCCTATCCTATCCTCTATCTATCCTCTATCCTATCCTATCCTCTATCCTATCCTATCCTCTATCCTATCCTATCCTCTATCCTATCCTCTCCTCTATCCTAACCTATCCTCTATCCTATCCTCTATCCTATCCTCTATCCTATCCTCTATGCTATCCTATCCTGTATCCTATCCTCTATCGTATCGTATCCTGTATCCTATCCCATCCCCTGCCCTATCCTATACTCTATCCTATCATATCCTCTATCCTATGCTATCCACTATCCTATAATATCCTCTACCCTATTCTCTATCCTATCCTATCCTCTATCTATCCTCTATCCTATCCTATCCTCTATCCAATCCTATCCTCTATCCTATCCTATCCTCTATCCTATCCTCTCCTCTATCCTAACCTATCCTCTATCCTATCCTCTATCCTATCCTCTATCCTATCCTCTATGCTATCCTATCCTCTATCCTATCCTCTATCGTATCGTATCCTGTATCCTATCCCATCCCCTGCCCTATCCTATACTCTATCCTATCATATCCTCTATCCTATGCTATCCACTATCCTATAATATCCTCTACCCTATTCTCTATCCTATCCTATCCTCTATCTATCCTCTATCCTATCCTAAACTCTATCCTCTATCTATCCTCTATCCTATCCTATCCTATATCCTATCCTATCCTCTATCATATCCTATCCTCTATCCTATCCTATCCTCTATCCTATCCTATCCTCTATCCTATCCTATCCTCTATCCTATAATATCATCTATCCTATACTATCCTCTACCCTCTCCTATCCTTTATACTATCCAATCCTCTATCCTATCCTCTATCCTATCCTATCCTCTATCCTATCCTATCCTCTATCCTAACCGATCCTCTATCCTATCCTATCCTCTATCATATCCTATCCTCTTTCCTATAATATCATCTATCCTATCCTATTCTCTATCCTATCCTATCCTCTATCCTATCCTATCCTCTATCCCATCCTATTCTCTATCCAATCCTATCCTATCCTGTATCCTATCCTATCCTCTATCCTATCCTATCCTATCCTATCCTCTATCCTATCCTATCCTCTATCCTATCCTATCCTCTATCCGATCCTATTCTCTATCCAATCCTATACTATCCTCTATCGTATCCTATTCTCTATCCTATCCAATCGTATATCGTATCCTCTATACTATCCTATCCTCTATCCTATCCTATCCTGTATCCTATCCTATCCTCTATAATATCCTATCCTCTATCCTATCCTATCCTATCCTATCCTCTATCCTATCCTATCCTCTATCCTATCCTATCCTCTATCCGATCCTATTCTCTATCCAATCCTATACTATCCTCTATCGTATCCTATTCTCTACCCTATCCAATCGTATATCGTATCCTCTATACTATCCTATCCTCTATCCTATCCTATCCTGTATCCTATCCTATCCTCTATCCTATCCTATCCTCTATCCTATCCTATCCTTTATCCTATCCTATCCTCTATCCTATCCTATCCTCTATCAAATCCTTTCCGCTATCCTATCCTATCCTCTATCCTATCCTATCCTCTTATCCTATCCTATCCTCTATCCTATCCTATCCTCTATCCTATCCTATCCCCTAACCTATCCTATCCTCTATCCTATCCTATCCTCTATCCTATCCTATCCTCTTTCCTATCCTATCCTCAATCCTACCCTATCCTCTGTCGTATCCTATCCTCTACCCTATCCAATCCTATAACCTATACTCTATCCTATTCTCTATCCTATCCTATCCTCTATCCTATCCTATCCACTATCGTCTCCTATCTTCTATCCTATCCAATCCCCTATCCTATCCTCTATCCTGTCCTCTACCCTATCCTATCCTCTATCCTATCCTATCCTCTATACTATCCTATCCTCTATCATATCCTATCCTCTTACCTATAATATCATCTATCCTATTCTATACTCTATCTTATCCTATCCTCTATCCTAGCCAATCCTATAAACTATACTCTATCCTATCCTATACTCTATCCTATCCTATCCTGTATCCTATCCTATCCTCTATCCTATCCTATCCTCTATCCTATCCTATCCTATCCTATCCTCTATCCTATCCTATCCTATCCTCTTATCCTATCCTATCCTCTATCCTATCCTATCCTATCCTCTATCCTATCCTATCCTCTATCCTATCCTTTCCTCTATACTATCCTATACTCTATCGTATCCTATCCTCTATCCTATCCAATCCTATATCCTATACTATATCATATCCTATCCTCTATCCTATCCTATCCTCTATCCGATCCTATCCTCTATCCTATCCTATCCTGTATCCTATACTATGTTGTATCCTATCCTATCCTCTATCCTATCCTATCCTCTATCCTATCCTATCCTCTATCCTATCCTATCCTCTATCCTATCCCATCCTCTATCCTATCCTATCCTCTATCCTATCTTATCCTCTATCCTAGCCTATCCTCTATCCTATCCTATCCTCTATCCTATCCTATCCTCTATCCTAGCCTATCCTCTATCCTATCCTATCATGTATCCTATCCTATTCTCTATCCAATCCTATCCTATCCTCTATCGTATCCTATTCTCTATCCTATCCAATCCTATATCGTATCCTCTATCCTATCCTATCCACTATCCTATCCTATCCTGTATCCTATGCTATCCTCTATCCTATCCTATCCTCTATCCTATCCTATCCTCTATCCTATCCTATCCTCTATCCTATCCTATCCTTTATCCTATCCTATGCTCTATCCTATCCTATCCTCTATCCTATCCTATCATCTATCCTATCCTATCCTCTATCCTATCCTATCCTCTATCCTATCCTATCCTCTATCCTATCCTCTCCTCTATCCTAACCTATCCTCTATCCTATCCTCTATCCTATCCTCTATCCTATCCTCTATGCTATCCTATCCTCTATCCTATCCTCTATCGTATCGTATCCTGTATCCTATCCCATCCCCTGCCCTATCCTATACTCTATCCTATCATATCCTCTATCCTATGCTATCCACTATCCTATAATATCCTCTACCCTATTCTCTATCCTATCCTATCCTCTATCTATCCTCTATCCTATCCTATCCTCTATCCAATCCTATCCTCTATCCTATCCTATCCTCTATCCTATCCTCTCCTCTATCCTAACCTATCCTCTATCCTATCCTCTATCCTATCCTCTATCCTATCCTCTATGCTATCCTATCCTCTATCCTATCCTCTATCTTATCGTATCCTGTATCCTATCCCATCCCCTGCCCTATCCTATACTCTATCCTATCATATCCTCTATCCTATGCTATCCACTATCCTATAATATCCTCTACCCTATTCTCTATCCTATCCTATCCTCTATCTATCCTCTATCCTATCCTATCCTCTATCCTATCCTATCCTCTATCCTATCCTATCCTCTATCCTATCCTATCCTCTATCCTATCCTCTCCTCTATCCTAACCTATCCTCTATCCTATCCTCTATCCTATCCTCTATCCTATCCTCTATGCTATCCTATCCTCTATCCTATCCTCTATCGTATCGTATCCTGTATCCTATCCCATCCCCTGCCCTATCCTATACTCTATCCTATCATATCCTCTATCCTATGCTATCCACTATCCTATAATATCCTCTACCCTATTCTCTATCCTATCCTATCCTCTATCTATCCTCTATCCTATCCTATCCTCTATCCAATCCTATCCTCTATCCTATCCTATCCTCTATCCTATCCTCTCCTCTATCCTAACCTATCCTCTATCCTATCCTCTATCCTATCCTCTATCCTATCCTCTATGCTATCCTATCCTCTATCCTATCCTCTATCGTATCGTATCCTGTATCCTATCCCATCCCCTGCCCTATCCTATACTCTATCCTATCATATCCTCTATCCTATGCTATCCACTATCCTATAATATCCTCTACCCTATTCTCTATCCTATCCTATCCTCTATCTATCCTCTATCCTATCCTAAACTCTATCCTCTATCTATCCTCTATCCTATCCTATCCTATATCCTATCCTATCCTCTATCATATCCTATCCTCTATCCTATCCTATCCTCTATCCTATCCTATCCTCTATCCTATCCTATCCTCTATCCTATAATATCATCTATCCTATACTATCCTCTACCCTCTCCTATCCTTTATACTATCCAATCCTCTATCGTATCCTCTATCCTATCCTATCCTCTATCCTATCCTATCCTGTATCCTATGCTATCCTCTATCCTATCCTATCCTCTATCCTATCCTATCCTCTATCCTATCCTATCCTCTATCCTATCCTATCCTTTATCCTATCCTATCCTCTATCCTATCCTATCCTCTATCCTATCCTATCCTCTATCCTATCCCATCCTCTATCCTATCCTATCCTCTTATCCTATCCTATCCTCTATCCTATCCTATCCTCTATCCTATCCTATCCTCTATCCTATCCTATCCTCTATCCTATCCTCTATCCTATCCTCTATCCTATCCTTTCCTCTATCCTATCCTATCCTCTATCATCATCCTATTCTCTATCCAATCCTATCCTATCCTCCATCGTATCCTATTCTCTATCCTATCCAATCCTATATAGTATCCTCTATCCTATCCTATCCTCTATCCTATCCTATCCTATATCCTATCCTATCCTCTATCCTATCCTATCCTCTATCCTATCCTATCCTCTATCCTAACCGATCCTCTATCCTATCCTATCCTCTATCATATCCTATCCTCTTTCCTATAATATCATCTATCCTATCCTATTCTCTATCCTATCCTATCCTCTATCCTATCCTATCCTCTATCCCATCCTATTCTCTATCCAATCCTATCCTATCCTGTATCCTATCCTATCCTCTATCCTATCCTATCCTATCCTATCCTCTATCCTATCCTATCCTCTATCCTATCCTATCCTCTATCCGATCCTATTCTCTATTCAATCCTATACTATCCTCTATCGTATCCTATTCTCTATCCTATCCAATCGTATATCGTATCCTCTATACTATCCTATCCTCTATCCTATCCTATCCTGTATCCTATCCTATCCTCTATCCTATCCTATCCTCTATCCTATCCTATCCTATCCTATCCTCTATCCTATCCTATCCTCTATCCTATCCTATCCTCTATCCGATCCTATTCTCTATCCAATCCTATACTATCCTCTATCGTATCCTATTCTCTACCCTATCCAATCGTATATCGTATCCTCTATACTATCCTATCCTCTATCCTATCCTATCCTGTATCCTATCCTATCCTCTATCCTATCCTATCCTCTATCCTATCCTATCCTTTATCCTATCCTATCCTCTATCCTATCCTATCCTCTATCAAATCCTTTCCGCTATCCTATCCTATCCTCTATCCTATCCTATCCTCTTATCCTATCCTATCCTCTATCCTATCCTATCCTCTATCCTATCCTATCCCCTAACCTATCCTATCCTCTATCCTATCCTATCCTCTATCCTATCCTATCCTCTTTCCTATCCTATCCTCAATCCTACCCTATCCTCTGTCGTATCCTATCCTCTACCCTATCCAATCCTATAACCTATACTCTATCCTATTCTCTATCCTATCCTATCCTCTATCCTATCCTATCCACTATCGTCTCCTATCTTCTATCCTATCCAATCCCCTATCCTATCCTCTATCCTGTCCTCTACCCTATCCTATCCTCTATCCTATCCTATCCTCTATACTATCCTATCCTCTATCATATCCTATCCTCTTACCTATAATATCATCTATCCTATTCTATACTCTATCTTATCCTATCCTCTATCCTAGCCAATCCTATAAACTATACTCTATCCTATCCTATACTCTATCCTATCCTATCCTGTATCCTATCCTATCCTCTATCCTATCCTATCCTCTATCCTATCCTATCCTATCCTATCCTCTATCCTATCCTATCCTATCCTCTTATCCTATCCTATCCTCTATCCTATCCTATCCTATCCTCTATCCTATCCTATCCTCTATCCTATCCTTTCCTCTATACTATCCTATACTCTATCGTATCCTATCCTCTATCCTATCCAATCCTATATCCTATACTATATCATATCCTATCCTCTATCCTATCCTATCCTCTATCCGATCCTATCCTCTATCCTATCCTATCCTGTATCCCATACTATGTTGTATCCTATCCTATCCTCTATCCTATCCTATCCTCTATCCTATCCTATCCTCTATCCTATCTTATCCTCTATCCTAGCCTATCCTCTATCCTATCCTATCCTCTATCCTATCCTATCCTCTATCCTAGCCTATCCTCTATCCTATCCTATCCTGTATCCTATCCTATTCTCTATCCAATCCTATCCTATCCTCTATCGTATCCTATTCTCTATCCTATCCAATCCTATATCGTATCCTCTATCCTATCCTATCCACTATCCTATCCTATCCTGTATCCTATGCTATCCTCTATCCTATCCTATCCTCTATCCTATCCTATCCTCTATCCTATCCTATCCTCTATCCTATCCTATCCTTTATCCTATCCTATGCTCTATCCTATCCTATCCTCTATCCTATCCTTTCCGCTATCCTATCCTATTCTCTATAATATCGCATCCTCTGCCCTATCCTTGCTCTATCCTATAATATCATATATCCTATCCTATTCTCTATCCTATCCTATCCTATCATCTATCCTATTCTATACTCTATCCTATCCTATCCTCTATCCTATACTATCCTCTACCCTATCCTATCCTCTATCCTATCCTATCATCTATCCTATCCGATCCTCTATCCTATCCTATCCTCTATAATATCGTATCCTCTATCATATCCTATCCTCTTACCTATAATATCATCTATCCTATTCTATACTCTATCTTATCCTATCCTCTATCCTATAATATTCTCTGTCCTATCCTTTCCACTATCCTATCTTATGCTCTATCCTATCCTATACTCCATCCTATCCTATCCTCTATCCTATCCTATCCTCTATCCTATCATATCCTCTATCCTATCCTATCCTATCCTCTTATCCTATCCTATCCTCAATCCTATCCTATCCTATCCTCTATCCTATCATATCCTCTATCCTATCCTATCCTATCCTCTTATCCTATCCTATCCTCAATCCTATCCTATCCTATCCTCTATCCTATCCTATCCTCTATCCTATCCTTTCCTCTATACTATCCTATACTCTATCGTATCCTATCCTCTATCCTATCCAATCCTATATCCTATACTCTATCATATCCTATCCTCTATCTTATCCTATCCTCTATCCGATTCTATCCTATATCCTATCCTATCCTCTATCCTATCCCATCCTCTATCCTATCCTATCCTCTATACTATCCTATCCTCTATCCTAGCCTATCCTCTATCCTATCCTATCCTGTATCCTATCCTATCTTCTATCCTATCCTATCCTCTATCCTATCCTATCCTCTATCCTATCCTATCCTCTATCCTATCCTATCCTCTATCCTATCCCATCCTCTATCCTATAATATCCTCTATCCTATCCTATCCTATTCTCTATCGTATCCTATATCCTATCCTATCCTCTATCCTATCCTATCCTCTATCCTATCCTATCCTATCCTCTATCCTATCCTATCCTCTATCCTAGCCTATCCCCTATCCCATCCTATCCTCTATCCTATCCTATCCTCTATCCTATCCTATCCTCTATCCCATCCTATTCTCTATCCAATCCTATCCTATCCTCTATCGTATCCTATTCTCTATCCTATCCAATCCTATATCGTATCCTCTATCCTATCCTATCCACTATCCTATCCTATCCTGTATCCTATGCTATCCTCTATCCTATCCTATCCTCTATCCTATCCTATCCTCTATCCTATCCTATCCTCTATCCTATCCTATCCTTTATCCTATCCTATCCTCTATCCTATCCTATCCTCTATCCTATCCTATCCTCTATCCTATCCCATCCTCTATCCTATAATATCCTCTATCCTATCCTATCCTATTCTCTATCGTATCCTATATCCTATCCTATCCTCTATCCTATCCGATCCTCTATCCTATCCTATCATCTATAATATCGTATCCTCTGTCCTATCCTTGCTCTATCCTATAATATCATATATCCTATCCTATTCTCTATCCTATCCTATCTTATCCTCTATCGTATCCTATCCTCTATCCTATCCAATCCTATATCCTATCTTCTATCCTATCCTATCCTCTATCCTATCCTATCCTCTTATCCTATCCTATCCTCTATCCTATCCTATCCTCTATCTTATCCTATCCTCTATCCTATCCTATCCTCTATCCTATCCTCTATCCTATCCTCTATCCTATCCTTTCCTCTATCCTATCCTATCCTCTATCATCATCCTATTCTCTATCCAATCCTATCCTATCCTCCATCGTATCCTATTCTCTATCCTATCCAATCCTATATAGTATCCTCTATCCTATCCTATCCTCTATCCTATCCTATCCTATATCCTATCCTATCCTCTATCCTATCCTATCCTCTATCCTATCCTATCCTCTATCCTAACCGATCCTCTATCCTATCCTATCCTCTATCATATCCTATCCTCTTTCCTATAATATCATCTATCCTATCCTATTCTCTATCCTATCCTATCCTCTATCCTATCCTATCCTCTATCCCATCCTATTCTCTATCCAATCCTATCCTATCCTGTATCCTATCCTATCCTCTATCCTATCCTATCCTATCCTATCCTCTATCCTATCCTATCCTCTATCCTATCCTATCCTCTATCCGATCCTATTCTCTATCCAATCCTATACTATCCTCTATCGTATCCTATTCTCTATCCTATCCAATCATATATCGTATCCTCTATACTATCCTATCCTCTATCCTATCCTATCCTGTATCCTATCCTATCCTCTATCCTATCCTATCCTCTATCCTATCCTATCCTATCCTATCCTCTATCCTATCCTATCCTCTATCCTATCCTATCCTCTATCCGATCCTATTCTCTATCCAATCCTTTACTATCCTCTATCGTATCCTATTCTCTACCCTATCCAATCGTATATCGTATCCTCTATACTATCCTATCCTCTATCCTATCCTATCCTGTATCCTATCCTATCCTCTATCCTATCCTATCCTCTATCCTATCCTATCCTTTATCCTATCCTATCCTCTATCCTATCCTATCCTCTATCAAATCCTTTCCGCTATCCTATCCTATCCTCTATCCTATCCTATCCTCTTATCCTATCCTATCCTCTATCCTATCCTATCCTCTATCCTATCCTATCCCCTAACCTATCCTATCCTCTATCCTATCCTATCCTCTATCCTATCCTATCCTCTTTCCTATCCTATCCTCAATCCTACCCTATCCTCTGTCGTATCCTATCCTCTACCCTATCCAATCCTATAACCTATACTCTATCCTATTCTCTATCCTATCCTATCCTCTATCCTATCCTATCCACTATCGTCTCCTATCTTCTATCCTATCCAATCCCCTATCCTATCCTCTATCCTGTCCTCTACCCTATCCTATCCTCTATCCTATTCTATCCTCTATACTATCCTATCCTCTATCATATCCTATCCTCTTACCTATAATATCATCTATCCTATTCTATACTCTATCTTATCCTATCCTCTATCCTAGCCAATCCTATAAACTATACTCTATCCTATCCTATACTCTATCCTATCCTATCCTGTATCCTATCCTATCCTCTATCCTATCCTATCCTCTATCCTATCCTATCCTATCCTATCCTCTATCCTATCCTATCCTATCCTCTTATCCTATCCTATCCTCTATCCTATCCTATCCTATCCTCTATCCTATCCTATCCTCTATCCTATCCTTTCCTCTATACTATCCTATACTCTATCGTATCCTATCCTCTATCCTATCCAATCCTATATCCTATACTATATCATATCCTATCCTCTATCCTATCCTATCCTCTATCCGATCCTATCCTCTATCCTATCCTATCCTGTATCCTATACTATGTTGTATCCTATCCTATCCTCTATCCTATCCTATCCTCTATCCTATCCTATCCTCTATCCTATCCTATCCTCTATCCTATCCCATCCTCTATCCTATCCTATCCTCTATCCTATCTTATCCTCTATCCTAGCCTATCCTCTATCCTATCCTATCCTCTATCCTATCCCATCCTCTATCCTATCCTATCCTCTATCCTATCCTATCCTCTATCCTAGCCTATCCTCTATCCTATCCTATCCTGTATCCTATCCTATCCTCTACCCTATCCTATCCTCTATCCTATCCTATCCTCTATCCTATCCTATCCTCTATCCTATCCTATCCTCTATCCTATCCTATCCTCTATCGTATCCCATCCTCTATCCTATCCTATCCTCTATCCTATCCTATCCTCTATCCCATCCTATTCTCTATCCAATCCTATCCTATTCTCTATCGTATCCTATTCTCTATCCTATCCAATCCTATATCGTATCCTATATCCTATCCTATCCTCTATCCTATCCTATCCTCTATCCTATCCTATCCTCCATCCTATCCTATCCTCTATTTTATCCTATCCTCTATCCTATCCCATCCTCTATCCTATCCTATCCTCTATCCTATCCTATCCTCTATCCCATCCTATTCTCTATCCAATCCTATCCTATTCTCTATCGTATCCTATTCTCTATCCTATCCAATCCTATATCGTATACTATATCCTATCCTATCCTCTATCCTATCCTATCCTCTATCCTATTCTATCCTCTATCCTACCCTATCCTCTATCCTATCCCATCCTCTATCCTATCCTATCCTCTATCCTATCCTATCCTCTATCCCATCCTATTTTCTATCCAATCCTATCCTATCCTCTATCGTATCCTATTCTCTATCCTATCCAATCCTATATCGTATCCTCTATCCTATCCTATCCACTATCCTATCCTATCCTGTATCCTATGCTATCCTCTATCCTATCCTATCCTCTATCCTATCCTATCCTCTATCCTATCCTATCCTCTATCCTATCCTATCCTTTATCCTATCCTATCCTCTATCCTATCCTATCCTCTATCCTATCCTTTCCGCTATCCTATCCTATTCTCTATAATATCGCATCCTCTGCCCTATCCTTGCTCTATCCTATAATATCATATATCCTATCCTATTCTCTATCCTATCCTATCCTATCATCTATCCTATTCTATACTCTATCCTATCCTATCCTCTATCCTATACTATCCTCTACCCTATCCTATCCTCTATCCTATCCTATCATCTATCCTATCCGATCCTCTATCCTATCCTATCCTCTATAATATCGTATCCTCTATCATATCCTATCCTCTTACCTATAATATCATCTATCCTATTCTATACTCTATCTTATCCTATCCTCTATCCTATAATATTCTCTGTCCTATCCTTTCCACTATCCTATCTTATGCTCTATCCTATCCTATACTCCATCCTATCCTATCCTCTATCCTATCCTATCCTCTATCCTATCATATCCTCTATCCTATCCTATCCTATCCTCTTATCCTATCCTATCCTCAATCCTATCCTATCCTATCCTCTATCCTATCCTATCCTCTATCCTATCCTTTCCTCTATACTATCCTATACTCTATCGTATCCTATCCTCTATCCTATCCAATCCTATATCCTATACTCTATCATATCCTATCCTCTATCCTATCCTATCCTCTATCCGATTCTATCCTATATCCTATCCTATCCTGTATCCTATCCTATGTTGTATCCTATCCTACGTTGTATCCTATCCTATCCTCTATCCTATCCTATCCTCTATCCTATCCTATCCTCTATCCTATCCCATCCTCTATCCTATCCTATCCTCTATACTATCCTATCCTCTATCCTAGCCTATCCTCTATCCTATCCTATCCTGTATCCTATCCTATCTTCTATCCTATCCTATCCTCTATCCTATCCTATCCTCTATCCTATCCTATCCTCTATCCTATCCTATCCTCTATCCTATCCCATTCTCTATCCTATAATATCCTCTATCCTATCCTATCCTATTCTCTATCGTATCCTATATCCTATCCTATCCTCTATCCTATCCTATCCTCTATCCTATCCTATCCTCTATCCTAGCCTATCTCCTATCCCATCCTATCCTCTATCCTATCCTATCCTCTATCCTATCCTATCCTCTATCCCATCCTATTCTCTATCCAATCCTATCCTATCCTCTATCGTATCCTATTCTCTATCCTATCCAATCCTATATCGTATCCTCTATCCTATCCTATCCACTATCCTACCCTATCCTGTATCCTATGCTATCCTCTATCCTATCCTATCCTCTATCCTATCCTATCATCTATCCTATCCTATCCTCTATCCTATCCTATCCTTTATCCTATCCTATCCTCTATCCTATCCTATCCTCTATCCTATCCTATCCTCTATCCTATCCTTTCCGCTATCCTATCCTATTCTCTATAATATCGCATCCTCTGTCCTATCCTTGCTCTATCCTATAATATCATATATCCTATCCTATTCTCTATCCTATCCTATCCTATCATCTATCCTATTCTATACTCTATCCTATCCTATCCTCTATCCTATCCTATCCTCTACCCTATCCTATCCTCTATCCTATCCTATCATCTATCCTATCCGATCCTCTATCCTATCCTATCCTCTATAATATCGTATCCTCTGTCCTATCCTTGCTCTATCCTATAATATCATATATCCTATCCTATTCTCTATCCTATCCTATCTTATCCTCTATCGTATCCTATCCTCTATCCTATCCAATCCTATATCCTATCTTCTATCCTATCCTATCCTCTATCCTATCCTATCCTCTTATCCTATCCTATCCTCTATCCTATCCTATCCTCTATCCTATCCTATCCTCTATCCTATCCTATCCTCTATCCTATCCTATCCTCTATCCTATCCTCTATCCTATCCTCTATCCTATCCTTTCCTCTATCCTATCCTATCCTCTATCATCATCCTATTCTCTATCCAATCCTATCCTATCCTCCATCGTATCCTATTCTCTATCCTATCCAATCCTATATAGTATCCTCTATCCTATCCTATCCTCTATCCTATCCTATCCTATATCCTATCCTATCCTCTATCCTATCCTATCCTCTATCCTATCCTATCCTCTATCCTAACCGATCCTCTATCCTATCCTATCCTCTATCATATCCTATCCTCTTTCCTATAATATCATCTATCCTATCCTATTCTCTATCCTATCCTATCCTCTATCCTATCCTATCCTTTATCCCATCCTATTCTCTATCCAATCCTATCCTATCCTGTATCCTATCCTATCCTCTATCCTATCCTATCCTATCCTATCCTCTATCCTATCCTATCCTCTATCCTATCCTATCCTCTATCCGATCCTATTCTCTATCCAATCCTATACTATCCTCTATCGTATCCTATTCTCTACCCTATCCAATCGTATATCGTATCCTCTATACTATCCTATCCTCTATCCTATCCTATCCTGTATCCTATCCTATCCTCTATCCTATCCTATCCTCTTTCCTATCCTATCCTCAATCCTACCCTATCCTCTCTCGTATCCTATCCTCTACCCTATCCAATCCTATAACCTATACTCTATCCTATTCTCTATCCTATCCTATCCTCTATCCTATCCTATCCACTATCGTCTCCTATCTTCTATCCTATCCAATCCCCTATCCTATCCTCTATCCTGTCCTCTACCCTATCCTATCCTCTATCCTATCCTATCCTCTATACTATCCTATCCTCTATCATATCCTATCCTCTTACCTATAATATCATCTATCCTATTCTATACTCTATCTTATCCTATCCTCTATCCTAGCCAATCCTATAACCTATACTCTATCCTATCCTATCCTCTATCCTATCCTATCCTGTATCCTATCCTATCCTCTATCCTATCCTATCCTCTATCCTATCCTATCCTCTATCCTATCCTATCCTATCCTCTTATCCTATCCTATCCTCTATCCTATCCTATCCTATCCTCTATCCTATCCTATCCTCTATCCTATCCTTTCCTCTATACTATCCTATACTCTATCGTATCCTATCCTCTATCCTATCCAATCCTATATCCTATACTATATCCTATCCTATCCTCTACCCTATCCTATCCTCTATCCTATCCTATCATCTATCCTATCCGATCCTCTATCCTATCCTATCCTCTATAATATCGTATCCTCTGTCCTATCCTTGCTCTATCCTATAATATCATATATCCTATCCTATTCTCTATCCTATCCTATCCTATCCTCTATCCTATCCTATCCTCTACCCTATCCTATCCTCTATCCTATCCTATCATCTATCCTATCCGATCCTCTATCCTATCCTATCCTCTATAATATCGTATCCTCTGTCCTATCCTTGCTCTATCCTATAATATCATATATCCTATCCTATTCTCTATCCTATCCTATCTTATCCTCTATCGTATCCTATCCTCTATCCTATCCAATCCTATATCCTATCTTCTATCCTATCCTATCCTCTATCCTATCCTATCCTCTTATCCTATCCTATCCTCTATCCTATCCTATCCTCTATCCTATCCTATCCTCTATCCTATCCTATCCTCTATCCTATCCTATCCTCTATCCTATCCTCTATCCTATCCTCTATCCTATCCTTTCCTCTATCCTATCCTATCCTCTATCATCATCCTATTCTCTATCCAATCCTATCCTATCCTCCATCGTATCCTATTCTCTATCCTATCCAATCCTATATAGTATCCTCTATCCTATCCTATCCTCTATCCTATCCTATCCTATATCCTATCCTATCCTCTATCCTATCCTATCCTCTATCCTATCCTATCCTCTATCCTAACCGATCCTCTATCCTATCCTATCCTCTATCATATCCTATCCTCTTTCCTATAATATCATCTATCCTATCCTATTCTCTATCCTATCCTATCCTCTATCCTATCCTATCCTTTATCCCATCCTATTCTCTATCCAATCCTATCCTATCCTGTATCCTATCCTATCCTCTATCCTATCCTATCCTATCCTATCCTCTATCCTATCCTATCCTCTATCCTATCCTATCCTCTATCCGATCCTATTCTCTATCCAATCCTATACTATCCTCTATCGTATCCTATTCTCTACCCTATCCAATCGTATATCGTATCCTCTATACTATCCTATCCTCTATCCTATCCTATCCTGTATCCTATCCTATCCTCTATCCTATCCTATCCTCTTTCCTATCCTATCCTCAATCCTACCCTATCCTCTCTCGTATCCTATCCTCTACCCTATCCAATCCTATAACCTATACTCTATCCTATTCTCTATCCTATCCTATCCTCTATCCTATCCTATCCACTATCGTCTCCTATCTTCTATCCTATCCAATCCCCTATCCTATCCTCTATCCTGTCCTCTACCCTATCCTATCCTCTATCCTATCCTATCCTCTATACTATCCTATCCTCTATCATATCCTATCCTCTTACCTATAATATCATCTATCCTATTCTATACTCTATCTTATCCTATCCTCTATCCTAGCCAATCCTATAACCTATACTCTATCCTATCCTATCCTCTATCCTATCCTATCCTGTATCCTATCCTATCCTCTATCCTATCCTATCCTCTATCCTATCCTATCCTCTATCCTATCCTATCCTATCCTCTTATCCTATCCTATCCTCTATCCTATCCTATCCTATCCTCTATCCTATCCTATCCTCTATCCTATCCTTTCCTCTATACTATCCTATACTCTATCGTATCCTATCCTCTATCCTATCCAATCCTATATCCTATACTATATCCTATCCTATCCTCTACCCTATCCTATCCTCTATCCTATCCTATCATCTATCCTATCCGATCCTCTATCCTATCCTATCCTCTATAATATCGTATCCTCTGTCCTATCCTTGCTCTATCCTATAATATCATATATCCTATCCTATTCTCTATCCTATCCTATCTTATCCTCTATCGTATCCTATCCTCTATCCTATCCAATCCTATATCCTATCTTCTATCCTATCCTATCCTCTATCCTATCCTATCCTCTTATCCTATCCTATCCTCTATCCTATCCTATCCTCTATCCTATCCTATCCTCTATCCTATCCTATCCTCTATCCTATCCTATCCTCTATCCTATCCTATCCTCTATCCTATCCTCTATCCTATCCTCTATCCTATCCTTTCCTCTATCCTATCCTATCCTCTATCATCATCCTATTCTCTATCCAATCCTATCCTATCCTCCATCGTATCCTATTCTCTATCCTATCCAATCCTATATAGTATCCTCTATCCTATCCTATCCTCTATCCTATCCTATCCTATATCCTATCCTATCCTCTATCCTATCCTATCCTCTATCCTATCCTATCCTCTATCCTAACCGATCCTCTATCCTATCCTATCCTCTATCATATCCTATCCTCTTTCCTATAATATCATCTATCCTATCCTATTCTCTATCCTATCCTATCCTCTATCCTATCCTATCCTTTATCCCATCCTATTCTCTATCCAATCCTATCCTATCCTGTATCCTATCCTATCCTCTATCCTATCCTATCCTATCCTATCCTCTATCCTATCCTATCCTCTATCCTATCCTATCCTCTATCCGATCCTATTCTCTATCCAATCCTATACTATCCTCTATCGTATCCTATTCTCTACCCTATCCAATCGTATATCGTATCCTCTATACTATCCTATCCTCTATCCTATCCTATCCTCTATCCTATCCTATCCTCTATCCTATCCTATCCGCTATCCTATCCTATCATCTATCCTATCCTATCCTCTATCCCATCCTATCCTCTATCCTATCCTATCCTCTATCCTATCCCATCCTCTATCCTATCCTATCCTCTATCCTAGCCTATCCTCTATCCTATCCTATCCTGTATCCCATCCTATCCTCTATCCTATCCTATCCTCTATCCTATCCTATCCTCTATCCTATCCTATCCGCTATCCTATCCTATCGTCTATCCTATCCTATCCCCTATCCTATCCTATCCTCTATCCTATACCATCCTCTATCCTATCCTATCCTCTATCCTATCCTATCCTCTATCCTATCCTATCCTCTATCCTATCCTATCCTCTATCCTATCCCATCCTCTATCCTATCCTATCCTCTATCCTATCCTATCCTCTATCCCATCCTATTCTCTATCCAATCCTATCCTGTATCCTATCCTATCCTCTATCCTATCCTATCCTCTATCCTATCCTATCCTCTATCCTATCCTATCCTCTATCCTATCCTATCCTCTATCCTATCCTATCCTCTATCCTATCCCATCCTCTATCCTATCCTATCCTCTATCCTATCCTATACTCTATCCCATCCTATTCTCTATCCAATCCTATCCTATTCTCTATCGTATCCTATTCTCTATCCTATCCAATCCTATATCGTATCCTATATCCTATCCTATCCTCTATTCTTTCCTATCCTCTATCCTATCCTATCCTCTATCCTATCCTATCCTCTATCCTATCCTATCCTCTATCCTATCCCATCCTCTATCTTATCCTATCCTCTATCCTATCCTATCCTCTATCCCATCCTATTCTCTATCCAATCCTATCCTATTCTCTATCGTATCCTATTCTCTATCCTATCCAATCCTATATCGTATCCTATATCCTATCCTATCCTCTATCCTATCCTATCCTCTATCCTATCCTATCCTCTATCCTATCCTATCCTCTATCCTATCCTATCCTCTATCCTATCCTATCCTCTATCCTATCCTATCCTCTATCCTATCCTATCCTCTATCCTATCCTATCCTCTATCCTATCCTATCCTATCCTCTATCCTATCCTATCCTCTATCCGATCCTATCCTATTCTCTATCGTATCCTATTCTCTATCCTATCCAATCCTATATCGTATACTATATCCTATCCTATCCTCTATCCTATCCTATCCTCCATCCTATCCTATCCTCTATTTTATCCTATCCTCTATCCTATCCCATCCTCTATCCTATCCTATCCTCTATCCTATCCTATCCTCTATCCCATCCTATTCTCTATCCAATCCTATCCTATTCTCTATCGTATCCTATTCTCTATCCTATCCAATCCTATATCGTATACTATATCCTATCCTATCCTCTATCCTATCCTATCCTCTATCCTATTCTATCCTCTATCCTATCCTATCCTCTATACTATCCCATCCTCTATCCTATCCTATCCTCTATCCTATCCTATCCTCTATCCCATCCTATTCTCTATCCAATCCTATCCTATCCTCTATCGTATCCTATTCTCTATCCTATCCAATCCTATATCGTATCCTCTATCCTATCCTATCCACTATCCTATCCTATCCTGTATCCTATGCTATCCTCTATCCTATCCTATCCTCTATCCTATCCTATCCTCTATCCTATCCTATCCTCTATCCTATCCTATCCTTTATCCTATCCTATCCTCTATCCTATCCTATCCTCTATCCTATCCTTTCCTCTATCCTATCCTATCCTCTATAATATCGTATCCTCTATCATATCCTATCCTCTTACCTATAATATCATCTATCCTATTCTATACTCTATCTTATCCTATCCTCTATCCTATAATATTCTCTGTCCTATCCTTTCCACTATCCTATCTTATGCTCTATCCTATCCTATACTCCATCCTATCCTATCCTCTATCCTATCCTATCCTCTATCCTATCCTATCCTCTATCCTATCCTATCCTATCCTCTTATCCTATCCTATCCTCTATCCTATCCTATCCTCTATCCTATTCTATCCTCTATCCTATCCTATCCTCTATACTATCCCATCCTCTATCCTATCCTATCCTCTATCCTATCCTATCCTCTATCCCATCCTATTCTCTATCCAATCCTATCCTATCCTCTATCGTATCCTATTCTCTATCCTATCCAATCCTATATCGTATCCTCTATCCTATCCTATCCACTATCCTATCCTATCCTGTATCCTATGCTATCCTCTATCCTATCCTATCCTCTATCCTATCCTATCCTCTATCCTATCCTATCCTCTATCCTATCCTATCCTTTATCCTATCCTATCCTCTATCCTATCCTATCCTCTATCCTATCCTTTCCTCTATCCTATCCTATCCTCTATAATATCGTATCCTCTATCATATCCTATCCTCTTACCTATAATATCATCTATCCTATTCTATACTCTATCTTATCCTATCCTCTATCCTATAATATTCTCTGTCCTATCCTTTCCACTATCCTATCTTATGCTCTATCCTATCCTATACTCCATCCTATCCTATCCTCTATCCTATCCTATCCTCTATCCCATCCTATCCTCTATCCTATCCTATCCTATCCTCTTATCCTATCCTATCCTCAATCCTATCCTATCCTATCCTCTATCCTATCCTATCCTCTATCCTATCCTTTCCTCTATACTATCCTATACTCTATCGTATCCTATCCTCTATCCTATCCATCCTATATCCTATACTCTATCATATCCTATCCTCTATCCTATCCTATCCTCTATCCGATTCTATCCTCTATCCTATCCTATCCTGTATCCTATCCTATGTTGTATCCTATCCTATGTTGTATCCTATCCTATCCTCTATCCTATCCTATCCTCTATCCTATCCTATCCTCTATCCTATCCCATCCTCTATCCTATCCTATCCTCTATCCTATCCTATCCTCTATCCTAGCCTATCCTCTATCCTATCCTATCCTGTATCCTATCCTATCTTCTATCCTATCCTATCCTCTATCCTATCCTATCCTCTATCCTATCCTATCCTCTATCCTATCCTATCCTCTATCCTATCCCATCCTCTATCCTATAATATCCTCTATCCTATCCTATCCTATTCTCTATCGTATCCTATATCCTATCCTATCCTCTATCCTATCCTATCCTCTATCCTATCCTATCCTCTATCCTATCCTATCCTCTATCCTAGCCTATCCCCTATCCCATCCTATCCTCTATCCTATCCTATCCTCTATCCTATCCTATCCTCTATCCTATCCTATCCGCTATCCTATCCTATCATCTATCCTATCCTATCCTCTATCCTATCCTATCCTCTATCCTATCCTATCCTCTATCCTATCCCATCCTCTATCCTATCCTATCCTCTATCCTAGCCTATCCTCTATCCTATCCTATCCTGTATCCCATCCTATCCTCTATCCTATCCTATCCTCTATCCTATCCTATCCTCTATCCTATCCTATCCGCTATCCTATCCTATCCTCTATCCTATCCTATCCCCTATCCTATCCTATCCTCTATCCTATACCATCCTCAATCCTATCCTATCCTCTATCCTATCCTATCCTCTATCCTATCCTATCCTCTATCCTATCCTATCCTCTATCCTATCCTATCCTCTATCCTATCCTATCCTCTATCCTATCCCATCCTCTATCCTATCCTATCCTCTATCCTATCCTATCCTCTATCCCATCCTATTCTCTATCCAATCCTATCCTGTATCCTATCCTATCCTCTATCCTATCCTATCCTCTATCCTATCCTATCCTCTATCCTATCCTATCCTCTATCCTATCCTATCCTCTATCCTATCCTATCCTCTATCCTATCCCATCCTCTATCCTATCCTATCCTCTATCCTATCCTATCCTGTATCCCATCCTATTCTCTATCCAATCCTATCCTATTCTCTATCGTATCCTATTCTCTATCCTATCCAATCCTATATCGTATCCTATATCCTATCCTATCCTCTATTCTTTCCTATCCTCTATCCTATCCTATCCTCTATCCTATCCTATCCTCTATCCTATCCTATCCTCTATCCTATCCCATCCTCTATCTTATCCTATCCTCTATCCTATCCTATCCTCTATCCCATCCTATTCTCTATCCAATCCTATCCTATTCTCTATCGTATCCTATTCTCTATCCTATCCAATCCTATATCGTATCCTATATCCTATCCTATCCTCTATCCTATCCTATCCTCTATCCTATCCTATCCTCTATCCTATCCTATCCTCTATCCTATCCTATCCTCTATCCTATCCTATCCTCTATCCTATCCTATCCTATCCTCTATCCTATCCTATCCTCTATCCGATCCTATCCTATTCTCTATCGTATCCTATTCTCTATCCTATCCAATCCTATATCGTATACTATATCCTATCCTATCCTCTATCCTATCCTATCCTCCATCCTATCCTATCCTCTATTTTATCCTATCCTCTATCCTATCCCATCCTCTATCCTATCCTATCCTCTATCCTATCCTATCCTCTATCCCATCCTATTCTCTATCCAATCCTATCCTATTCTCTATCGTATCCTATTCTCTATCCTATCCAATCCTATATCGTATACTATATCCTATCCTATCCTCTATCCTATCCTATCCTCTATCCTATTCTATCCTCTATCCTATCCTATCCTCTATACTATCCCATCCTCTATCCTATCCTATCCTCTATCCTATCATATCCTCTATCCCATCCTATTCTCTATCCAATCCTATCCTATCCTCTATCGTATCCTATTCTCTATCCTATCCAATCCTATATCGTATCCTCTATCCTATCCTATCCACTATCCTATCCTATCCTGTATCCTATGCTATCCTCTATCCTATCCTATCCTCTATCCTATCCTATCCTCTATCCTATCCTATCCTCTATCCTATCCTATCCTTTATCCTATCCTATCCTCTATCCTATCCTATCCTCTATCCTATCCTTTCCTCTATCCTATCCTATCCTCTATAATATCGTATCCTCTATCATATCCTATCCTCTTACCTATAATATCATCTATCCTATTCTATACTCTATCTTATCCTATCCTCTATCCTATAATATTCTCTGTCCTATCCTTTCCACTATCCTATCTTATGCTCTATCCTATCCTATACTCCATCCTATCCTATCCTCTATCCTATCCTATCCTCTATCCTATCCTATCCTCTATCCTATCCTATCCTATCCTCTTATCCTATCCTATCCTCTATCCTATCCTATCCTATCCTCTATCCTATCCTATCCTCTATCCTATCCTTTCCTCTATACTATCCTATACTCTATCGTATCCTATCCTCTATCCTATCCAATCCTATATATTATACTCTATCATATCCTATCCTCTATCCTATCCTATCCTCTATCCGATCCTATCCTCTATCCTATCCTATCCTGTATCCTATCCTATGTTGTATCCTATCCTATGTTGTATCCTATCCTATCCTCTATCCTATCCTATCCTCTATCCTATCCTATCCTCTATCCTATCCCATCCTCTATCCTATCCTATCCTCTATCCTATCCTATCCTCTATCCTAGCCTATCCTCTATCCTATCCTATCCTGTATCCTATCCTATCTTCTATCCTATCCTATCCTCTATCCTATCCTATCCTCTATCCTATCCTATCCTCTATCCTATCCTATCCTCTATCCTATCCCATCCTCTATCCTATAATATCCTTTATCCTATCCTATCCTATTCTCTATCGTATCCTATATCCTATCCTATCCTCTATCCTATCCTATCCTCTATCCTATCCTATCCTCTATCCTATCCTATCCTCTATCCTATCCTATCCTCTATCCTATCCTATCCTCTATCCTATCCTATCCGCTATCCTATCCTATCATCTATCCTATCCTATCCTCTATCCTATCCTATCCTCTATCCTATCCTATCCTCTATCCTATCCCATCCTCTATCCTATCCTATCCTCTATCCTATCCTATCCTCTATCCCATCCTATTCTCTATCCAATCCTATCCTATCCTCTATCGTATCCTATTCTCTATCCTATCCTATCCTCTATCCTATCCTATCCTCTATCCTATCCTATCCTCTATCCTATCCTATCCTCTATCCTATCCTATCCTCTATCCTATCCCATCCTCTATCCTATCCTATCCTCTATCCTATTATATCCTCTATCCCATCCTATTCTCTATCCAATCCTATCCTATCCTCTATCGTATCCTATTCTCTATCCTATCCAATCCTATATCGTATCCTCTATCCTATCCTATCCACTATCCTATCCTATCCTGTATCCTATGCTATCCTCTATCCTATCCTATCCTCTATCCTATCCTATCCTCTATCCTATTCTATCCTCTATCCTATCCTATCCTCTATCCTATCCCATCCTCTATCCTATCCTATCCTCTATCCTATCCTATCCTCTATCCCATCCTATTCTCTATCCATTCCTATCCTATCCTCTATCGTATCCTATTCTCTATCCTATCCAATCCTATATCGTATCCTCTATCCTATCCTATCCACTATCCTATCCTATCCTGTATCCTATGCTATCCTCTATCCTATCCTATCCTCTATCCTATCCTATTCTCTATCCTATCCTATCCTCTATCCTATCCTATCCTTTATCCTATCCTATCCTCTATCCTATCCCATCCTCTATCCTATCCTTTCCGCTATCCTATCCTATTCTCTATAATATCGCATCCTCTGCCCTATCCTTGCTCTATCCTATAATATCATATATCCTATCCTATTCTCTATCCTATCCTATCCTATCATCTATCCTATTCTATACTCTATCCTATCCTATCCTCTATCCTATCCTATCCTCTACCCTATCCTATCCTCTATCCTATCCTATCATCTATCCTATCCGATCCTCTATCCTATCCTATCCTCTATAATATCGTATCCTCTATCATATCCTATCCTCTTACCTATAATATCATCTATCCTATTCTATACTCTATCTTATCCTATCCTCTATCCTATAATATTCTCTGTCCTATCCTTTCCACTATCCTATCTTATGCTCTATCCTATCCTATACTCCACCCTATCCTATCCTCTATCCTATCCTATCCTCTATCCTATCCTGTCCTCTATCCTATCCTATCCTATCCTCTTATCCTATCCTATCCTCTATCCTATCCTATCCTATCCTCTATCCTATCCTATCCTCTATCCTATCCTTTCCTCTATACTATCCTATACTCTATCGTATCCTATCCTCTATCCTATCCAATCCTATATATTATACTCTATCATATCCTATCCTCTATCCTATCCTATCCTCTATCCGATCCTATCCTCTATCCTATCCTATCCTGTATCCTATCCTATGTTGTATCCTATCCTATGTTGTATCCTATCCTATCCTCTATCCTATCCTATCCTCTATCCTATCCTATCCTCTATCCTATCCCATCCTCTATCCTATCCTATCCTCTATCCTATCCTATCCTCTATCCTATCCAATCCTATATATTATACTCTATCATATCCTATCCTCTATCCTATCCTATCCTCTATCCGATCCTATCCTCTATCCTATCCTATCCTGTATCCTATCCTATGTTGTATCCTATCCTATGTTGTATCCTATCCTATCCTCTATCCTATCCTATCCTCTATCCTATCCTATCCTCTATCCTATCCCATCCTCTATCCTATCCTATCCTCTATCCTATCCTATCCTCTATCCTATCCTATCCTCTATCCGATCCTATCCTCTATCCTATCCTATCCTGTATCCTATCCTATGTTGTATCCTATCCTATGTTGTATCCTATCCTATCCTCTATCCTATCCTATCCTCTTTCCTATCATATCATCTATCCTATCCTATTCTCTATCCTATGCTATACTCTATCCTATGCTATCCTCTATCCCATCCTATTCTCTATCCAATCCTATCCTATCCACTATCGTATCCTATTCTCTATCCTATCCAATCCTATATCGTATCCTCTATCCTATCCTATCCTGTATCCTAACCTATCCTGTATCCTATCCTATCCTGTATCCTATACTATCCTGTATCCTATCCTATCCTGTATCCTATCCTGTATCCTATCCTGTATCCTATGCTATCCTGTATCCTATCCTATCCTCTATCCTATCCTATCCTCTATCCTATCCTATCCTCTATCCTATCCTATCCTGTATCCTATCCTATTCTCTATCCTATCCTATCCTCTATCCTATCCTATCCACCATCGGCTCCTATCTTCTATCCTATCCAATCCCCTATCCTATCCTCTATCCTGTCCTCTACCCTATCCTATCCTCTATCCTATCAAATCCTCTATCCTATCCTATCCTGTATCCTATCCTATCCTCTATCCTATCCTATCCTATCCTCTATCCGATCCTATCCTATATCCTATCCTATCCTCTATCCTATCCTATCCTCTTATCCTATCCTATCCTCTATCCTATCCTCTATCCTATCCTATCCTCTATCCTATCCTCTATCCTATCCTCTATCCTATCCTATCCTCTATCCTATCCGATCCTCTATCCTATCCTATCCTCTAACCGATCCTATTCTCTATCCAATCCTATACTATCCTCTATCGTATCCTATTCTCTATACTATCCAATCCGATATCGTATCCTCTATCCTATCCTATCGTCTATCCTATCCTATCCTCTATCCTATCCTATCCCCTAACCTATCCTATCCTCTATCCTATCCTATCCTCTATCCTATCCTATCCTCTTTCCTATCCTATCCTCAATCCTACCCTATCCTCTGTCGTATCCTATCCTCTACCCTATCCAATCCTATAACCTATACTCTATCCTATTCTCTATCCTATCCTATCCTCTATCCTATCTTATCCTTCTATCCTATCCTATCCTCTATCCTATCCTATCCTCTATCCTATCCGATCCTCTATCCTATCCTATCCTCTATAATATCGTATCCTCTATCATATCCTATTCTCTTTCCTATAATATCATCTATCCTATCCTATTCTCTATCCGATCCTATCCTCTATCCTATCCTATCCTCTATCCTATCCTATCCTCTATCCGATCCTATTCTCTATCCAAACCTATACTATCCTCTATCGTATCCTATTCTCTATCCTATCCAATCGTATATCGTATCCTCTATCCTATCCTATCCTCTATCCTATCCTATCCTCTATCCTGTCCTATCCTCTATCCTATCCTATCCTATCCTCTATCCTATCCTTTCCTCTATACTATCCTATCCAATCCTATATAGTATCCTCTATCCTATCCTATCATCTATCCTATCCTATCCTATATCCTATCCTATCCTCTATCCTATCCTATCCTCTATCCTATCCTATCCTCTATCCTAACCGATCCTCTATCCTATCCTATCCTCTATAATATCGTATCCTCTATCATATCCTATCCTCTTTCCTATAATATCATCTATCCTATCCTATTCTCTATCCGATCCTATCCTCTATCCTATCCTATCCTCTATCCTGTCCTATCCTCTATCCTATCCTATCCTATCCTCTATCCTATCCTTTCCTCTATACTATCCTATCCTCTATCCTATCCTATCCTGTATCCTATCCTATCCTCTATCCTATCCTATCCTCTATCCTATCCTATCCTCTATCCTATCCTATCCTCTATCCTATGCTATCCTGTATCCTATCCTATCCTCTATCCTATCCTATCCTCTATCCTACCCTATCCCCTAACCTATCCTATCCTCTATCCTATCCTATCCTCTATCGTAACCTCTATGCTATCCTATCCTCTATCCTATCGTATCCTGTATCCTATCCTATCCTCTATCCTATCCTATCCTCTATCCTATCCTATCCTCTATCCTATCCTATCCTGTATCCTATCCTATTCTCTATCCTATCCTATCCTCTATCCTATCCTATCCACTATCGTCTCCTATCTTCTATCCTATCCAATCCCCTATCCTATCCTCTATCCTATCCTATCCTTTATCCTATTCTATACTCTATCCTATCCTCTCCTCTATCCTATCCTATCCTCTATCCTATCCTATCCTCTATCCTATCCTATCCTCTATCCTATCCTATCCTGTATCCTATCCTATCCTCTATCCTATCCTATCCATTATCCTATCCTATCCTCTATCCTATCCTATCCTCTATCCTATCCTTTCCGCTATCCTATCCTATCCTCTATCCTAACCTATCCTCTTATCCTATCCTATCCTCTATCCTATCCTATCCTCTATCCTATCCTATCCCCTAACCTATCCTATCCTCTATCCTATCCTATCCTCTATCCTATCCTATCCTCTTTCCTATCCTATCCTCAATCCTACCCTATCCAATCCTATAACCTATACTCTATCCTATCCTATCCTCTATCCTATCCTATCCTCTATCCTATCCTATCCTCTATCCTATCCTATCCTCTATCCTATCCTATCCTCTATCCTATCCTATCCTCTATCCTATCCTATCCTCTATCCTATCCGATCCTCTATCCTATCCAATCCTCTACAATATCGTATCCTCTATCATATCCTATTCTCTTTTCTATAATATCATCTATCCTATCCCATTCTCTATCCTATCCTATCCTCTACCCTATCCAATCCTCTATCCCATCCTATTCTCTATCCAATCCTATCCTATCCTCTATCGTATCCTATTCTCTATCCTATCCAATCCTATATCGTATCTTCTATCCTATCCGATCCTCTATCCTATCCTATCCTCTATCCTATCCTATCCTCTATCCTATCCTATCCTCTATCCTATCCTATCCTCTTTCCTATGCTATCCTCAATCCTACCCTATCCAATCCTATAACCTATACTCTATCCTATCCTAACCTCTATCCTATCCTATCCTCTATCCTATCCTATCCTCTATCCTATCCTATCCTCTATCCCATCCTATTCTCTATCCTATCCAATCCTATATAGTATCCTCTATCCTATCCTATCCTCTATCCTATCCTATCCTATATCCTATCCTATCCTCTATCCTATCCTATCCTCTATCCTATCCAATCCTCTATCCTAACCGATCCTCTATCCTATCCTATCCTCTATAATATCGTATCCTCTATCATATCCTATCCTCTTTCCTATAATATCATCTATCTTATCTTATTCTCTATCCTATCCTATCCTCTATCCTATCCTATCCTCTATCCCAACCTATTCTCTATCCAATCCTATCCTATCCTGTATCCTATCCTATCCTCTATCCTATCCTATCCTATCCTATCCTATCCTATCCTCTATCCTATCCTATCCTCTATCCTATCCTATCCTCTATCCTATCCTATCCTATCCAATCCTATACTATCCTCTATCGTATCCTATTCTCTATACTATCCAATCCGATATCGTATCCTCTATCCTATCCTATCCTCTATCCTATCCTATCCTGTATCCTATCCTATCCTCTATCCTATCCTATCCTTTATCCTATCCTATCCTCTATCCTATCCTATCCTCTATCCTATCCTTTCCGCTATCCTATCCTATCCTTTATCCTATCCTATCCTCTTATCCAATCCTATCGTCTATCCTATCCTATCCTCTATCCTATCCTATCCCCTAACCTATCCTATCCCCTATCCTATCCTATCCTCTATCCTATCCTATCCTCTTTCCTATCCTATCCTCAATCCTACCCTATCCTCTGTCGTATCCTATCCTCTACCCTATCCAATCCTATAACCTATACTCTATCCTATTCTCTATCCTATCCTATCCTCTATCCTATCCTATCCTCTATCCTATCCTATCCTCTATCCTATCCGATCCTCTATCCTATCCTATCCTCTATAATATCGTATCCTCTATCATATCCTATTCTCTTTCCTATAATATCATCTATCCTATCCTATTCTCTATCCGATCCTATCCTCTATCCTATCCTATCCTCTATCCTGTCCTATCCTCTATCCTATCCTATCCTATCCTCTATCCTATCCTTTCCTCTATACTATCCTATCCTCTATCCCATCCTATTCTCTATCCTATCCAATCCTATATAGTATCCTCTATCCTATCCTATCCTCTATCCTATCCTATCCTCTATCCTATCCGATCCTCTATCCTATCCTATCCTCTATCCCATCCTATTCTCTATCCAATCCTATCGTATCCTCTATCGTATCCTATTCTCTATCCTATCCTATCCTATCCTCTATCGTATACTATCCTCTATAATATCGTATCCTCTGTCATATCCTATCCTCTTTCCTATAATATCATCTATCCTATCCTATCCTCTATCCTATCCTATCCTCTATCCTATCCTATCCTCTATCCTATCCTATCCTCTATCCTATCCTATCCTCTATCCGATCCTATTCTCTATCCAAACCTATACTATCCTCTATCGTATCCTATTCTCTATCCTATCCAATCGTATATCGTATCCTCTATCCTATCCTATCCTCTATCCTATCCTATCCTCTATCCTGTCCTATCCTCTATCCTATCCTATCCTATCCTCTATCCTATCCTTTCCTCTATACTATCCTATCCTCTATCCCATCCTATTCTCTATCCTATCCAATCCTATATAGTATCCTCTATCCTATCCTATCCTCTATCCTATCCTATCCTATATCCTATCCTATCCTCTATCCTATCCTATCCTCTATCCTATCCTATCCTCTATCCTAACCGATCCTCTATCCTATCCTATCCTCTATAATATCGTATCCTCTATCATATCCTATCCTCTTTCCTATAATATCATCTATCTTATCCTATTCTCTATCCTATCCTATCCTCTATCCTATCCTATCCTCTATCCCAACCTATTCTCTATCCAATCCTATCCTATCCTGTATCCTATCCTATCCTCTATCCTATCCTATCCTATCCTATCCTCTATCCTATCCTATCCTCTATCCTATCCTATCCTCTATCCGATCCTATTCTCTATCCAATCCTATACTATCCTCTATCGTATCCTATTCTCTATACTATCCAATCCGATATCGTATCCTCTATCCTATCCTATCCTCTATCCTATCCTATCCTGTATCCTATCCTATCCTCTATCCTATCCTATCCTGTATCCTATCCTATCCTCTATCCTATCCTATCCTTTATCCTATCCTATCCTCTATCCTATCCTATCCTCTATCCTATCCTTTCCGCTATCCTATCCTATCCTTTATCCTATCCGATCCTCTTATCCAATCCTATCGTCTATCCTATCCTATCCTCTATCCTATCCTATCCCCTAACCTATCCTATCCTCTATCCTATCCTATCCTCTATCCTATCCTATCCTCTTTCCTATCCTATCCTCAATCCTACCCTATCCTCTGTCGTATCCTATCCTCTACCCTATCCAATCCTATAACCTATACTCTATCCTATTCTCTATCCTATCCTATCCTCTATCCTATCCTATCCTCTATCCTATCCTATCCTCTATCCTATCCGATCCTCTATCCTATCCTACCCTCTATAATATCGTATCCTCTATCATATCCTATTCTCTTTCCTATAATATCATCTATCCTATCCTATTCTCTATCCGATCCTATCCTCTATCCTATCCTTTCCTCTATCCTATCCTATCCTATATCCTATCCTATCCTCTATCCTATCCTATCCTCTATCCTATCCTATCCTCTATCCTATCCTATCCTGTATCCTATCCTATCCTCTATCCTATCCTATCCTATCCTATCCTCTATCCGATCCTATCCTATATCCTATCCTATCCTCTATCCTATCCTATCCTCTTATCCTATCCTATCCTCTATCCTATCCTATCCTCTATCCTATCCAATCCTCTATCCTATCCGATCCTCTATCCCATCCGATCGGCTATAATATCGTATCCTCTATCATATCCTATCCTCTTTCCTATCATATCATCTATCCTATCCTATTCTCTATCCTATCCTATACTCTATCCTATGCTATCCTCTATCCCATCCTATTCTCTATCCAATCCTATCCTATCCACTATCGTATCGTATTCTCTATCCTATCCAATCCTATATCGTATCCTCTATCCTATCCTATCCTGTATCCTATCCTGTATCCTATCCTATCCTGTATCCTATCCTGTATCCTATCCTATCCTCTATCCTATCCTATCCTCTATCCTATCCTATCCTCTATCCTATCCTATCCTCTATCCTATGCTATCCTGTATCCTATCCTATCCTCTATCCTATCCTATCCTCTATCCTATCCTATCCTCTATCCTATCCCATCCTCTATCATATCTTATCCTCTATACTATCCTATTCTCTATCCCATCCTATTCTCTATCCAATCCTATTCTATCCACTATCCTATCCTATCCTCTATCGTAACCTCTATGCTATCCTATCCTCTATCCTATCGTATCCTGTATCCTATCCTATCCTCTATCCTATCCTATCCTCTATCCTATCCTATCCTCTATCCTATCCTATCCTCTATCCTATCCTATCCTGTATCCTATCCTATCCTCTATCCTATCCTATCCTATCCTCTATCCGATCCTATCCTATATCCTATCCTATCCTCTATCCTATCCTATCCTCTTATCCTATCCTATCCTCTATCCTATCCTATCCTCTATCCTATCCTATCCTCTATCCTATCCTATCCTCTATCCTATCCGATCCTCTATCCTATCCGATCCTCTATAATATCGTATCCTCTATCATATCCTATCCTCTTTCCTATCATATCATCTATCCTATCCTATTCTCTATCCTATCCTATACTCTATCCTATGCTATCCTCTATCCCATCCTATTCTCTATCCAATCCTATCCTATCCACTATCGTATCCTATTCTCTATCCTATCCAATCCTATATCGTATCTTCTATCCTATCCGATCCTCTATCCTATCCTATCCTCTATCCTATCCTATCCTCTATCCTATCCTATCCTCTATCCTAACCGATCCTCTATCCTATCCTATCCTCTATAATATCGTATCCTGTATCATATCCTATCCTCTTTCCTATCATATAATCTATCCTATCCTATTCTCTATCCTATCCTATCCTCTATCCTATCCTCTCCTCTATCCCATCCTATTCTCTATCCAATCCTATCCTATCCTGTTTCCTATCCTATCCTCTATCCTATCCTATCCTATCCTATCCTATCCTCTATCCTATCCTATCCTCTATCCTATCCGATCCTCTTATCCTATCCTATCCTCTATCCTATCCTATCCTCTATCCTATCCTATCCCCTAACCTATCCTATCCTCTATCCTATCCTATCCTCTATCCTATCCTATCCTCTTTCCTATCCTATCCTCAATCCTACCCTATCCTCTGTCGTATCCTATCCTCTACCCTATCCAATCCTATAACCTATACTCTATCCTATCCTATTCTCTATCCTATCCTATCCTCTATCCTATCCTATCCACTATCGTCTCCTATCTTCTATCCTATCCAATCCCCTATCCTATCCTCTATCCTGTCCTCTACCCTATCCTATCCTCTATCCTATCCTATCCTGTATCCTATCCTATCCTCTATCCTAACCTATCCTCTTATCCTATCGTATCCTCTATCCTATCCTATCCTCTATCCTATCCTATCCCCTAACCTATCCTATCCTCTATCCTATCCTATCCTCTATCCTATCCTATCCACTATCGTCTCCTATCTTCTATCCTATCCAATCCCCTATCCTATCCTCTATCCTGTCCTCTACCCTATCCTATCCTGTATCCTATCCTATCCTCTATCCTATCCTATCCTCTATCCTATCCTATCCTCTATCCTATCCTATCCTCTATCCTATCCTATCCTCTATCCTATCCTATCCACTATCGTCTCCTATCTTCTATCCTATCCAATCCCCTATCATATCCTCTATCCTGTCCTCTACCCTATCCTATCCTCTATCCTATCCTATCCTCTATCCTATCCTATCCTCTATCCTATCCGATCCTCTATCCTATCCTATCCTCTATAATATCGTATCCTCTATCATATCCTATTCTCTTTCCTATAATATCATCTATCCTATCCTATTCTCTATCCTATCCTATCCTCTATCCTATCCTATCCTCTATCCCATCCTATTCTCTATCCAACCCTATACTATCCTCTATCGTATCCTATTCTCTATCCTATCCAATCGTATATCGCATCCTCTATCCTATCCTATCCTCTATCCTATCCTATCCTGTATCCTATCCAATCCTCTATCCTATCCTATCCTCTATCCTATCCTATCCTTTATCCTATCCTATACTCTATCCTATCCTCTCCTCTATCCTATCCTATCCTCTATCCTATCCTATCCTCTATCCTATCCTATCCTCTATCCTATCCTATCCTGTATCCTATCCTATCCTCTATCCTATCCTATCCTTTATCCTATCCTATCCTCTATCCTATCCTATCCTCTATCCTATCCTTTCCGCTATCCTATCCTATCCTCTATCCTAACCTATCCTCTTATCCTATCCTATCCTCTATCCTATCCTATCCTCTATCCTATCCTATCCCCTAACCTATCCTATCCTCTATCCTATCCTATCCTCTATCCTATCCTATCCTCTTTCCTATCCTATCCTCAATCCTACCCTATCCAATCCTATAACCTATACTCTATCCTATCCTATCCTCTATCCTATCCTATCCTCTATCCTATCCTATCCTCTATCCTATCCTATCCTCTATCCTATCCTATCCTCTATCCTATCCTATCCTCTATCCTATCCGATCCTCTTTCCTATCCTATCCTCTATAATATCGTATCCTCTATCATATCCTATTCTCTTTTCTATAATATCATCTATCCTATCCCATTCTCTATCCTATCCTATCCTCTACCCTATCCTATCCTCTATCCGATCCTATTCTCTATCCAACCCTATACTATCCTCTATCGTATCCTATTCTCTATCCTATCCAATCGTATATCGTATCCTCTATCCTATCCTATCCTCTATCCTATCCTATCCTGTATCCTATCCTATCCTCTATCCTATCCTATTCTCTATCCTATCCTACCCTTTATCCTATCCTATCCTCTATCCTATCCTATCCTCTATCCTATCCTTTCCGCTATCCTATCCTATCCTCTATCCTATCCGATCCTCTTATCCTATCCTATCCTCTATCCTATCCTATCCTCTACCCTATCCTATCCTCTATCCTATCCTATCCTCTATCCTATCCTATCCTCTATCCTATCCGATCCTCTATCCTATCCTATCCTGTATAATATCGTATCCTCTATCATATCCTATTCTCTTTCCTATAATATCATCTATCCTATCCTATCCTCTATCCTATCCTATCCTGTATCCCATCCTATTCTCTATCCAATCCTATCCTATTCTCTATCGTATCCTATTCTCTATCCTATCCAATCCTATATCGTATCCTATATCCTATCCTATCCTCTATTCTTTCCTATCCTCTATCCTATCCTATCCTCTATCCTATCCTATCCTCTATCCTATCCTATCCTCTATCCTATCCCATCCTCTATCTTATCCTATCCTCTATCCTATCCTATCCTCTATCCCATCCTATTCTCTATCCAATCCTATCCTATTCTCTATCGTATCCTATTCTCTATCCTATCCAATCCTATATCGTATCCTATATCCTATCCTATCCTCTATCCTATCCTATCCTCTATCCTATCCTATCCTCTATCCTATCCTATCCTCTATCCTATCCTATCCTCTATCCTATCCTATCCTCTATCCTATCCTATCCTATCCTCTATCCTATCCTATCCTCTATCCGATCCTATCCTATTCTCTATCGTATCCTATTCTCTATCCTATCCAATCCTATATCGTATACTATATCCTATCCTATCCTCTATCCTATCCTATCCTCCATCCTATCCTATCCTCTATTTTATCCTATCCTCTATCCTATCCCATCCTCTATCCTATCCTATCCTCTATCCTATCCTATCCTCTATCCCATCCTATTCTCTATCCAATCCTATCCTATTCTCTATCGTATCCTATTCTCTATCCTATCCAATCCTATATCGTATACTATATCCTATCCTATCCTCTATCCTATCCTATCCTCTATCCTATTCTATCCTCTATCCTATCCTATCCTCTATACTATCCCATCCTCTATCCTATCCTATCCTCTATCCTATCATATCCTCTATCCCATCCTATTCTCTATCCAATCCTATCCTATCCTCTATCGTATCCTATTCTCTATCCTATCCAATCCTATATCGTATCCTCTATCCTATCCTATCCACTATCCTATCCTATCCTGTATCCTATGCTATCCTCTATCCTATCCTATCCTCTATCCTATCCTATCCTCTATCCTATCCTATCCTCTATCCTATCCTATCCTTTATCCTATCCTATCCTCTATCCTATCCTATCCTCTATCCTATCCTTTCCTCTATCCTATCCTATCCTCTATAATATCGTATCCTCTATCATATCCTATCCTCTTACCTATAATATCATCTATCCTATTCTATACTCTATCTTATCCTATCCTCTATCCTATAATATTCTCTGTCCTATCCTTTCCACTATCCTATCTTATGCTCTATCCTATCCTATACTCCATCCTATCCTATCCTCTATCCTATCCTATCCTCTATCCTATCCTATCCTCTATCCTATCCTATCCTATCCTCTTATCCTATCCTATCCTCTATCCTATCCTATCCTATCCTCTATCCTATCCTATCCTCTATCCTATCCTTTCCTCTATACTATCCTATACTCTATCGTATCCTATCCTCTATCCTATCCAATCCTATATATTATACTCTATCATATCCTATCCTCTATCCTATCCTATCCTCTATCCGATCCTATCCTCTATCCTATCCTATCCTGTATCCTATCCTATGTTGTATCCTATCCTATGTTGTATCCTATCCTATCCTCTATCCTATCCTATCCTCTATCCTATCCTATCCTCTATCCTATCCCATCCTCTATCCTATCCTATCCTCTATCCTATCCTATCCTCTATCCTAGCCTATCCTCTATCCTATCCTATCCTGTATCCTATCCTATCTTCTATCCTATCCTATCCTCTATCCTATCCTATCCTCTATCCTATCCTATCCTCTATCCTATCCTATCCTCTATCCTATCCCATCCTCTATCCTATAATATCCTTTATCCTATCCTATCCTATTCTCTATCGTATCCTATATCCTATCCTATCCTCTATCCTATCCTATCCTCTATCCTATCCTATCCTCTATCCTATCCTATCCTCTATCCTATCCTATCCTCTATCCTATCCTATCCTCTATCCTATCCTATCCGCTATCCTATCCTATCATCTATCCTATCCTATCCTCTATCCTATCCTATCCTCTATCCTATCCTATCCTCTATCCTATCCCATCCTCTATCCTATCCTATCCTCTATCCTATCCTATCCTCTATCCCATCCTATTCTCTATCCAATCCTATCCTATCCTCTATCGTATCCTATTCTCTATCCTATCCTATCCTCTATCCTATCCTATCCTCTATCCTATCCTATCCTCTATCCTATCCTATCCTCTATCCTATCCTATCCTCTATCCTATCCCATCCTCTATCCTATCCTATCCTCTATCCTATTATATCCTCTATCCCATCCTATTCTCTATCCAATCCTATCCTATCCTCTATCGTATCCTATTCTCTATCCTATCCAATCCTATATCGTATCCTCTATCCTATCCTATCCACTATCCTATCCTATCCTGTATCCTATGCTATCCTCTATCCTATCCTATCCTCTATCCTATCCTATCCTCTATCCTATTCTATCCTCTATCCTATCCTATCCTCTATCCTATCCCATCCTCTATCCTATCCTATCCTCTATCCTATCCTATCCTCTATCCCATCCTATTCTCTATCCATTCCTATCCTATCCTCTATCGTATCCTATTCTCTATCCTATCCAATCCTATATCGTATCCTCTATCCTATCCTATCCACTATCCTATCCTATCCTGTATCCTATGCTATCCTCTATCCTATCCTATCCTCTATCCTATCCTATTCTCTATCCTATCCTATCCTCTATCCTATCCTATCCTTTATCCTATCCTATCCTCTATCCTATCCCATCCTCTATCCTATCCTTTCCGCTATCCTATCCTATTCTCTATAATATCGCATCCTCTGCCCTATCCTTGCTCTATCCTATAATATCATATATCCTATCCTATTCTCTATCCTATCCTATCCTATCATCTATCCTATTCTATACTCTATCCTATCCTATCCTCTATCCTATCCTATCCTCTACCCTATCCTATCCTCTATCCTATCCTATCATCTATCCTATCCGATCCTCTATCCTATCCTATCCTCTATAATATCGTATCCTCTATCATATCCTATCCTCTTACCTATAATATCATCTATCCTATTCTATACTCTATCTTATCCTATCCTCTATCCTATAATATTCTCTGTCCTATCCTTTCCACTATCCTATCTTATGCTCTATCCTATCCTATACTCCACCCTATCCTATCCTCTATCCTATCCTATCCTCTATCCTATCCTGTCCTCTATCCTATCCTATCCTATCCTCTTATCCTATCCTATCCTCTATCCTATCCTATCCTATCCTCTATCCTATCCTATCCTCTATCCTATCCTTTCCTCTATACTATCCTATACTCTATCGTATCCTATCCTCTATCCTATCCAATCCTATATATTATACTCTATCATATCCTATCCTCTATCCTATCCTATCCTCTATCCGATCCTATCCTCTATCCTATCCTATCCTGTATCCTATCCTATGTTGTATCCTATCCTATGTTGTATCCTATCCTATCCTCTATCCTATCCTATCCTCTATCCTATCCTATCCTCTATCCTATCCCATCCTCTATCCTATCCTATCCTCTATCCTATCCTATCCTCTATCCTATCCAATCCTATATATTATACTCTATCATATCCTATCCTCTATCCTATCCTATCCTCTATCCGATCCTATCCTCTATCCTATCCTATCCTGTATCCTATCCTATGTTGTATCCTATCCTATGTTGTATCCTATCCTATCCTCTATCCTATCCTATCCTCTATCCTATCCTATCCTCTATCCTATCCCATCCTCTATCCTATCCTATCCTCTATCCTATCCTATCCTCTATCCTATCCTATCCTCTATCCGATCCTATCCTCTATCCTATCCTATCCTGTATCCTATCCTATGTTGTATCCTATCCTATGTTGTATCCTATCCTATCCTCTATCCTATCCTATCCTCTTTCCTATCATATCATCTATCCTATCCTATTCTCTATCCTATGCTATACTCTATCCTATGCTATCCTCTATCCCATCCTATTCTCTATCCAATCCTATCCTATCCACTATCGTATCCTATTCTCTATCCTATCCAATCCTATATCGTATCCTCTATCCTATCCTATCCTGTATCCTAACCTATCCTGTATCCTATCCTATCCTGTATCCTATACTATCCTGTATCCTATCCTATCCTGTATCCTATCCTGTATCCTATCCTGTATCCTATGCTATCCTGTATCCTATCCTATCCTCTATCCTATCCTATCCTCTATCCTATCCTATCCTCTATCCTATCCTATCCTGTATCCTATCCTATTCTCTATCCTATCCTATCCTCTATCCTATCCTATCCACCATCGGCTCCTATCTTCTATCCTATCCAATCCCCTATCCTATCCTCTATCCTGTCCTCTACCCTATCCTATCCTCTATCCTATCAAATCCTCTATCCTATCCTATCCTGTATCCTATCCTATCCTCTATCCTATCCTATCCTATCCTCTATCCGATCCTATCCTATATCCTATCCTATCCTCTATCCTATCCTATCCTCTTATCCTATCCTATCCTCTATCCTATCCTCTATCCTATCCTATCCTCTATCCTATCCTCTATCCTATCCTCTATCCTATCCTATCCTCTATCCTATCCGATCCTCTATCCTATCCTATCCTCTAACCGATCCTATTCTCTATCCAATCCTATACTATCCTCTATCGTATCCTATTCTCTATACTATCCAATCCGATATCGTATCCTCTATCCTATCCTATCGTCTATCCTATCCTATCCTCTATCCTATCCTATCCCCTAACCTATCCTATCCTCTATCCTATCCTATCCTCTATCCTATCCTATCCTCTTTCCTATCCTATCCTCAATCCTACCCTATCCTCTGTCGTATCCTATCCTCTACCCTATCCAATCCTATAACCTATACTCTATCCTATTCTCTATCCTATCCTATCCTCTATCCTATCTTATCCTTCTATCCTATCCTATCCTCTATCCTATCCTATCCTCTATCCTATCCGATCCTCTATCCTATCCTATCCTCTATAATATCGTATCCTCTATCATATCCTATTCTCTTTCCTATAATATCATCTATCCTATCCTATTCTCTATCCGATCCTATCCTCTATCCTATCCTATCCTCTATCCTATCCTATCCTCTATCCGATCCTATTCTCTATCCAAACCTATACTATCCTCTATCGTATCCTATTCTCTATCCTATCCAATCGTATATCGTATCCTCTATCCTATCCTATCCTCTATCCTATCCTATCCTCTATCCTGTCCTATCCTCTATCCTATCCTATCCTATCCTCTATCCTATCCTTTCCTCTATACTATCCTATCCAATCCTATATAGTATCCTCTATCCTATCCTATCATCTATCCTATCCTATCCTATATCCTATCCTATCCTCTATCCTATCCTATCCTCTATCCTATCCTATCCTCTATCCTAACCGATCCTCTATCCTATCCTATCCTCTATAATATCGTATCCTCTATCATATCCTATCCTCTTTCCTATAATATCATCTATCCTATCCTATTCTCTATCCGATCCTATCCTCTATCCTATCCTATCCTCTATCCTGTCCTATCCTCTATCCTATCCTATCCTATCCTCTATCCTATCCTTTCCTCTATACTATCCTATCCTCTATCCTATCCTATCCTGTATCCTATCCTATCCTCTATCCTATCCTATCCTCTATCCTATCCTATCCTCTATCCTATCCTATCCTCTATCCTATGCTATCCTGTATCCTATCCTATCCTCTATCCTATCCTATCCTCTATCCTACCCTATCCCCTAACCTATCCTATCCTCTATCCTATCCTATCCTCTATCGTAACCTCTATGCTATCCTATCCTCTATCCTATCGTATCCTGTATCCTATCCTATCCTCTATCCTATCCTATCCTCTATCCTATCCTATCCTCTATCCTATCCTATCCTGTATCCTATCCTATTCTCTATCCTATCCTATCCTCTATCCTATCCTATCCACTATCGTCTCCTATCTTCTATCCTATCCAATCCCCTATCCTATCCTCTATCCTATCCTATCCTTTATCCTATTCTATACTCTATCCTATCCTCTCCTCTATCCTATCCTATCCTCTATCCTATCCTATCCTCTATCCTATCCTATCCTCTATCCTATCCTATCCTGTATCCTATCCTATCCTCTATCCTATCCTATCCATTATCCTATCCTATCCTCTATCCTATCCTATCCTCTATCCTATCCTTTCCGCTATCCTATCCTATCCTCTATCCTAACCTATCCTCTTATCCTATCCTATCCTCTATCCTATCCTATCCTCTATCCTATCCTATCCCCTAACCTATCCTATCCTCTATCCTATCCTATCCTCTATCCTATCCTATCCTCTTTCCTATCCTATCCTCAATCCTACCCTATCCAATCCTATAACCTATACTCTATCCTATCCTATCCTCTATCCTATCCTATCCTCTATCCTATCCTATCCTCTATCCTATCCTATCCTCTATCCTATCCTATCCTCTATCCTATCCTATCCTCTATCCTATCCTATCCTCTATCCTATCCTATCCTCTATCCTATCCGATCCTCTATCCTATCCAATCCTCTACAATATCGTATCCTCTATCATATCCTATTCTCTTTTCTATAATATCATCTATCCTATCCCATTCTCTATCCTATCCTATCCTCTACCCTATCCAATCCTCTATCCCATCCTATTCTCTATCCAATCCTATCCTATCCTCTATCGTATCCTATTCTCTATCCTATCCAATCCTATATCGTATCTTCTATCCTATCCGATCCTCTATCCTATCCTATCCTCTATCCTATCCTATCCTCTATCCTATCCTATCCTCTATCCTAACCGATCCTCTATCCTATCCTATCCTCTATCCTATCCTATCCTCTATCCTATCCTATCCTGTATCCTATCCTATCCTCTATCCTATCCTATCCTTTATCCTATCCTATCCTCTATCCTATCCTATCCTTTCCGCTATCCTATCCTTTCCGCTATCCTATCCTTTCCGCTATCCTATCCTATCCTTTATCCTATCCTATCCTCTTATCCAATCTTATCGTCTATCCTATCCTATCCTCTATCCTATCCTATCCCCTAACCTATCCTATCCTCTATCCTATCCTATCCTCTATCCTATCCTATCCTCTATCCTATCCTATCCTCTATCCTATCCTATCCTCTATAATATCGTATCCTCTATCATATCCTATCCTCTATCCTATCCTATCCTCTATCCTATCCTTTCCGCTATCCTATCCTATCCTCTATCCTAACCTATCCCCTTATCCTATCGTATCCTCTATCCTATCCTATCCTCTATCCTATCCTATCCCCTAACCTATCCTATCCTCTATCCTATCCTATCCTCTATCCTATCCTATCCTCTTTCCTATGCTATCCTCAATCCTACCCTATCCAATCCTATAACCTATACTCTATCCTATCCTAACCTCTATCCTATCCTATCCTCTATCCTATCCTATCCTCTATCCTATCCTATCCTCTATCCCATCCTATTCTCTATCCTATCCAATCCTATATAGTATCCTCTATCCTATCCTATCCTCTATCCTATCCTATCCTATATCCTATCCTATCCTCTATCCTATCCTATCCTCTATCCTATCCAATCCTCTATCCTAACCGATCCTCTATCCTATCCTATCCTCTATAATATCGTATCCTCTATCATATCCTATCCTCTTTCCTATAATATCATCTATCTTATCTTATTCTCTATCCTATCCTATCCTCTATCCTATCCTATCCTCTATCCCAACCTATTCTCTATCCAATCCTATCCTATCCTGTATCCTATCCTATCCTCTATCCTATCCTATCCTATCCTATCCTATCCTATCCTCTATCCTATCCTATCCTCTATCCTATCCTATCCTCTATCCTATCCTATCCTATCCAATCCTATACTATCCTCTATCGTATCCTATTCTCTATACTATCCAATCCGATATCGTATCCTCTATCCTATCCTATCCTCTATCCTATCCTATCCTGTATCCTATCCTATCCTCTATCCTATCCTATCCTTTATCCTATCCTATCCTCTATCCTATCCTATCCTCTATCCTATCCTTTCCGCTATCCTATCCTATCCTTTATCCTATCCTATCCTCTTATCCAATCCTATCGTCTATCCTATCCTATCCTCTATCCTATCCTATCCCCTAACCTATCCTATCCCCTATCCTATCCTATCCTCTATCCTATCCTATCCTCTTTCCTATCCTATCCTCAATCCTACCCTATCCTCTGTCGTATCCTATCCTCTACCCTATCCAATCCTATAACCTATACTCTATCCTATTCTCTATCCTATCCTATCCTCTATCCTATCCTATCCTCTATCCTATCCTATCCTCTATCCTATCCGATCCTCTATCCTATCCTATCCTCTATAATATCGTATCCTCTATCATATCCTATTCTCTTTCCTATAATATCATCTATCCTATCCTATTCTCTATCCGATCCTATCCTCTATCCTATCCTATCCTCTATCCTGTCCTATCCTCTATCCTATCCTATCCTATCCTCTATCCTATCCTTTCCTCTATACTATCCTATCCTCTATCCCATCCTATTCTCTATCCTATCCAATCCTATATAGTATCCTCTATCCTATCCTATCCTCTATCCTATCCTATCCTCTATCCTATCCGATCCTCTATCCTATCCTATCCTCTATCCCATCCTATTCTCTATCCAATCCTATCGTATCCTCTATCGTATCCTATTCTCTATCCTATCCTATCCTATCCTCTATCGTATACTATCCTCTATAATATCGTATCCTCTGTCATATCCTATCCTCTTTCCTATAATATCATCTATCCTATCCTATCCTCTATCCTATCCTATCCTCTATCCTATCCTATCCTCTATCCTATCCTATCCTCTATCCTATCCTATCCTCTATCCTATCCTATCCTCTATCCGATCCTATTCTCTATCCAAACCTATACTATCCTCTATCGTATCCTATTCTCTATCCTATCCAATCGTATATCGTATCCTCTATCCTATCCTATCCTCTATCCTATCCTATCCTCTATCCTGTCCTATCCTCTATCCTATCCTATCCTATCCTCTATCCTATCCTTTCCTCTATACTATCCTATCCTCTATCCCATCCTATTCTCTATCCTATCCAATCCTATATAGTATCCTCTATCCTATCCTATCCTCTATCCTATCCTATCCTATATCCTATCCTATCCTCTATCCTATCCTATCCTCTATCCTATCCTATCCTCTATCCTAACCGATCCTCTATCCTATCCTATCCTCTATAATATCGTATCCTCTATCATATCCTATCCTCTTTCCTATAATATCATCTATCTTATCCTATTCTCTATCCTATCCTATCCTCTATCCTATCCTATCCTCTATCCCAACCTATTCTCTATCCAATCCTATCCTATCCTGTATCCTATCCTATCCTCTATCCTATCCTATCCTATCCTATCCTCTATCCTATCCTATCCTCTATCCTATCCTATCCTCTATCCGATCCTATTCTCTATCCAATCCTATACTATCCTCTATCGTATCCTATTCTCTATACTATCCAATCCGATATCGTATCCTCTATCCTATCCTATCCTCTATCCTATCCTATCCTGTATCCTATCCTATCCTCTATCCTATCCTATCCTGTATCCTATCCTATCCTCTATCCTATCCTATCCTTTATCCTATCCTATCCTCTATCCTATCCTATCCTCTATCCTATCCTTTCCGCTATCCTATCCTATCCTTTATCCTATCCGATCCTCTTATCCAATCCTATCGTCTATCCTATCCTATCCTCTATCCTATCCTATCCCCTAACCTATCCTATCCTCTATCCTATCCTATCCTCTATCCTATCCTATCCTCTTTCCTATCCTATCCTCAATCCTACCCTATCCTCTGTCGTATCCTATCCTCTACCCTATCCAATCCTATAACCTATACTCTATCCTATTCTCTATCCTATCCTATCCTCTATCCTATCCTATCCTCTATCCTATCCTATCCTCTATCCTATCCTATCCTCTTATCCTATCCTATCCTCTATCCTATCCTATCCTCTATCCTATCCTATCCTCTATCCTATCCTATCCTCTATCCTATCCGATCCTCTATCCTATCCGATCCTCTATAATATCGTATCCTCTATCATATCCTATCCTCTTTCCTATCATATCATCTATCCTATCCTATTCTCTATCCTATCCTATACTCTATCCTATGCTATCCTCTATCCCATCCTATTCTCTATCCAATCCTATCCTATCCACTATCGTATCCTATTCTCTATCCTATCCAATCCTATATCGTATCTTCTATCCTATCCGATCCTCTATCCTATCCTATCCTCTATCCTATCCTATCCTCTATCCTATCCTATCCTCTATCCTAACCGATCCTCTATCCTATCCTATCCTCTATAATATCGTATCCTGTATCATATCCTATCCTCTTTCCTATCATATAATCTATCCTATCCTATTCTCTATCCTATCCTATCCTCTATCCTATCCTCTCCTCTATCCCATCCTATTCTCTATCCAATCCTATCCTATCCTGTTTCCTATCCTATCCTCTATCCTATCCTATCCTATCCTATCCTCTATCCTATCCTATCCACTATCGTCTCCTATCTTCTATCCTATCCAATCCCCTATCCTATCCTCTATCCTGTCCTCTACCCTATCCTATCCTCTATCCTATCCTATCCTCTATCCTATCCTATCCTCTATCCTATCCGATCCTCTATCCTATCCTATCCTCTATAATATCGTATCCTCTATCATATCCTATTCTCTTTCCTATAATATCATCTATCCTATCCTATTCTCTATCCTATCCTATCCTCTATCCTATCCTATCCTCTATCCCATCCTATTCTCTATCCAACCCTATACTATCCTCTATCGTATCCTATTCTCTATCCTATCCTATCCTCTATCCTATCCTATCCTCTATCCTATCCTATCCTTTATCCTATCCTATACTCTATCCTATCCTCTCCTCTATCCTATCCTATCCTCTATCCTATCCTATCCTCTATCCTATCCTATCCTCTATCCTATCCTATCCTGTATCCTATCCTATCCTCTATCCTAACCTATCCTCTTATCCTATCGTATCCTCTATCCTATCCTATCCTCTATCCTATCCTATCCCCTAACCTATCCTATCCTCTATCCTATCCTATCCTCTATCCTATCCTATCCACTATCGTCTCCTATCTTCTATCCTATCCAATCCCCTATCCTATCCTCTATCCTGTCCTCTACCCTATCCTATCCTGTATCCTATCCTATCCTCTATCCTATCCTATCCTCTATCCTATCCTATCCTCTATCCTATCCTATCCTCTATCCTATCCTATCCTCTATCCTATCCTATCCACTATCGTCTCCTATCTTCTATCCTATCCAATCCCCTATCATATCCTCTATCCTGTCCTCTACCCTATCCTATCCTCTATCCTATCCTATCCTCTATCCAATCCTATCCTCTATCCTATCCGATCCTCTATCCTATCCTATCCTCTATAATATCGTATCCTCTATCATATCCTATTCTCTTTCCTATAATATCATCTATCCTATCCTATTCTCTATCCTATCCTATCCTCTATCCTATCCTATCCTCTATCCCATCCTATTCTCTATCCAACCCTATACTATCCTCTATCGTATCCTATTCTCTATCCTATCCAATCGTATATCGCATCCTCTATCCTATCCTATCCTCTATCCTATCCTATCCTGTATCCTATCCAATCCTCTATCCTATCCTATCCTCTATCCTATCCTATCCTTTATCCTATCCTATACTCTATCCTATCCTCTCCTCTATCCTATCCTATCCTCTATCCTATCCTATCCTCTATCCTATCCTATCCTCTATCCTATCCTATCCTGTATCCTATCCTATCCTCTATCCTATCCTATCCTTTATCCTATCCTATCCTCTATCCTATCCTATCCTCTATCCTATCCTTTCCGCTATCCTATCCTATCCTCTATCCTAACCTATCCTCTTATCCTATCCTATCCTCTATCCTATCCTATCCTCTATCCTATCCTATCCCCTAACCTATCCTATCCTCTATCCTATCCTATCCTCTATCCTATCCTATCCTCTTTCCTATCCTATCCTCAATCCTACCCTATCCAATCCTATAACCTATACTCTATCCTATCCTATCCTCTATCCTATCCTATCCTCTATCCTATCCTATCCTCTATCCTATCCTATCCTCTATCCTATCCTATCCTCTATCCTATCCTATCCTCTATCCTATCCTATCCTCTATCCTATCCGATCCTCTTTCCTATCCTATCCTCTATAATATCGTATCCTCTATCATATCCTATTCTCTTTTCTATAATATCATCTATCCTATCCCATTCTCTATCCTATCCTATCCTCTACCCTATCCTATCCTCTATCCGATCCTATTCTCTATCCAACCCTATACTATCCTCTATCGTATCCTATTCTCTATCCTATCCAATCGTATATCGTATCCTCTATCCTATCCTATCCTCTATCCTATCCTATCCTGTATCCTATCCTATCCTCTATCCTATCCTATTCTCTATCCTATCCTACCCTTTATCCTATCCTATCCTCTATCCTATCCTATCCTCTATCCTATCCTTTCCGCTATCCTATCCTATCCTCTATCCTATCCGATCCTCTTATCCTATCCTATCCTCTATCCTATCCTATCCTCTACCCTATCCTATCCTCTATCCTATCCTATCCTCTATCCTATCCTATCCTCTATCCTATCCGATCCTCTATCCTATCCTATCCTGTATAATATCGTATCCTCTATCATATCCTATTCTCTTTCCTATAATATCATCTATCCTATGCTATTCTCTATCCTATCCTATCCTCTATCCTATCCTATCCTCTATCCCATCCTATTCTCTATCCAACACTATATTATCCTCTATCGTATCCTATTCTCTATCCTATCCAATCGTATATCGTATCCTCTATCCTATCCTATCCTCTATCCTATCCTATCCTGTATCCTATCCAATCCTCTATCCTATCCTATCCTCTATCCTATCCTATCCTTTATCCTATCCTATACTCTATCCTATCCTATCCTCTATCCCATCCTTTCCGCTATCCTATCCTATCCTCTATCCTATCCGATCCTCTTATCCCATCCTATTCTCTATCCAACACTATATTATCCTCTATCGTATCCTATTCTCTATCCTATCCAATCGTATATCGTATCCTCTATCCTATCCTATCCTCTATCCTATCCTATCCTGTATCCTATCCAATCCTCTATCCTATCCTATCCTCTATCCTATCCTATCCTTTATCCTATCCTATACTCTATCCTATCCTATCCTCTATCCCATCCTTTCCGCTATCCTATCCTATCCTCTATCCTATCCGATCCTCTTATCCTATCCTATCCTCTATCCTATCCTATCCTCTATCCTATCCTATCCTCTATCCTATCCTATCCTCTATCCTATCCTATCCTCTATCCTATCCTATCCTCTATCCTATCCGATCCTCTTTCCTATCCTATCCTCTATAATATCGTATCCTCTATCATATCCTATTCTCTTTCCTATAATATCATCTATCCTATCCTATTCTCTATCCTATCCTATCCTCTATCCTATCCTATCCTCTATCCCATCCTATTCTCTATCCAACACTATATTATCCTCTATCGTATCCTATTCTCTATCCTATCCAATCGTATATCGCATCCTCTATCCTATCCTATCCTCTATCCTATCCTATCCTGTATCCTATCCAATCCTCTATCCTATCCTATCCTCTATCCTATCCTATCCTTTATCCTATCCTATACTGTATCCTATCCTCTCCTCTATCCTATCCTATCCTCTATCCTATCCTATCCTCTATCCTATCCTATCCTCTATCCTATCCTATCCTCTATCCTATCCTATCCTGTATCCTATCCTATCCTCTATCCTATCCTATCCTTTATCCTATCCTATCCTCTATCCTATCCTATCCTCTATCCTATCCTTTCCGCTATCCTATCCTATCCTCTATCCTAACCTATCCTCTTATCCTATCCTATCCTCTATCCTATCCTATCCTCTATCCTATCCTATCCCCTAACCTATCCTATCCTCTATCCTATCCTATCCTCTATCCTATCCTATCCTCTTTCCTATCCTATCCTCAATCCTACCCTATCCAATCCTATAACCTATACTCTATCCTATCCTATCCTCTATCCTATCCTATCCTCTATCCTATCCTATCCTATCCTCTATCCTATCCTATCCTCTATCCTATCCTATCCTCTATCCTATCCGATCCTCTTTCCTATCCTATCCTCTATAATATCGTATCCTCTATCATATCCTATTCTCTTTTCTATAATATCATCTATCCTATCCCATTCTCTATCCTATCCTATCCTCTACCCTATCCTATCCTCTATCCCATCCTATTCTCTATCCAATCCTATCCTATCCTCTATCGTATCCTATTCTCTATCCTATCCAATCCTATATCGTATCTTCTATCCTATCCGATCCTCTATCCTATCCTATCCTCTATCCTATCCTATCCTCTATCCTATCCTATCCTCTATCCTAACCGATCCTCTATCCTATCCTATCCTCTATAATATCGTATCCTCTATCATATCCTATCCTCTTTCCTATAATATCATCTATCCTATCCTATTCTCTATCCTATCCTATCCTCTATCCTATCCTCTCCTCTATCCCATCCTATTCTCTATCCAATCCTATCCTATCCTGTATCCTATCCTATCCTCTATCCTATCCTATCCTATCCTATCCTCTATCCTATCCTATCCTCTATCCTATCCTATCCTCTATCCGATCCTATTCTCTATCCAACCCTATACTATCCTCTATCGTATCCTATTCTCTATCCTATCCAATCGTATATCGTATCCTCTATCCTATCCTATCCTCTATCCTATCCTATCCTCTATCCTATCCTATCCTCTATCCTATCCTATCCCCTAACCTATCCTATCCTCTATCCTATCCTATCCTCTATCCTATCCTATCCTCTTTCCTATCCTATCCTCAATCCTACCCTATCCTCTGTCGTATCCTATCCTCTACCCTATCCAATCCTATAACCTATACTCTATCCTATCCTATTCTCTATCCTATCCTATCCTCTATCCTATCCTATCCACTATCGTCTCCTATCTTCTATCCTATCCAATCCCCTATCCTATCCTCTATCCTGTCCTCTACCCTATCCTATCCTCTATCCTATCCTATCCTCTATCCTATCCTATCCTCTATCCGATCCTATTGTCTATCCAATCCTATACTATCCTCTATCGTATCCTATTCTATATCCTATCCAATCCTATATCGTATCCTCTATCCTATCCTATCCTCTATCCTATCCTATCCTGTATCTTATCCTATCCTCTATCCTATCCTATCCTCTATCCTCTCCTATCCTCTATCCTATCCTATCCTATCCTATCCTCTATCCTATCCTCTATCCTATCCTATCCTATCCTATCCTCTATCCGATCCTATTGTCTATCCAATCCTATACTATCCTCTATCGTATCCTATTCTCTATCCTATCCAATCCTATATCGTATCCTCTATCCTATCCTATCCTCTATCCTATCCTATCCTGTATCCTATCCTATCCTCTATCGTCTGCTATCTTCAATACAATCCAATCCCCTATCCTATACTCTATCCTATCCTATCCTCTATAATATCCACTCCTCTATCCTATCCTATCCTCTATCCTATCCTATCCTCTATCCTATCCGATCCTCTATCCTATCCTATCCTCTATCCTATCCAATCCTATAACCTATACTCTATCCTATCCTATTCTCTATCCTATCCTATCCTCTATCGTCTCCTATCTTCTATCCTATCCAATCCCCTATCCTATCCTCTATCCTGTCCTCTACCCTATCCTATCCTCTATCCTATCCTATCCTCTATCCTATCCTATCCTCTATCCTATCCGATCCTCTATCCTATCCTATCCTCTATAATATCGTATCCTCTATCATATCCTATTCTCTTTCCTATAATATCATCTATCCTATCCTATTCTCTATCCTATCCTATCCTCTATCCTATCCTATCCTCTATCCCATCCTATTCTCTATCCAACCCTATACTATCCTCTATCGTATCCTATTCTCTATCCTATCCAATCGTATATCGTATCCTCTATCCTATCCTATCCTCTATCCTATCCTATCCTATCCTGTATCCTATCCAATCCTCTATCCTATCCTATCCTCTATCCTATCCTATCCTTTATCCTATCCTATACTCTATCCTGTCCTCTCCTCCATCCTATCCTATCCTATCCTATCCTCTATCCTATCCTCTCCGCTATCCTATCCTATCCTCTATCCGATCCTATTGTCTATCCAATCCTATACTATCCTCTATCGTATCCTATTCACTATCCTATCCAATCCTATATCGTATCCTCTATCCTATCCTATCCTCTATCCTATCCTATCCTCTATCCTATCCTATCCTCTTTCCTATCCTATCCTCAATCCTACCCTATCCTCTGTCGTATCCTATCCTCTACCCTATCCAATCCTATAACCTATACTCTATCCTATCCTATTCTCTATCCTATCCTATCCTCTATCCTATCCTATCAACTATCGTCTCCTATCTTCTATCCTATCCAATCCCCTATCCTATCCTCTATCCTGTCCTCTACCCTATCCTATCCTCTATCCTATCCTATCCTCTATCCTATCCTATCCTCTATGCTATCCGATCCTCTATCCTATCCTATCCTCTATAATATCGTATCCTCTATCATATCCTATTCTCTTTCCTATAATATCATCTATCCTATCCTATTCTCTATCCTATCCTATCCTCTATCCTATCGTATCCTCTATCCCATCCTATTCTCTATCCAACCCTATACTATCCTCTATCGTATCCTATTCTCTATCCTATCCAATCGTATATCGTATCCTCTATCCTATCCTATCCTCTATCCTATCCTATACTGTATCCTATCCAAACCTCTATCCTATCCTATCCTCTATCCTATCCTATCCTCTATCCTATCCTATCCTCTATCCTATCCTATCCTCTATCCTATCCGATCCTCTTTCCTATCCTATCCTCTATAATATCGTATCCTCTATCATATCCTATTCTCTTTTCTATAATATCATCTATCCTATCCCATTCTCTATCCTATCCTATCCTCTACCCTATCCTATCCTCTATCCCATCCTATTCTCTATCCAATCCTATCCTATCCTCTATCGTATCCTATTCTCTATCCTATCCAATCCTCTATCGTATCTTCTATCCTATCCGATCCTCTATCCTATCCTATCCTCTATCCTATCCTATCCTCTATCCTATCCTATCCTCTATCCTAACCGATCCTCTATGCTATCCTATCCTCTATAATATCGTATCCTCTATCATATCCTATCCTCTTTCCTATAATATCATCTATCCTATCCTATTCTCTATCCTATCCTATCCTCTATCCTATCCTCTCCTCTATCCCATCATATTCTCTATCCAATCCTATCCTATCCTGTATCCTATCCTATCCTCTATCCTATCCTATCCTATCCTATCCTCTATCCTATCCTATCCTCTATCCTATCCTATCCTCTATCCGATCCTATTCTCTATCCAACCCTATACTATCCTCTATCGTATCCTATTCTCTATCCTATCCAATCGTATATCGTATCCTCTATCCTATCCTATCCTCTATCCTATCCTATCCTGTATCCTATCCTATCCTCTATCCTATCCTATTCTCTACCCTATCCTATCCTCTATCCTATCCTATCGTCTATCCTATCCTATCCTCTATCCTATCCGATCCTCTATCCTATCCTATCCTGTATAATATCGTATCCTCTATCATATCCTATTCTCTTTCCTATAATATCATCTATCCTATCCTATTCTCTATCCTATCCTATCCTCTATCCTATCCTATCCTCTATCCCATCCTATTCTCTATCCAACACTATATTATCCTCTATCGTATCCTATTATCTATCCTATCCAATCGTATATCGTATCCTCTATCCTATCCTATCCTCTATCCTATCCTATCCTGTATCCTATCCAATCCTCTATCCTATCCTATCCTCTATCCTATCCTATCCTTTATCCTATCCTATACTCTATCCTATCCTATCCTTTATCCTATCCTTTCCGCTATCCTATCCTATCCTCTATCCTATCCGATCCTCTTATCCTATCCTATCCTCTATCCTATCCTATCCTCTATCCTATCCTATCCCCTAACCTATCCTATCCTCTATCCTATCCTATCCTCTATCCTATCCTATCCTCTTTCCTATCCTATCCTCAATCCTACCCTATCCTCTGTCGTACCCTATCCTCTACCCTATCCAATCCTATAACCTATACTCTATCCTATCCTATTCTCTATCCTATCCTATCCTCTATCCTATCCTATCCACTATCGTTTCCTATCTTCTATCCTATCCAATCCCCTATCCTATCCTCTATCCTGTCCTCTACCCTATCCTATCCTCTATCCTATCCTATCCTCTATCCTATCCTATCCTCTATCCTATCCTATCCTCTATCCTATCCGATCCTCTATCCTATCCTATCCTCTATAATATCGTATCCTCTATCATATCCTATTCTCTTTCCTATAATATCATCTATCCTATCCTATTCTCTATCCTATCCTATCCTCTATCCTATCCTATCCTCTATCCCATCCTATTCTCTATCCAACACTATATTATCCTCTATCGTATCCTATTCTCTATCCTATCCAATCGTATATCGCATCCTCTATCCTATCCTATCCTCTATCCTATCCTATCCTGTATCCTATCCAATCCTCTATCCTATCCTATCCTCTATCCTATCCTATCCTTTATCCTATCCTATACTCTATCCTGTCCTCTCCTCCATCCTATCCTATCCTATCCTATCCTCTATCCTATCCTCTCCGCTATCCTATCCTATCCTCTATCCGATCCTATTGTCTATCCAATCCTATACTATCCTCTATCGTATCCTATTCTCTATCCTATCCAATCCTATATCGTATCCTCTATCCTATCCTATCCTCTATCCTATCCTATCCTCTATCCTATCCTATCCTCTTTCCTATCCTATCCTCAATCCTACCCTATCCTCTGTCGTATCCTATCCTCTACCCTATCCAATCCTATAACCTATACTCTATCCTATCCTATTCTCTATCCTATCCTATCCTCTATCCTATCCTATCCACTATCGTCTCCTATCTTCTATCCTATCCAATCCCCTATCCTATCCTCTATCCTGTCCTCTACCCTATCCTATCCTCTATCCTATCCTATCCTCTATCCTATCCTATCCTCTATCCTATCCGATCCTCTATCCTATCCTATCCTCTATAATATCGTATCCTCTATCATATCCTATTCTCTTTCCTATAATATCATCTATCCTATCCTATTCTCTATCCTATCCTATCCTCTATCCTATCGTATCCTCTATCCCATCCTATTCTCTATCCAACCCTATACTATCCTCTATCGTATCCTATTCTCTATCCTATCCAATCGTATATCGTATCCTCTATCCTATCCTATACTGTATCCTATCCAAACCTCTATCCTATCCTATCCTCTATCCTATCCTATCCTCTATCCTATCCTATCCTCTATCCTATCCTATCCTCTATCCTATCCGATCCTCTTTCCTATCCTATCCTCTATAATATCGTATCCTCTATCATATCCTATTCTCTTTTCTATAATATCATCTATCCTATCCCATTCTCTATCCTATCCTATCCTCTACCCTATCCTATCCTCTATCCCATCCTATTCTCTATCCAATCCTATCCTATCCTCTATCGTATCCTATTCTCTATCCTATCCAATCCTCTATCGTATCTTCTATCCTATCCGATCCTCTATCCTATCCTATCCTCTATCCTATCCTATCCTCTATCCTATCCTATCCTCTATCCTAACCGATCCTCTATCCTATCCTATCCTCTATAATATCGTATCCTCTATCATATCCTATCCTCTTTCCTATAATATCATCTATCCTATCCTATTCTCTATCCTATCCTATCCTCTATCCTATCCTCTCCTCTATCCCATCCTATTCTCTATCCAATCCTATCCTATCCTGTATCCTATCCTATCCTCTATCCTATCCTATCCTATCCTATCCTCTATCCTATCCTATCCTCTATCCTATCCTATCCTCTATCCGATCCTATTCTCTATCCAACCCTATACTATCCTCTATCGTATCCTATTCTCTATCCTACCCAATCGTATATCGTATCCTCTATCCTATCCTATCCTCTATCCTATCCTATCCTGTATCCTATCCTATCCTCTATCCTATCCTATTCTCTACCCTATCCTATCCTCTATCCTATCCTATCCTCTATCCTATCCTATCCTCTATCCTATCCGATCCTCTATCCTATCCTATCCTCTATCCTATCCGATCCTCTATCCTATCCTATCCTCTATAATATCGTATCCTCTATCATATCCTATTCTCTTTTCTATAATATCATCTATCCTATACCATTCTCTATCCTATCCTATCCTCTACCCTATCCTATCCTCTATCCCATCCTATTCTCTATCCAATCCTATCCTATCCTCTATCGTATCCTATTCTCTATCCTATCCAATCCTATATCGTATCTTCTATCCTATCCGATCCTCTATCCTATCCTATCCTCTATCCTATCCTATCCTCTATCCTATCCTATCCTCTATCCTATCCTTTCCGCTATCCTATCCTGTCCTCTATCCTATCCTATCCTCTATCCTATCCTTTCCCCTAACCTATCCTATCCTCTATCCTATCCTATCCTCTATCCTATCCTATCCTCTTTCCTATCCTATCCTCAATCCTACCCTATCCTCTGTCGTATCCTATCCTCTACCCTATCCAATCCTATAACCTATACTCTATCCTATTCTCTATCCTGTCCTATCCTCTATCCTATCCTATCCACTATCGTCTCCTATCTTCTATCCTATCCAATCCCCTATCCTATCCTCTATCCTATCCTCTATCCTATCCTATCATCTATCCTAGCCTATCCTCTATCCTATCCTATCCTATCCTGTATCCTATCCTATCCTCTATCCTATCCTATCCTCTATCCTATCCTATCCTATCCTCTATCCTATCCTATCCTCTATCCTATCCCATCCTCTATCCTATCCTATCCTCTATCCTATCCTATCCTCTATCCCATCCTATTCTCTATCCAATCCTATCCTATTCTCTATCGTATCCTATTCTCTATCCTATCCAATCCTATATCGTATCCTATATCCTATCCTATCCTCTATCCTATCCTATCCTCTATCCTATCCTATCCTCTATCCTATCCTATCCTCTATCCTATCCTATCCTCTATTCTAGCCTATCCTCTATCCTATCCTATCCTCTATCCTATCCTATCCTCTATCCTATCCTATCCTCTATCCTATCCTATCCTCTATCCTAGCCTATCCCCTATCCTATCCTATCCTCTATCCTATCCTATCCTCTATCCTATCCTATCCTCTATCCTATCCTATTCTCTATCCTATCCTATCCTCTATCCTATCCTTTCCGCTATCCTATCCTATCCTCTATCCTATCCTATCCTCTATCCGATCCTATCCTATATCCTATCCTATCCTCTATCCTATCCTATCCTCTTATCCTATCCTATCCTCTATCCTATCCTATCCTCTATCCTATCCTATCCTCTATCCTATCCGATCCTCTATCCTATCCGATCCTCTATAATATCGTATCCTCTATCATATCCTATCCTCTTTCCTATAATATCATCTATCCTATACTATTCTCTATCCTATCCTATACTCTATCCTATGCTATCCTCTATCCCATCCTATTCTCTATCCAATCCTATCCTATCCACTATCGTATCCTATTCTCTATCCTATCCAATCCTATATCGTATCCTCTATCCTATCCTATCCTGTATCCTATCCTATCCTGTATCATATCCTATCCTCTATCCTATCCTATCCTCTATCCGATCCTATCCTATATCCTATCCTATCCTCTATCCTATCCTATCCTCTTATCCTATCCTATCCTCTATCCTATCCTATCCTCTATCCTATCCTATCCTCTATCCTATCCGATCCTCTATCCTATCCAATCCTATATCGTATCCTCTATCCTATCCGATCCTCTATCCTATCCAATCCTATATCGTATCCTATATGCTATCCTATCCTCTATCCTATCCTATCCTGTATCCTATCCGATCCTCTATCCTATCCTATCCTCTATCGTATCCTATCCTCTATCCTATCCTATCCTATCCTCTATCCTATCCTTTCCTCTATACTATCCTATCCTCTATCCTATTCTATACTCTATCCTATCCTATCCTATCCTCTATCGTATCCTATTCTCTATCCTATCCAATCCTATATCGTATCCTCTATGCAATCCTATCCTCTATCCTATCCTATCCTGTATCCTATCCGATCCTCTATCCTATCCTATCATCTATAATATCGTATCCTCTGTCCTATCCTTGCTCTATCCTATAATATCATATATCCTATCCTATCATCTATCGTATCCTATCCTCTATCCTATCCTATCCTCTATCCTATCCTATCCTCTATCCTATCCTATCCTCTATCCTATCCTATCCTATCCTCTATCCTATCCTTTCCTCTATACTATCCTATCCTCTATCCCATCCTATTCTCTATCCAATCCTATCCTATCCTCTATCGTATCCGATTCTCTATCCTATCCAATCCTATATCGTATCCTCTATGCTATCCTATCCTCTATCCTATCCTATCCTGTATCCTATCCGATCCTCTATCCTATCCTATCATCTATAATATCGTATCCTCTGTCCTATCCTTGCTCTATCCTATAATATCATATATCCTATCCTATTCTCTATCCTATCCTATCTTATCCTCTATCGTATCCTATCCTCTATCCTATCCAATCCTATATCCTATCTTCTATCCTATCCTATCCTCTATCCTATCCTATCCTCTTATCCTATCCTATCCTCTATCCTATCGTATCCTCTATCCTATCCTATCCTCTATCCTATCCTATCCTCTATCCTATCCTATCCTATCCTCTATCCAATCCTTTCCTCTATCCTATCCTATCCTCTATCATCATCCTATTCTCTATCCAATCCTATCCTATCCTCCATCGTATCCTATTCTCTATCCTATCCAATCCTATATAGTATCCTCTATGCTATCCTATCCTCTATCCTATCCTATCCTGTATCCTATCCGATCCTCTATCCTATCCTATCATCTATAATATCGTATCCTCTGTCCTATCCTTGCTCTATCCTATAATATCATATATCCTATCCTATCATCTATCGTATCCTATCCTCTATCCTATCCTATCCTCTACCCTATCCTATCCTCTATCCCATCCTATTCTCTATCCAATCCTATCCTATCCTCTATCGTATCCTATTCTCTATCCTATCCAATCCTATATCGTATCTTCTATCCTATCCGATCCTCTATCCTATCCTATCCTCTATCCTATCCTATCCTCTATCCTATCCTATCCTCTATCCTAACCGATCCTCTATCCTATCCTATCCTCTATAATATCGTATCCTCTATCATATCCTATCCTCTTTCCTATAATATCATCTATCCTATCCTATTCTCTATCCTATCCTATCCTCTATCCTATCCTCTGCTCTATCCCATCCTATTCTCTATCCAATCCTATCCTATCCTCTATCCAATCCTTTCCTCTATCCTATCCTATCCTCTATCATCATCCTATTCTCTATCCAATCCTATCCTATCCTCCATCGTATCCTATTCTCTATCCTATCCAATCCTATATAGTATCCTCTATGCTATCCTATCCTATCCTGTATCCTATCCGATCCTCTATCCTATCCTATCCTCTATCCTATCCTATCCTCTATCCTATCCGATCCTCTATCCTATCCTATCCTCTATCCTATCCGATCCTCTATCCTATCCTATCCTCTATAATATCGTATCCTCTATCATATCCTATTCTCTTTTCTATAATATCATCTATCCTATACCATTCTCTATCCTATCCTATCCTCTACCCTATCCTATCCTCTATCCCATCCTATTCTCTATCCAATCCTATCCTATCCTCTATCGTATCCTATTCTCTATCCTATCCAATCCTATATCGTATCTTCTATCCTATCCGATCCTCTATCCTATCCTATCCTCTATCCTATCCTATCCTCTATCCTATCCTATCCTCTATCCTATCCTATCCTCTATCCTATCCTATCCTCTATCCTATCCTATCCTCTATCCTATCCCATCCTCTATCCTATCCTATCCTCTATCCTATCCTATCCTCTATCCCATCCTATTCTCTATCCAATCCTATCCTATTCTCTATCGTATCCTATTCTCTATCCTATCCAATCCTATATCGTATCCTATATCCTATCCTATCCTCTATCCTATCCTATCCTCTATCCTATCCTATCCTCTATCCTATCCTATCCTCTATCCTATCCTATCCTCTATTCTAGCCTATCCTCTATCCTATCCTATCCTCTATCCTATCCTATCCTCTATCCTATCCTATCCTCTATCCTATCCTATACTCTATCCTAGCCTATCCCCTATCCTATCCTATCCTCTATCCTATCCTATCCTCTATCCTATCCTATCCTCTATCCTATCCTATTCTCTATCCTATCCTATCCTCTATCCTATCCTTTCCGCTATCCTATCCTATCCTCTATCCTATCCTATCCTCTATCCGATCCTATCCTATATCCTATCCTATCCTCTATCCTATCCTATCCTCTTATCCTATCCTATCCTCTATCCTATCCTATCCTCTATCCTATCCTATCCTCTTTCCTATCCGATCCTCTATCCTATCCGATCCTCTATAATATCGTATCCTCTATCATATCCTATCCTCTTTCCTATAATATCATCTATCCTATCCTATTCTCTATCCTATCCTATACTCTATCCTATGCTATCCTCTATCCCATCCTATTCTCTATCCAATCCTATCCTATCCACTATCGTATCCTATTCTCTATCCTATCCAATCCTATATCGTATCCTCTATCCTATCCTATCCTGTATCCTATCCTATCCTGTATCATATCCTATCCTCTATCCTATCCTATCCTCTATCCGATCCTATCCTATATCCTATCCTATCCTCTATCCTATCCTATCCTCTTATCCTATCCTATCCTCTATCCTATCCTATCCTCTATCCTATCCTATCCTCTATCCTATCCGATCCTCTATCCTATCCAATCCTATATCGTATCCTATATGCTATCCTATCCTCTATCCTATCCTATCCTATATCCTATCCGATCCTCTATCCTATCCTATCCTCTATCCTATCCTATCCTCTATCCTATCCTATCCTCTATCCTATCCTTTCCTCTATACTATCCTATCCTCTATCCTATTCTATAGTCTATCCTACCCTATGCTATCCTCTATCGTATCCTATTCTCTATCCTATCCAATCCTATATCGTATCCTCTATGCTATCCTATCCTCTATCCTATCCTATCCTGTATCCTATCCGATCCTCTATCCTATCCTATCATCTATAATATCGTATCCTCTATCATATCCTATCCTCTTTCCTATAATATCATCTATCCTATCCTATTCTCTATCCTATCCTATACTCTATCCTATGCTATCCTCTATCCCATCCTATTCTCTATCCAATCCTATCCTATCCACTATCGTATCCTATTCTCTATCCTATCCAATCCTATATCGTATCCTCTATCCTTTCCCCTCCTGTATCCCATCCTATCCTGTATAATATCCTATCCTCTATCCTAACCTATCCTCTATCCGATCCTATCCTATATCCTATCCTATCCCCTATCCTATCCTATCCTCTTATCCTACCCTATCCTCTATCCTATCCTATCCTCTATCCTATCCGATCCTCTATCCTATCCAATCCTATATCGTATCCTATATGCTATCCTATCCTCTATCCTATCCTATCCTGTATCCTATCCGATCCTCTATCCTATCCTATCCTCTATCGTATCCTATCCTCTATCCTATCCTATCCTATCCTCTATCCTATCCTTTCCTCTATACTATCCTATCCTCTATCCTATTCTATACTCTATCCTATCCTATCCTATCCTCTATCGTATCCTATTCTCTATCCTATCCAATCCTATATCGTATCCTCTATGCAATCCTATCCTCTATCCTATCCTATCCTGTATCCTATCCGATCCTCTATCCTATCCTATCATCTATAATATCGTATCCTCTGTCCTATCCTTGCTCTATCCTATAATATCATATATCCTATCCTATCATCTATCGTATCCTATCCTCTATCCTATCCTATCCTCTATCCTATCGTATCCTCTATCCTATCCTATCCTCTATCCTATCCTATCCTATCCTCTATCCTATCCTTTCCTCTATACTATCCTATCCTCTATCCCATCCTATTCTCTATCCAATCCTATCCTATCCTCTATCGTATCCGATTCTCTATCCTATCCAATCCTATATCGTATCCTCTATGCTATCCTATCCTCTATCCTATCCTATCCTGTATCCTATCCGATCCTCTATCCTATCCTATCATCTATAATATCGTATCCTCTGTCCTATCCTTGCTCTATCCTATAATATCATATATCCTATCCTATTCTCTATCCTATCCTATCTTATCCTCTATCGTATCCTATCCTCTATCCTATCCAATCCTATATCCTATCTTCTATCCTATCCTATCCTCTATCCTATCCTATCCTCTTATCCTATCCTATCCTCTATCCTATCGTATCCTCTATCCTATCCTATCCTCTATCCTATCCTATCCTCTATCCTATCCTATCCTATCCTCTATCCAATCCTTTCCTCTATCCTATCCTATCCTCTATCATCATCCTATTCTCTATCCAATCCTATCCTATCCTCCATCGTATCCTATTCTCTATCCTATCCAATCCTATATAGTATCCTCTATGCTATCCTATCCTCTATCCTATCCTATCCTGTATCCTATCCGATCCTCTATCCTATCCTATCATCTATAATATCGTATCCTCTGTCCTATCCTTGCTCTATCCTATAATATCATATATCCTATCCTATCATCTATCGTATCCTATCCTCTATCCTATCCTATCCTCTACCCTATCCTATCCTCTATCCCATCCTATTCTCTATCCAATCCTATCCTATCCTCTATCGTATCCTATTCTCTATCCTATCCAATCCTATATCGTATCTTCTATCCTATCCGATCCTCTATCCTATCCTATCCTCTATCCTATCCTATCCTCTATCCTATCCTATCCTCTATCCTAACCGATCCTCTATCCTATCCTATCCTCTATAATATCGTATCCTCTATCATATCCTATCCTCTTTCCTATAATATCATCTATCCTATCCTATTCTCTATCCTATCCTATCCTCTATCCTATCCTCTGCTCTATCCCATCCTATTCTCTATCCAATCCTATCCTATCCTGTATCCTATCCTATCCTCTATTCTATCCTATCCTATCCTATCCTCTATCCTATCCTATCCTCTATCCTATCCTATCCTCTATCCGATCCTATTCTCTATCCAACCCTATACTATCCTCTATCGTATCCTATTCTCTATCCTATCCAATCGTATATCGTATCCTCTATCCTATCCTATCCTCTATCCTATCCTATCTTGTATCCTATCCTATCCTCTATCCTATCCTATCCTCTATCCTATCCTACCCTTTATCCTATCCTATCCTCTATCCTATCCTATCCTCTATCCTATCCTTTCCGCTATCCTATCCTATCCTCTATCCTATCCGATCCTCTTATCCTATCCTATCCTCTATCCTATCCTATCCTCTATCCTATCCTATCCCCTAACCTATACTATCCTCTATCCTATCCTATCCTCTATCCTATCCTATCCTCTTTCCTATCCTATCCTCAATCCTACCCTATCCTCTGTCGTATCCTATCCTCTACCCTATCCAATCCTATAACCTATACTCTATCCTATCCTATTCTCTATCCTATCCTATCCTCTATCCTATCCTATCCACTATCGTCTCCTATCTTCTATCCTATCCAATCCCCTATCCTATCCTCTATCCTGTCCTCTACCCTATCCTATCCTCTATCCTATCCTATCCTCTATCCTATCCTATCCTCTATCCTATCCGATCCTCTATCCTATCCTATCCTCTATAATATCGTATCCTCTATCATATCCTATTCTCTTTCCTATAATATCATCTATCCTATCCTATTCTCTATCCTATCCTATCCTCTATCCTATCCTATCCACTATCCCATCCTATTCTCTATCCAACACTATATTTTCCTCTATCGTATCCTATTCTCTATCCTATCCAATCGTATATCGTATCCTCTATCCTATCCTATCCTCTATCCTATCCTATCCTGTATCCTATCCAATCCTCTATCCTATCCTATCCTCTATCCTATCCTATCCTTTATCCTATTCTATACTCTATCCTATCCTCTCCTCTATCCTATCCTTTCCTCTATCCTATCCTATCCTCTATCCTATCCTATCCTCTATCCTATCCGATCCTCTATCCTATCCTATCCTCTATAATATCGTATCCCCTAACCTATAATATAATTTACCCTATCCTATTCTCTATCCTATCCTAACCTCTATCCTATCCTATCCTCTATCCTATCCTATCCTCTATCCTATCCACTCCTCTATCCTATCCTATCCTCTATCCTATCCTATCCTCTATCCTATCCTATCCTGTATCCTATCCTATACCTCTATCCTATCCTATCCTCTATCCTATCCTATCCTCTATCCTATCCTATCCTATATCCTATCCTATCCTCTATCCTATCCTATCCTCTATCCTATCCTATCCTCTATCCTATCCTATCCTCTGTCCTATCCTATCCTCTATCCTATCCTATCCTATCCTCTATCCTATCCTATCCTCTATCCTATCCTCTATCCTATCCTATCCTATCCTATCCTCTATCCGATCCTATTGTGTATCCAATCCTATACTATCCTCTATCGTATCCTATTCTCTATCCTATCCAATCCTATATCGTATCCTCTATCCTATCCTATCCTCTATCCTATCCTATCCTGTATCCTATACTATCCTCTATCGTCTGCTATCTTCTATGCTATCCAATCCCCTATCCTATCCTCTATCCTATCCTATCCTCTATCCTATCCGATCCTCTATCCTATCCTGTATCCTATCCGATCCTCTATCCTATCCTATCCTCTATAATATCGTATCCTCTATCATATCCTATCCTCTTTCCTATAATATCATCTATCCTATCCTATCCTCTATCCTATCCTATCCTCTATCGTCTCCTATCTTCTATCCTATCCAATCCCCTATCCTATCCTCTATCCTGTCCTCTACCCTATCCTATCCTCTATCCTATCCTATCCTCTATCCTATCCTATCCTCTATCCTATCCGATCCTCTATCCTATCCTATCCTCTATAATATCGTATCCTCTATCACATCCTATTCTCTTTCCTATAATATCATCTATCCTATCCTATTCTCTATCCTATCCTATCCTCTATCCTATCCTATCCTCTATCCCATCCTATTCTCTATCCAACCCTATACTATCCTCTATCGTATCCTATTCTCTATCCTATCCAATCGTATATCGTATCCTCTATCCTATCCTATCCTCTATCCTATCCTATCCTATCCTGTATCCTATCCAATCCTCTATCCTATCCTATCCTCTATCCTATCCTATCCTTTATCCTATCCTATACTCTATCCTGTCCTCTCCTCCATCCTATCCTCTATCCTATCCTATCCTCTATCCTATCCTCTCCGCTATCCTATCCTATCCTCTATCCGATCCTATTGTCTATCCAATCCTATACTATCCTCTATCGTATCCTATTCTCTATCCTATCCAATCCTATATCGTATCCCCTATCCTATCCTATCCTCTATCCTATCCTATCCTCTATCCTATCCTATCCTCTTTCCTATCCTATCCTCAATCCTACACTATCCTCTGTCGTATCCTATCCTCTACCCTATCCAATCCTATAACCTATACTCTATCCTATCCTATTCTCTATCCTATCCTATCCTCTATCCTATCCTATCCACTATCGTCTCCTATCTTCTATCCTATCCAATCCCCTATCCTATCCTCTATCCTGTCCTCTACCCTATCCTATCCTCTATCCTATCCTATCCTCTATCCTATCCTATCCTCTATCCTATCCGATCCTCTATCCTATCCTATCCTCTATAATATCGTATCCTCTATCATATCCTATTCTCTTTCCTATAATATCATCTATCCTATCCTATTCTCTATCCTATCCTATCCTCTATCCTATCGTATCCTCTATCCCATCCTATTCTCTATCCAACCCTATACTATCCTCTATCGTATCCTATTCTCCATCCTATCCAATCGTATATCGTATCCTCTATCCTATCCTATCCTCTATCCTATCCTATACTGTATACTATCCAAACCTCTATCCTATCCTATCCTCTATCCTATCCTATCCTTTATCCTATCCTATACTCTATCCTATCCTCTCCTCTATCCTATCCTATCCGCTATCCTCTCCTATCCTCTATCCTATCCTATCCTCTATCCTATCCTATTCTCTATCTTATCCAATCCTATATAGTATCCTCTATCCTATCCTATCCTCTATCCTATCCTATCCTATATCCTATCCTATCCTCTATCCTATCCTATCCTCTATCCTATCCTATCCTCTATCCTAACCGATCCTCTATCCTTTCCTATCCTCTATAATATCGTATCCTCTATCATATCCTATTCTCTTTCCTATAATATCATCTATCCTATCCTATTCTCTATCCTATCCTATCCTCTATCCTATCCGATCCTCTATCCTATCCTATCCTCTATAATATCGTATCCCCTAACCTATAATATAATTTACCCTATCCTATTCTCTATCCTATCCTAACCTCTATCCTATCCTATCCTCTATCCTATCCTATCCTCTATCCTATCCACTCCTCTATCCTATCCTATCCTCTATCCTATCCTATCCTCTATCCTATCCTATCCTGTATCCTATCCTATACCTCTATCCTATCCTATCCTCTATCCTATCCTATCCTCTATCCTATCCTATCCTATATCCTATCCTATCCTCTATCCTATCCTATCCTCTATCCTATCCTATCCTCTATCCTATCCTATCCTCTCTCCTATCCTATCCTCTATCCTATCCTATCCTATCCTCTATCCTATCCTATCCTCTATCCTATCCTATCCTCTATCGTCTGCTATCTTCAATACAATCCAATCCCCTATCCTATCCTCTATAATATCCTATCCTCTATAATATCCACTCCTCTATCCTATCCTATCCTCTATCCTATCCTATCCTGTATCCTATCCTATCCTGTATCCTATCCTATCCTCTACCCTATCCTATCCTCTATCCTATCCTATCCTCTTATCCTATCCTAACCTCTATCCTATCCTATCCTCTATCCCATCCTATCCTCTATCGTATCCTATTCTCTATCCTATCCAATCCTATATCGTATCCTCTATGCTATCCTATCCTCTATCCTAACCTATCCTGTATCCTATCCGATCCTCTATCCTATCCTATCCTCTATAATATCGTATCCTCTATCATATCCTATCCTCTTTCCTATAATATCATGTATCCTATCCTATTCTCTATCCTATCCTATACTCTATCCTATCCTATCCTGTATCGCATCCTATTCTCTATCCAATCCTATCCTATCCTCTATCGTATCCTATTCTCTATCCTATCCAATCCTATATAGTATCCTCTATAATATCCTATCCTCTATCCTATCCTATCCTATATCCTATCCTATCCTATATCCTATCCTATCCTCTATCCTATCCTATCCTCTATCCTATCCTATCCTCTATCCTATCCTATCCTCTATCCTATCCTATCCTCTATCCTATCCGATCCTCTATCCTATCCTATCTTCTATAATATCGTATCCCCTAACCTATAATATAATTTACCCTATCCTATTCTCTATCCTATCCTATCCTCTATCCTATCCTATCCTCTATCCTATCCTTTCCGCTATCCTATCCTATCCTCTATCCTATCCGATCCTCTTATCCTATCCTATCCTCTATCCTATCCTATCCTCTATCCTATCCTATCCCCTAACCTGTCCTATCCTCTATCCTATCCTATCCTCTATCCTATCCTATCCTCTATCCTATCCTATCCTCTATCCTAGCCTATCCTATCCTATCCTCTATCCTATCCTCTATCCTATCCTATCCTCTATCCTATCCTATCCTCCATCCTATCCTATCCTCTATCCTATCCTATCCTCTATCCTATCCTATCCTCTATCCGATCCTACTGTCTATCCAATCCTATACTATCCTCTATCGTATCCTATTCTCTATCCTATCCAATCCTATATCGTATCCTCTATCCTATCCTATCCTCTATCCTATCCTATCCTCTATCCTATCCGATCCTCTATCCTATCCTATCCTCTATAATATCGTATCCTCTATCATATCCTATTCTCTTTTCTATAATATCATCTATCCTATACCATTCTCTATCCTATCCTATCCTCTACCCTATCCTATCCTCTATCCCATCCTATTCTCTATCCAATCCTATCCTATCCTCTATCGTATCCTATTCTCTATCCTATCCAATCCTATATCGTATCTTCTATCCTATCCGATCCTCTATCCTATCCTATCCTCTATCCTAACCTATCCTCTATCCTATCCTATCCTCTATCCTATCCTTTCCGCTATCCTATCCTGTCCTCTATCCTATCCTATCCTCTATCCTATCCTATCATCTATCCTAGCCTATCCTCTATCCTATCCTATCCTCTATCCTATCCTATCCTCTATCCTATCCTATCCTCTATCCTAGCCTATCCCCTATCCTATCCTATCCTCTATCCTATCCTATCCTCTATCCTATCCTATCCTCTATCCTATCCTATCCTCTATCCTATCCGATCCTCTATCCTATCCTATCCTCTATAATATCGTATCCTCTATCATATCCTATCCTCTTTCCTATAATATCATGTATCCTATCCTATTCTCTATCCTATCCTATACTCTATCCTATCCTATCCTCTATCCTATCCTATCCTCTATCCTATCCTATCCCCTAACCTATCCTATCCTCTATCCTATCCTATCCTCTATCCTATCCTATCCTCTTTCCTATCCTATCCACAATCCTACCCTATCCTCTGTCGTATCCTATCCTCTACCCTATCCAATCCTATAACCTATACTCTATCCTATCCTATTCTCTATTCTATCCTATCCTCTATCTTATCCTATCCACTATCGTCTCCTATCTTCTATCCTATCCAATCCCCTATCCTAGCCTCTATCCTGTCCTCTACCCTATCCTATCCTCTATCCTATCCTATCCTCTATCCTCTATCCTATCCTCTATCCTATCCGATCCTCTATTCTATCCTATCCTCTATAATATCGTATCCTCTATCATATCCTATTCTCTTTCCTATAATATCATCTATCCTATCCAATTCTCTATCCTATCCTATCCTCTATCCTATCCTATCCTCTATCCCATCCTATTCTCTATCCAACCCTATACTATCCTCTATCGTATCCTATTCTCTATCCTATCCAATCGTATATCGTATCCTCTACCCTATCCTATCCTCTATCCTATCCTATCCTGTATCCTATCCAATCCTCTATCCTATCCTATCCTCTATCCTATCCTATCCTTTATCCTAGCCTATACTCTATCCTATCCTCTCCTCTATCCTATCCTATCCTCTATCCTATCCTATCCTCTATCCTATCCTATCCTCTATCCTATCCGATCCTCTATCCTATCCTATCCTCTATAATATCGTATCCCCTAACCTATAATATAATTTACCCTATCCTATTCTCTATCCTATCCTATCCTCTATCCTATCCTATCCTCTATCCTATCCTTTCCGCTATCCTATCCTATCCTCTATCCTATCCGATCCTCTTATCCTATCCTATCCTCTATCCTATCCTATCCTCTATCCTATCCTATCCCCTAACCTATCCTATCCTCTATCCTATCCTATCCTCTATCCTATCCTATCCTCTATCCTATCCTATCCTCTATCCTAGCCTATCCTATCCTATCCTCTATCCTATCCTCTATCCTATCCTATCCTCTATCCTATCCTATCCTCTATCCTATCCAATCCTCTATCCTATCCTATCCTCTATCCGATCCTACTGTCTATCCAATCCTATACTATCCTCTATCGTATCCTATTCTCTATCCTATCCAATCCTATATCGTATCCTCTATCCTATCCTATCCTCTATCCTATCCTATCGTGTATCTTATCCTATCCTCTATCCTATCCTATCCTCTATCCTATCCTATCCTCTATCCTATCCTATCCTCTATCCTATCCGATCCCCTATCCTATCCTATCCTCTATAATATCGTATCCTCTATCATATCCTATTCTCTTTTCTATAATATCATCTATCCTATACCATTCTCTATCCTATCCTATCCTCTACCCTATCCTATCCTCTATCCCATCCTATTCTCTATCCAATCCTATCCTATCCTCTATCGTATCCTATTCTCTATCCTATCCAATCCTATATCGTATCTTCTATCCTATCCGATCCTCTATCCTATCCTATACTCTATCCTAACCTATCCTCTATCCTATCCTATCCTCTATCCTATCCTTTCCGCTATCCTATCCTGTCCTCTATCCTATCCTATCCTCTATCCTATCCTTTCCCCTAACCTATCCTATCCTCTATCCTATCCTATTCTCTATCCTATCCTATCCTCTTTCCTATCCTATCCTCAATCCTACACTATCCTCTGTCGTATCCTATCCTCTACCCTATCCAATCCTATAACCTATACTCTATCCTATTCTCTATCCTGTCCTATCCTCTATCCTATCCTATCCACTATCGTCTCCTATCTTCTATCCTATCCAATCCCCTATCCTATCCTCTATCCTGTCCTCTACCCTATCCTATCCTCTATCCTATCCGATCCTCTATCCTATCCTATCATCTACCCTATCCTATCCTCTATCCTATCCTATCCTCTTATCCTATCCTAACCTCTATCCTATCCTATCCTCTATCCCATCCTATTCTCTATCCAATCCTATCCTATCCTCTATCGTATCCTATTCTCTATCCTATCCAATCCTATATCGTATCCTCTATGCTATCCTATCCTCTATCCTAACCTATCCTGTATCCTATCCGATCCTCTATCCTATCCTATCCTCTATAATATCGTATCCTCTATCATATCCTATCCTCTTTCCTATAATATCATGTATCCTATCCTATTCTCTATCCTATCCTATACTCTATCCTATCCTATCCTGTATCGCATCCTATTCTCTATCCAATCCTATCCTATCCTCTATCGTATCCTATTCTCTATCCTATCCAATCCTATATAGTATCCTCTATAATATCCTATCCTCTATCCTATCCTATCCTATATCCTATCCTATCCTCTATCCTATCCTATCCTCTATCCTATCCTATCCTCTATCCTAACCGATCCTCTATCCTATCCTATCCTCTATAATATCGTATCCTCTATCATATCCTATTCTCTTTCCTATAATATCATCTATCCTATCCTATTCTCTATCCTATCCTATCCTCTATCCTATCGTATCCTCTATCACATCCTATTCTCTATCCAACCCTATACTATCCTCTATCGTATCCTATTCTCTGTTCTATCCAATCGTATATCGTATCCTCTATCCTATCCTATCCTCTATCCTATCCTATCCTGTATCGCATCCTATTCTCTATCCAATCCTATCCTATCCTCTATCGTATCCTATTCTCTATCCTATCCAATCCTATATAGTATCCTCTATCCTATCCTATCCTGTATCCTATCCGATCCTCTATCCTATCCTATCCTCTATAATATCGTATCCTCTAACATATCCTATCCTCTTTCCTATAATATCATCTATCCTATCCTATTCTCTATCCTATTCTATACTCTATCCTATCCTATCCTGTATCGCATCCTATTCTCTATCCAATCCTATCCTATCCTCTATCGTATCCTATTCTCTATCGTATCCTATTCTCTATCCTAACCAATCCTATATAGTATCCTCTATCCTATCCTATCCTCTATCCTATCCTATCCTATATCCTATCCTATCCTCTATCCTATCCTATCCTATCCTATCCTCTATCCGATCCTATTCTCTATCCAACCCTATACTATCCTCTATCGTATCCTATTCTCTATCCTATCCAATCGTATATCGTATCCTCTATCCTATCCTATCCTCTATCCTATCCTATCCTGTATCCTATCCTATCCTATCCTCTATCCTATCCTACCCTTTATCCTATCCTATCCTCTATCCTATCCTATCCTCTATCCTATCCTTTCCGCTATCCTATCCTATCCTCTATCCTATCCGATCCTCTTATCCTATCCTATCCTCTATCCTATCCAATCCTATAACCTATACTCTATCCTATCCTATTCTCTATTCTATCCTATCCTCTATCTTATCCTATCCACTATCGTCTCCTATCTTCTATCCTATCCAATCCCCTATCCTAGCCTCTATCCTGTCCTCTACCCTATCCTATCCTCTATCCTATCCTATCCTCTATCCTATCCTATCCTCTACCCTATCCGATCCTCTATTCTATCCTATCCTCTATAATATCGTATCCTCTATCATATCCTATTCTCTTTCCTATAATATCATCTATCCTATCCAATTCTCTATCCTATCCTATCCTCTATCCTATCCTATCCTCTATCCCATCCTATTCTCTATCCAACCCTATACTATCCTCTATCGTATCCTATTCTCTATCCTATCCAATCGTATATCGTATCCTCTACCTTATCCTATCCTCTATCCTATCCTATCCTGTATCCTATCCAATCCTCTATCCTATCCTATCCTCTATCCTGTCCTATCCTTTATCCTATCCTATACTCTATCCTATCCTCTCCTCTATCCTATCCTATCCTCTATCCTATCCTATCCTCTATCCTATCCTATCCTCTATCCTATCCGATCCTCTATCCTATCCTATCCTCTATAATATCGTATCCCCTAACCTATAATATAATTTACCCTATCCTATTCTCTATCCTATCCTATCCTCTATCCTATCCTATCCTCTATCCTATCCTTTCCGCTATCCTATCCTATCCTCTATCCTATCCGATCCTCTTATCCTATCCTATCCTCTATCCTATCCTATCCTCTATCCTATCCTATCCTATCCCCTAACCTATCCTATCCTCTATCCTATCCTATCCTCTATCCTATCCTATCCTCTATCCTATCCTATCCTCTATCCTAGCCTATCCTATCCTATCCTCTATCCTATCCTCTATCCTATCCTATCCTCTATCCTATCCTATCCTCCATCCTATCCTATCCTCTATCCTATCCTATCCTCTATCCTATCCTATCCTCTATCCGATCCTACTGTCTATCCAATCCTATACTATCCTCTATCGTATCCTATTCTCTATCCTATCCAATCCTATATCGTATCCTCTATCCTATCCTATCCTCTATCCTATCCTATCGTGTATCTTATCCTATCCTCTATCCTATCCTATCCTCTATCCTATCCTATCCTCTATCCTATCCTATCCTCTATCCTATCCTTTCCTCTATACTATCCTATCCTCTATCCTATTCTATAGTCTATCCTATCCTATCCTATCCTCTATCGTATCCTATTCTCTATCCTATCCAATCCTATATCGTATCCTCTATGCTATCCTATCCTCTATCCTATCCTATCCTGTATCCTATCCGATCCTCTATCCTATCCTATCATCTATAATATCGTATCCTCTATCATATCCTATCCTCTTTCCTATAATATCATCTATCCTATCCTATTCTCTATCCTATCCTATACTCTATCCTATGCTATCCTCTATCCCATCCTATTCTCTATCCAATCCTATCCTATCCACTATCGTATCCTATTCTCTATCCTATCCAATCCTATATCGTATCCTCTATCCTTTCCCCTCCTGTATCCTATCCTATCCTGTATCATATCCTATCCTCTATCCTATCCTATCCTCTATCCTATCCTATCCGCTATCCTATCCTATCCTCTATCCTATCCGATCCTCTATCCTATCCAATCCTATATCGTATCCTATATGCTATCCTATCCTCTATCCTATCCTATCCTATATCCTATCCGATCCTCTATCCTATCCTATCCTCTATCCTATCCTATCCTCTATCCTATCCTTTCCTCTATACTATCCTATCCTCTATCCTATTCTATAGTCTATCCTATCCTATCCTATCCTCTATCGTATCCTATTCTCTATCCTATCCAATCCTATATCGTATCCTCTATGCTATCCTATCCTCTATCCTATCCTATCCTGTATCCTATCCGATCCTCTATCCTATCCTATCATCTATAATATCGTATCCTCTATCATATCCTATCCTCTTTCCTATAATATCATCTATCCTATCCTATTCTCTATCCTATCCTATACTCTATCCTATGCTATCCTCTATCCCATCCTATTCTCTATCCAATCCTATCCTATCCACTATCGTATCCTATTCTCTATCCTATCCAATCCTATATCGTATCCTCTATCCTTTCCCCTCCTGTATCCTATCCTATCCTGTATCATATCCTATCCTCTATCCTATCCTATCCTCTATCCGATCCTATCCTATATCCTATCCTATCCTCTATCCTATCCTATCCTCTTATCCTATCCTATCCTCTATCCTATCCTATCCTCTATCCTATCCGATCCTCTATCCTATCCAATCCCATATCGTATCCTATCCTCTATCCTATCCTATCCTATCCTCTATCCTATCCTTTCCTCTATACTATCCTATCCTCTATCCTATTCTATACTCTATCCTATCCTATCCTATCCTCTATCGTATCCTATTCTCTATCCTATCCAATCCTATATCGTATCCTCTATGCTATCCTATCCTCTATCCTATCCTATCCTGTATCCTATCCGATCCTCTATCCTATCCTATCATCTATAATATCGTATCCTCTGTCCTATCCTTGCTCTATCCTATAATATCATATATCCTATCCTATCATCTATCGTATCCTATCCTCTATCCTATCCTATCCTCTATCCTATCCTATCCTCTATCCTATCCTATCCTCTATCCTATCCTATCCTCTATCCTATCCTATCCTATCCTCTATCCTATCCTTTCCTCTATACTATCCTATCCTCTATCCCATCCTATTCTCTATCCAATCCTATCCTATCCTCTATCGTATCCGATTCTCTATCCTATCCAATCCTATATCGTATCCTCTATGCTATCCTATCCTCTATCCTATCCTATCCTGTATCCTATCCGATCCTCTATCCTATCCTATCATCTATAATATCGTATCCTCTGTCCTATCCTTGCTCTATCCTATAATATCATATATCCTATCCTATTCTCTATCCTATCCTATCTTATCATCTATCGTATCCTATCCTCTATCCTATCCAATCCTATATCCTATCTTCTATCCTATCCTATCCTCTATCCTATCCTATCCTCTTATCCTATCCTATCCTCTATCCTATCGTATCCTCTATCCTATCCTATCCTCTATCCTATCCTATCCTCTATCCTATCCTATCCTATCCTCTATCCAATCCTTTCCTCTATCCTATCCTATCCTCTATCATCATCCTATTCTCTATCCAATCCTATCCTATCCTCCATCGTATCCTATTCTCTATCCTATCCAATCCTATATAGTATCCTCTATGCTATCCTATCCTCTATCCTATCCTATCCTGTATCCTATCCGATCCTCTATCCTATCCTATCATCTATAATATCGTATCCTCTGTCCTATCCTTGCTCTATCCTATAATATCATATATCCTATCCTATTCTCTATCCTATCCTATCTTATCCTCTATCGTATCCTATCCTCTATCCTATCCAATCCTATATCCTATCTTCTATCCTATCCTATCCTCTATCCTATCCTATCCTCTTATCCTATCCTATCCTCTATCCTATCGTATCCTCTATCCTATCCTATCCTCTATCCTATCCTATCCTCTATCCTATCCTATCCTATCCTCTATCCAATCCTTTCCTCTATCCTATCCTATCCTCTATCATCATCCTATTCTCTATCCAATCCTATCCTATCCTCCATCGTATCCTATTCTCTATCCTATCCAATCCTATATAGTATCCTCTATCCTATCCTATCCTCTATCCTATCCTACCCTATATCCTAACCTATCCTCTATCCTATCCTATCCTCTATCCTATCCTATCCTCTATCCTAACCGATCCTCTATCCTATCCTATCCTCTATCATATCCTATCCTCTTTCCTATCCTATCCTATCCTCTATCCTATCCTATCCTCTATCAAATCCTTTCCGCTATCCTATCCTATCCTCTATCCTATCCTATCCTCTTATCCTATCCTATCCTCTATCCTATCCTATCCTCTATCCTATCCTATCCCCTAACCTATCCTATCCTCTATCCTATCCTATCCTCTATCCTATCCTATCCTCTATCCTATCCTATCCTCTTTCCTATCCTATCCTCAATCCTACCCTATCCTCTATCCTATCCTATCCTCTATCCTATCCTATCCTCTTTCCTATCCTATCCTCAATCCTACCCTATCCTCTGTCGTATCCTATCCTCTACCCTATCCAATCCTATAACCTATACTCTATCCTATTCTCTATCCTATCCTATCCTCTATCCCATCCTATTCTCTATCCAATCCTATCCTATCCTCTATCGTATCCGATTCTCTATCCTATCCAATCCTATATCGTATCCTCTATGCTATCCTATCCTCTATCCTATCCTATCCTGTATCCTATCCGATCCTCTATCCTATCCTATCATCTATAATATCGTATCCTCTGTCCTATCCTTGCTCTATCCTATAATATCATATATCCTATCCTATTCTCTATCCTATCCTATCTTATCATCTATCGTATCCTATCCTCTATCCTATCCAATCCTATATCCTATCTTCTATCCTATCCTATCCTCTATCCTATCCTATCCTCTTATCCTATCCTATCCTCTATCCTATCGTATCCTCTATCCTATCCTATCCTCTATCCTATCCTATCCTCTATCCTATCCTATCCTATCCTCTATCCAATCCTTTCCTCTATCCTATCCTATCCTCTATCATCATCCTATTCTCTATCCAATCCTATCCTATCCTCCATCGTATCCTATTCTCTATCCTATCCAATCCTATATAGTATCCTCTATGCTATCCTATCCTCTATCCTATCCTATCCTGTATCCTATCCGATCCTCTATCCTATCCTATCATCTATAATATCGTATCCTCTGTCCTATCCTTGCTCTATCCTATAATATCATATATCCTATCCTATTCTCTATCCTATCCTATCTTATCCTCTATCGTATCCTATCCTCTATCCTATCCAATCCTATATCCTATCTTCTATCCTATCCTATCCTCTATCCTATCCTATCCTCTTATCCTATCCTATCCTCTATCCTATCGTATCCTCTATCCTATCCTATCCTCTATCCTATCCTATCCTCTATCCTATCCTATCCTATCCTCTATCCAATCCTTTCCTCTATCCTATCCTATCCTCTATCATCATCCTATTCTCTATCCAATCCTATCCTATCCTCCATCGTATCCTATTCTCTATCCTATCCAATCCTATATAGTATCCTCTATCCTATCCTATCCTCTATCCTATCCTACCCTATATCCTAACCTATCCTCTATCCTATCCTATCCTCTATCCTATCCTATCCTCTATCCTAACCGATCCTCTATCCTATCCTATCCTCTATCATATCCTATCCTCTTTCCTATCCTATCCTATCCTCTATCCTATCCTATCCTCTATCAAATCCTTTCCGCTATCCTATCCTATCCTCTATCCTATCCTATCCTCTTATCCTATCCTATCCTCTATCCTATCCTATCCTCTATCCTATCCTATCCCCTAACCTATCCTATCCTCTATCCTATCCTATCCTCTATCCTATCCTATCCTCTATCCTATCCTATCCTCTTTCCTATCCTATCCTCAATCCTACCCTATCCTCTATCCTATCCTATCCTCTATCCTATCCTATCCTCTATCCTATCCTTTCCTCTATACTATCCTATCCTCTATCCCATCCTATTCTCTATCCAATCCTATCCTATCCTCTATCGTATCCGATTCTCTATCCTATCCAATCCTATATCGTATCCTCTATGCTATCCTATCCTCTATCCTATCCTATCCTGTATCCTATCCGATCCTCTATCCTATCCTATCATCTATAATATCGTATCCTCTGTCCTATCCTTGCTCTATCCTATAATATCATATATCCTATCCTATTCTCTATCCTATCCTATCTTATCATCTATCGTATCCTATCCTCTATCCTATCCAATCCTATATCCTATCTTCTATCCTATCCTATCCTCTATCCTATCCTATCCTCTTATCCTATCCTATCCTCTATCCTATCGTATCCTCTATCCTATCCTATCCTCTATCCTATCCTATCCTCTATCCTATCCTATCCTATCCTCTATCCAATCCTTTCCTCTATCCTATCCTATCCTCTATCATCATCCTATTCTCTATCCAATCCTATCCTATCCTCCATCGTATCCTATTCTCTATCCTATCCAATCCTATATAGTATCCTCTATGCTATCCTATCCTCTATCCTATCCTATCCTGTATCCTATCCGATCCTCTATCCTATCCTATCATCTATAATATCGTATCCTCTGTCCTATCCTTGCTCTATCCTATAATATCATATATCCTATCCTATTCTCTATCCTATCCTATCTTATCCTCTATCGTATCCTATCCTCTATCCTATCCAATCCTATATCCTATCTTCTATCCTATCCTATCCTCTATCCTATCCTATCCTCTTATCCTATCCTATCCTCTATCCTATCGTATCCTCTATCCTATCCTATCCTCTATCCTATCCTATCCTCTATCCTATCCTATCCTATCCTCTATCCAATCCTTTCCTCTATCCTATCCTATCCTCTATCATCATCCTATTCTCTATCCAATCCTATCCTATCCTCCATCGTATCCTATTCTCTATCCTATCCAATCCTATATAGTATCCTCTATCCTATCCTATCCTCTATCCTATCCTACCCTATATCCTAACCTATCCTCTATCCTATCCTATCCTCTATCCTATCCTATCCTCTATCCTAACCGATCCTCTATCCTATCCTATCCTCTATCATATCCTATCCTCTTTCCTATCCTATCCTATCCTCTATCCTATCCTATCCTCTATCAAATCCTTTCCGCTATCCTATCCTATCCTCTATCCTATCCTATCCTCTTATCCTATCCTATCCTCTATCCTATCCTATCCTCTATCCTATCCTATCCCCTAACCTATCCTATCCTCTATCCTATCCTATCCTCTATCCTATCCTATCCTCTATCCTATCCTATCCTCTTTCCTATCCTATCCTCAATCCTACCCTATCCTCTATCCTATCCTATCCTCTATCCTATCCTATCCTCTTTCCTATCCTATCCTCAATCCTACCCTATCCTCTGTCGTATCCTATCCTCTACCCTATCCAATCCTATAACCTATACTCTATCCTATTCTCTATCCTATCCTATCCTCTATCCCATCCTATTCTCTATCCAATCCTATCCTATCCTCTATCGTATCCGATTCTCTATCCTATCCAATCCTATATCGTATCCTCTATGCTATCCTATCCTCTATCCTATCCTATCCTGTATCCTATCCGATCCTCTATCCTATCCTATCATCTATAATATCGTATCCTCTGTCCTATCCTTGCTCTATCCTATAATATCATATATCCTATCCTATTCTCTATCCTATCCTATCTTATCATCTATCGTATCCTATCCTCTATCCTATCCAATCCTATATCCTATCTTCTATCCTATCCTATCCTCTATCCTATCCTATCCTCTTATCCTATCCTATCCTCTATCCTATCGTATCCTCTATCCTATCCTATCCTCTATCCTATCCTATCCTCTATCCTATCCTATCCTATCCTCTATCCAATCCTTTCCTCTATCCTATCCTATCCTCTATCATCATCCTATTCTCTATCCAATCCTATCCTATCCTCCATCGTATCCTATTCTCTATCCTATCCAATCCTATATAGTATCCTCTATGCTATCCTATCCTCTATCCTATCCTATCCTGTATCCTATCCGATCCTCTATCCTATCCTATCATCTATAATATCGTATCCTCTGTCCTATCCTTGCTCTATCCTATAATATCATATATCCTATCCTATTCTCTATCCTATCCTATCTTATCCTCTATCGTATCCTATCCTCTATCCTATCCAATCCTATATCCTATCTTCTATCCTATCCTATCCTCTATCCTATCCTATCCTCTTATCCTATCCTATCCTCTATCCTATCGTATCCTCTATCCTATCCTATCCTCTATCCTATCCTATCCTCTATCCTATCCTATCCTATCCTCTATCCAATCCTTTCCTCTATCCTATCCTATCCTCTATCATCATCCTATTCTCTATCCAATCCTATCCTATCCTCCATCGTATCCTATTCTCTATCCTATCCAATCCTATATAGTATCCTCTATCCTATCCTATCCTCTATCCTATCCTACCCTATATCCTAACCTATCCTCTATCCTATCCTATCCTCTATCCTATCCTATCCTCTATCCTAACCGATCCTCTATCCTATCCTATCCTCTATCATATCCTATCCTCTTTCCTATCCTATCCTATCCTCTATCCTATCCTATCCTCTATCAAATCCTTTCCGCTATCCTATCCTATCCTCTATCCTATCCTATCCTCTTATCCTATCCTATCCTCTATCCTATCCTATCCTCTATCCTATCCTATCCCCTAACCTATCCTATCCTCTATCCTATCCTATCCTCTATCCTATCCTATCCTCTATCCTATCCTATCCTCTTTCCTATCCTATCCTCAATCCTACCCTATCCTCTATCCTATCCTATCCTCTATCCTATCCTATCCTCTTTCCTATCCTATCCTCAATCCTACCCTATCCTCTGTCGTATCCTATCCTCTACCCTATCCAATCCTATAACCTATACTCTATCCTATTCTCTATCCTATCCTATCCTCTATCCTATCCTATCCACTATCGTCTCCTATCTTCTATCCTATCCAATCCCCTATCCTATCCTCTATCCTGTCCTCTACCCTATCCTATCCTCTATCCTATCCTATCCTCTATCCTATCCTATCCTCTATCCTATCCTATCCTCTATCCTACCCTATCCTTTATCCTATCCTATCCTCTATCCTATCCTATCCTCTATCCTATCCTATCCTCTATCCTATCCTATCCTATCCTCTATCCTATCCTATCCTCTATCCCATCCTATTCTCTATCCAATCCTATCCTATCCTCTATCGTATCCTATTCTCTATCCTATCCAATCCTATATACTATCTTCTATCCTATCCTATCCTCTATCCTATCCTATCCTCTTATCCTATCCTATCCTCTATCCTATCCTATCCTCTATCCTATCCTATCCTCTATCCTATCCTATCCTCTATCCTATCTTATCCTATCCTCTATCCTATCCTTTCCTCTATCCTATCCTATCCTCTATCATCATCCTATTCTCTATCCAATCCTATCCTATCCTCTACCGCATCCTATTCTCTATCCTATCCAATCCTATATAGTATCCTCTATCCTATCCTATCCTATATCCTATCCTATCCTCTATCCTATCCTATCCTCTATCCTAACCGACCCTCTATCCTACCCTATCCTCTATAATATCGTATCCTCTATCATATCCTATCCTCTTTCCTATAATATCATCTATCCTATCCTATTCTCTATCCTATCCTATCCTCTATCCTATCCTATCCTCTATCCCATCCTATTCTCTATCCAATCTTATCCTATCCTATCCTATCCTCTATCCTATCCTATCCTCTTATCCTATCCTAACCTCTATCCTATCCTATCCTCTATCCCATCCTATTCTCTATCCAATCCTATCCTATCCTCTATCGTATCCTATTCTCTATCCTATCCAATCCTATATCGTATCCTCTATGCTATCCTATCCTCTATCCTAACCTATCCTGTATCCTATCCGATCCTCTATCCTATCCTATCCTCTATAATATCGTATCCTCTATCATATCCTATCCTCTTTCCTATAATATCATGTATCCTATCCTATTCTCTATCCTATCCTATACTCTATCCTATCCTATCCTGTATCGCATCCTATTCTCTATCCAATCCTATCCTATCCTCTATCGTATCCTATTCTCTATCCTATCCAATCCTATATAGTATCCTCTATAATATCCTATCCTCTATCCTATCCTATCCTATATCCTATCCTATCCTCTATCCTATCCTATCCTCTATCCTATCCTATCCTCTATCCTAACCGATCCTCTATCCTATCCTATCCTCTATAATATCGTATCCTCTATCATATCCTATTCTCTTTCCTATAATATCATCTATCCTATCCTATTCTCTATCCTATCCTATCCTCTATCCTATCGTATCCTCTATCCCATCCTATTCTCTATCCAACCCTATACTATCCTCTATCGTATCCTATTCTCTATCCTATCCAATCGTATATCGTATCCTCTATCCTCTCCTATCCTCTATCCTATCCTATCCTGTATCGCATCCTATTCTCTATCCAATCCTATCCTATCCTCTATCGTATCCTATTCTCTATCCTATCCAATCCTATATAGTATTCTCTATCCTATCCTATCCTGTATCCTATCCGATCCTCTATCCTATCCTATCCTCTATAATATCGTATCCTCTAACATATCCTATCCTCTTTCCTATAATATCATCTATCCTATCCTATTCTCTATCCTATTCTATACTCTATCCTATCCTATCCTGTATCGCATCCTATTCTCTATCCAATCCTATCCTATCCTCTATCGTATCCTATTCTCTATCGTATCCTATTCTCTATCCTAACCAATCCTATATAGTATCCTCTATCCTATCCTATCCTCTATCCTATCCTATCCTATATCCTATCCTATCCTCTATCCTATCCTATCCTCTATCCTATCCTATCCTGTATCCTAACCGATCCTCTACCCTATCCTATCCTCTATAATATCGTATCCTCTATCATATCCTATCCTCTATCCCACCCTATTCTCTATCCAATCCTATCCTATCCTGTATCCTATCCTATCCTCTATCCTATCCTATCCTCTATCCTATCCTTTCCGCTATCCTATCCTATCCTCTTTCCTATCCTATCCACAATCCTACCCTATCCTCTGTCGTATCCTATCCTCTACCCTATCCAATCCTATAACCTATACTCTATCCTATCCAATTCTCTATCCTATCCTATCCTCTATCCTATCCTATCCTCTATCCCATCCTATTCTCTATCCAACCCTATACTATCCTCTATCGTATCCTATTCTCTATCCTATCCAATCGTATATCGTATCCTCTATCCTATCCTATCCTCTATCCTATCCTATCCTGTATCCTATCCAATCCTCTATCCTATCCTATCCTCTATCCTATCCTATCCGTTATCCTATCCTATACTCTATCCTATCCTCTCCTCTATCCTATCCTATCCTCTATCCTATCCTATCCTCTATCCTATCCTATCCTCTATCCTATCCGATCCTCTATCCTATCCTATCCTCTATAATATCGTATCCCCTAACCTATAATATAATTTACCCTATCCTATTCTCTATCCTATCCTATCCTCTATCCTATCCTATCCTCTATCCTATCCTATCCTCTATCCTATCCACTCCTCTATCCTATCCTATCCTCTATCCTATCCTATCCTGTATCCTATCCTATACCTCTATCCTATCCTATCCTCTATCCTATCCTATCCTCTATCCTATCCTATCCTCTATCCTATCCTATCCTCTATCCTAGCCTATCCTATCCTATCCTCTATCCTATCCTCTATCCTATCCTATCCTCTATCCTATCCTATCCTCTATCCTATCCTATCCTCTATCCTATCCTATCCTCTATCCTATCCTATCCTCTATCCTATCCTATCCTCTATCCTATCCTATCCTCTATCCTATCCTATCCTCTATCCGATCCTCTTGTCTATCCAATCCTATACTATCCTCTATCGTATCCTATTCTCTATCCTATCCAATCCTATATCGTATCCTCTATCCTATCCTATCCTCTATCCTATCCTATCGTGTATCTTATCCTATCCTCTATCCTATCCTATCCTCTATCCTATCCTATCCTCTATCCTATCATATCCTTTATCCTATCCTATCCTCTATCCTATCCTATCCTCTACCCTATCCTATCCTCTACCCTATCCTATCCTATCCTCTATGCTATTCTATAATCTATCCTATCCTATCCTGTATCGCATCCTATTCTCTATCCAATCCTATCCTATCCTCTATCGTATCCTATTCTCTATCCTATCCAATCCTATATAGTATCCTCTATAATATCCTATCCTCTATCCTATGCTATCCTATATCCTATCCTATCCTCTATCCTATCCTATCCTCTATCCTATCCTATCCTCTATCCTAACCGATCCTCTATCCTATCCTATCCTCTATAATATCGTATCCTCTATCATATCCTATTCTCTTTCCTATAATATCATCTATCCTATCCTATTCTCTATCCTATCCTATCCTCTATCCTATCGTATCCTCTATCCCATCCTATTCTCTATCCAACCCTATACTATCCTCTATCGTATCCTATTCTCTATCCTATCCAATCGTATATCGTATCCTCTATCCTCTCCTATCCTCTATCCTATCCTATCCTGTATCGCATCCTATTCTCTATCCAATCCTATCCTATCCTCTATCGTATCCTATTCTCTATCCTATCCAATCCTATATAGTATCCTCTATCCTATCCTATCCTGTATCCTATCCGATCCTCTATCCTATCCTATCCTCTATAATATCGTATCCTCTAACATATCCTATCCTCTTTCCTATAATATCATCTATCCTATCCTATTCTCTATCCTATTCTATACTCAATCCTATCCTATCCTGTATCGCATCCTATTCTCTATCCAATCCTATCCTATCCTCTATCGTATCCTATTCTCTATCGTATCCTATTCTCTATCCTAACCAATCCTATATAGTATCCTCTATCCTATCCTATCCTCTATCCTATCCTATCCTATATCCTATCCTATCCTCTATCCTATCCTATCCTCTATCCTATCCTATCCTGTATCCTAACCGATCCTCTATCCTATCCTATCCTCTATAATATCGTATCCTCTATCATATCCTATCCTCTATCCCACCCTATTCTCTATCCAATCCTATCCTATCCTGTATCCTATCCTATCCTCTATCCTATCCTATCCTCTATCCTATCCTTTCCGCTATCCTATCCTATCCTCTATCCTATCCGATCCTCTTATCCTATCCTATCCTCTATCCTATCCTATCCTCTATCCTATCCTATCCCCTAACCTATCCTATCCTCTATCCTATCCTATCCTCTATCCTATCCTATCCTCTTTCCTATCCTATCCACAATCCTACCCTATCCTCTGTCGTATCCTATCCTCTACCCTATCCAATCCTATAACCTATACTCTATCCTATCCTATTCTCTATCCTATCCTATCCTCTATCTTATCCTATCCACTATCGTCTCCTATCTTCTATCCTATCCAATCCCCTATCCTAGCCTCTATCCTGTCCTCTACCCTATCCTATCCTCTATCCTATCCTATCCTCTATCCTATCCTATCCTCTATCCTATCCGATCCTCTATTCTATCCTATCCTCTATAATATCGTATCCTCTATCATATCCTATTCTCTTTCCTATAATATCATCTATCCTATCCAATTCTCTATCCTATCCTATCCTCTATCCTATCCTATCCTCTATCCCATCCTATTCTCTATCCAAAGCTATACTATCCTCTATCGTATCCTATTCTCTATCCTATCCAATCGTATATCGTATCCTCTATCCTATCCTATCCTCTATCCTATCCTATCCTGTATCCTATCCAATCCTCTATCCTATCCTATCCTCTATCCTATCCTATCCGTTATCCTATCCTATACTCTATCCTATCCTCTCCTCTATCCTATCCTATCCTCTATCCTATCCTATCCTCTATCCTCTATCCTATCCTATCCTCTATCCTATCCGATCCTCTATCCTATCCTATCCTCTATAATATCGTATCCCCTAACCTATAATATAATTTACCCTATCCTATTCTCTATCCTATCCTATCCTCTATCCTATCCTATCCTCTATCCTATCCTATCCTCTATCCTATCCACTCCTCTATCCTATCCTATCCTCTATCCTATCCAATCCTATAACCTATACTCTATCCTATCCTATTCTCTATCCTATCCTATCCTCTATCCTATCCTATCCACTATCGTCTCCTATCTTCTATCCTATCCAATCCCCTATCCTATCCTCTATCCTGTCCTCTACCCTATCCTATCCTCTATCCTATCCTATCCTCTATCCTATCCTATCCTCTATCCTATCCGATCCTCTATCCTATCCTATCCTCTATAATATCGTATCCTCTATCATATCCTATTCTCTTTCCTATAATATCATCTATCCTATCCTATTCTCTATCCTATCCTATCCTCTATCCTATGCTATCCTCTATCCCATCCTATTCTCTATCCAATCCTATCCTATCCACTATCGTATCCTATTCTCTATCCTATCCAATCCTGTATCGTATCCTCTATCCTTTCCCCTCCTGTATCCTATCCTATCCTGTATCATATCCTATCCTCTATCCTATCCTATCCTCTATCCGATCCTATCCTATATCCTATCCTATCCTCTATCCTATCCTATCCTCTTATCCTATCCTATCCTCTATCCTATCCTATCCTCTATCCTATCCGATCCTCTATCCTATCCAATCCCATATCGTATCCTATCCTCTATCCTATCCTATCCTATCCTCTATCCTATCCTTTCCTCTATACTATCCTATCCTCTATCCTATTCTATACTCTATCCTATCCTATCCTATCCTCTATCGTATCCTCTATGCTATCCTATCCTCTATCCTATCCTATCCTGTATCCTATCCGATCCTCTATCCTATCCTATCATCTATAATATCGTATCCTCTGTCCTATCCTTGCTCTATCCTATAATATCATATATCCTATCCTATCATCTATCGTATCCTATCCTCTATCCTATCCTATCCTCTATCCTATCCTATCCTCTATCCTATCCTATCCTCTATCCTATCCTATCCTCTATCCTATCCTATCCTATCCTCTATCCTATCCTTTCCTCTATACTATCCTATCCTCTATCCCATCCTATTCTCTATCCAATCCTATCCTATCCTCTATCGTATCCGATTCTCTATCCTATCCAATCCTATATCGTATCCTCTATGCTATCCTATCCTCTATCCTATCCTATCCTGTATCCTATCCGATCCTCTATCCTATCCTATCATCTATAATATCGTATCCTCTGTCCTATCCTTGCTCTATCCTATAATATCATATATCCTATCCTATTCTCTATCCTATCCTATCTTATCATCTATCGTATCCTATCCTCTATCCTATCCAATCCTATATCCTATCTTCTATCCTATCCTATCCTCTATCCTATCCTATCCTCTTATCCTATCCTATCCTCTATCCTATCGTATCCTCTATCCTATCCTATCCTCTATCCTATCCTATCCTCTATCCTATCCTATCCTATCCTCTATCCAATCCTTTCCTCTATCCTATCCTATCCTCTATCATCATCCTATTCTCTATCCAATCCTATCCTATCCTCCATCGTATCCTATTCTCTATCCTATCCAATCCTATATAGTATCCTCTATGCTATCCTATCCTCTATCCTATCCTATCCTGTATCCTATCCGATCCTCTATCCTATCCTATCATCTATAATATCGTATCCTCTGTCCTATCCTTGCTCTATCCTATAATATCATATATCCTATCCTATTCTCTATCCTATCCTATCTTATCCTCTATCGTATCCTATCCTCTATCCTATCCAATCCTATATCCTATCTTCTATCCTATCCTATCCTCTATCCTATCCTATCCTCTTATCCTATCCTATCCTCTATCCTATCGTATCCTCTATCCTATCCTATCCTCTATCCTATCCTATCCTCTATCCTATCCTATCCTATCCTCTATCCAATCCTTTCCTCTATCCTATCCTATCCTCTATCATCATCCTATTCTCTATCCAATCCTATCCTATCCTCCATCGTATCCTATTCTCTATCCTATCCAATCCTATATAGTATCCTCTATCCTATCCTATCCTCTATCCTATCCTACCCTATATCCTAACCTATCCTCTATCCTATCCTATCCTCTATCCTATCCTATCCTCTATCCTAACCGATCCTCTATCCTATCCTATCCTCTATCATATCCTATCCTCTTTCCTATCCTATCCTATCCTCTATCCTATCCTATCCTCTATCAAATCCTTTCCGCTATCCTATCCTATCCTCTATCCTATCCTATCCTCTTATCCTATCCTATCCTCTATCCTATCCTATCCTCTATCCTATCCTATCCCCTAACCTATCCTATCCTCTATCCTATCCTATCCTCTATCCTATCCTATCCTCTATCCTATCCTATCCTCTTTCCTATCCTATCCTCAATCCTACCCTATCCTCTATCCTATCCTATCCTCTATCCTATCCTATCCTCTTTCCTATCCTATCCTCAATCCTACCCTATCCTCTGTCGTATCCTATCCTCTACCCTATCCAATCCTATAACCTATACTCTATCCTATTCTCTATCCTATCCTATCCTCTATCCTATCCTATCCACTATCGTCTCCTATCTTCTATCCTATCCAATCCCCTATCCTATCCTCTATCCTGTCCTCTACCCTATCCTATCCTCTATCCTATCCTATCCTCTATCCTATCCTATCCTCTATCCTATCCTATCCTCTATCCTACCCTATCCTTTATCCTATCCTATCCTCTATCCTATCCTATCCTCTATCCTATCCTATCCTCTATCCTATCCTATCCTATCCTCTATCCTATCCTATCCTCTATCCCATCCTATTCTCTATCCAATCCTATCCTATCCTCTATCGTATCCTATTCTCTATCCTATCCAATCCTATATACTATCTTCTATCCTATCCTATCCTCTATCCTATCCTATCCTCTTATCCTATCCTATCCTCTATCCTATCCTATCCTCTATCCTATCCTATCCTCTATCCTATCCTATCCTCTATCCTATCTTATCCTATCCTCTATCCTATCCTTTCCTCTATCCTATCCTATCCTCTATCATCATCCTATTCTCTATCCAATCCTATCCTATCCTCTACCGCATCCTATTCTCTATCCTATCCAATCCTATATAGTATCCTCTATCCTATCCTATCCTATATCCTATCCTATCCTCTATCCTATCCTATCCTCTATCCTAACCGACCCTCTATCCTACCCTATCCTCTATAATATCGTATCCTCTATCATATCCTATCCTCTTTCCTATAATATCATCTATCCTATCCTATTCTCTATCCTATCCTATCCTCTATCCTATCCTATCCTCTATCCCATCCTATTCTCTATCCAATCTTATCCTATCCTATCCTATCCTCTATCCTATCCTATCCTCTTATCCTATCCTAACCTCTATCCTATCCTATCCTCTATCCCATCCTATTCTCTATCCAATCCTATCCTATCCTCTATCGTATCCTATTCTCTATCCTATCCAATCCTATATCGTATCCTCTATGCTATCCTATCCTCTATCCTAACCTATCCTGTATCCTATCCGATCCTCTATCCTATCCTATCCTCTATAATATCGTATCCTCTATCATATCCTATCCTCTTTCCTATAATATCATGTATCCTATCCTATTCTCTATCCTATCCTATACTCTATCCTATCCTATCCTGTATCGCATCCTATTCTCTATCCAATCCTATCCTATCCTCTATCGTATCCTATTCTCTATCCTATCCAATCCTATATAGTATCCTCTATAATATCCTATCCTCTATCCTATCCTATCCTATATCCTATCCTATCCTCTATCCTATCCTATCCTCTATCCTATCCTATCCTCTATCCTAACCGATCCTCTATCCTATCCTATCCTCTATAATATCGTATCCTCTATCATATCCTATTCTCTTTCCTATAATATCATCTATCCTATCCTATTCTCTATCCTATCCTATCCTCTATCCTATCGTATCCTCTATCCCATCCTATTCTCTATCCAACCCTATACTATCCTCTATCGTATCCTATTCTCTATCCTATCCAATCGTATATCGTATCCTCTATCCTCTCCTATCCTCTATCCTATCCTATCCTGTATCGCATCCTATTCTCTATCCAATCCTATCCTATCCCCTATCGTATCCTATTCTCTATCCTATCCAATCCTATATAGTATTCTCTATCCTATCCTATCCTGTATCCTATCCGATCCTCTATCCTATCCTATCCTCTATAATATCGTATCCTCTAACATATCCTATCCTCTTTCCTATAATATCATCTATCCTATCCTATTCTCTATCCTATTCTATACTCTATCCTATCCTATCCTGTATCGCATCCTATTCTCTATCCAATCCTATCCTATCCTCTATCGTATCCTATTCTCTATCGTATCCTATTCTCTATCCTAACCAATCCTATATAGTATCCTCTATCCTATCCTATCCTCTATCCTATCCTATCCTATATCCTATCCTATCCTCTATCCTATCCTATCCTCTATCCTATCCTATCCTGTATCCTAACCGATCCTCTACCCTATCCTATCCTCTATAATATCGTATCCTCTATCATATCCTATCCTCTATCCCACCCTATTCTCTATCCAATCCTATCCTATCCTGTATCCTATCCTATCCTCTATCCTATCCTATCCTCTATCCTATCCTTTCCGCTATCCTATCCTATCCTCTTTCCTATCCTATCCACAATCCTACCCTATCCTCTGTCGTATCCTATCCTCTACCCTATCCAATCCTATAACCTATACTCTATCCTATCCAATTCTCTATCCTATCCTATCCTCTATCCTATCCTACCCTCTATCCCATCCTATTCTCTATCCAACCCTATACTATCCTCTATCGTATCCTATTCTCTATCCTATCCAATCGTATATCGTATCCTCTATCCTATCCTATCCTCTATCCTATCCTATCCTGTATCCTATCCAATCCTCTATCCTATCCTATCCTCTATCCTATCCTATCCGTTATCCTATCCTATACTCTATCCTATCCTCTCCTCTATCCTATCCTATCCTCTATCCTATCCTATCCTCTATCCTATCCTATCCTCTATCCTATCCGATCCTCTATCCTATCCTATCCTCTATAATATCGTATCCCCTAACCTATAATATAATTTACCCTATCCTATTCTCTATCCTATCCTATCCTCTATCCTATCCTATCCTCTATCCTATCCTATCCTCTATCCTATCCACTCCTCTATCCTATCCTATCCTCTATCCTATCCTATCCTGTATCCTATCCTATACCTCTATCCTATCCTATCCTCTATCCTATCCTATCCTCTATCCTATCCTATCCTCTATCCTATCCTATCCTCTATCCTAGCCTATCCTATCCTATCCTCTATCCTATCCTCTATCCTATCCTATCCTCTATCCTATCCTATCCTCTATCCTATCCTATCCTCTATCCTATCCTATCCTCTATCCTATCCTATCCTCTATCCTATCCTATCCTCTATCCGATCCTCTTGTCTATCCAATCCTATACTATCCTCTATCGTATCCTATTCTCTATCCTATCCAATCCTATATCGTATCCTCTATCCTATCCTATCCTCTATCCTATCCTATCGTGTATCTTATCCTATCCTCTATCCTATCCTATCCTCTATCCTATCCTATCCTCTATCCTATCATATCCTTTATCCTATCCTATCCTCTATCCTATCCTATCCTCTACCCTATCCTATCCTCTATCCCATCCTATTCTCTATCCAATTCTATCCTATCCTCTATCGTATCCTATTCTCTATCCTATCCAATCCTATATCGTATCTTCTATCCTATCCGATCCTCTATCCTATCCTATCCTGTATCCTATCCTATCCTCTATCCTATCCTATCCTCTATCCTATCCTACTCTTTATCCTATCCTATCCTCTATCCTATCCTATCCTCTATCCTATCCTTTCCGCTATCCTATCCTATCCTCTATCCTATCCGATCCTCTTATCCTATCCTATCCTCTATCCTATCCTATCCTCTATCCTATCCTATCTCCTAACCTATCCTATCCTCTATCCTATCCTATCCTCTATCCTATCCTATCCTCTATCCTATCCTATCCTCTGTCGTATCCTATCCTCTACCCTATCCAATCCTATAACCTATACTCTATCCTATCCTATTCTCTATCCTATCCTATCCTCTATCCTATCCTATCCACTATCGTCTCCTATCTTCTATCCTATCCAATCCCCTATCCTATCCTCTATCCTGTCCTCTACCCTATCCTATCCTCTATCCTATCCTATCCTCTATCCTATCCGATCCTCTATCCTATCCTATCCTCTATAATATCGTATCCTCTATCATATCCTATTCTCTTTCCTATAATATCATCTATCCTATCCTATACTCTATCCTATCCTATCCTCTATCCTATCCTATCCTCTATCCTATCCTATCCTCTATCCTATCCTATCCTCTATCCTATCCGATCCTCTATCCTATCCTATCCTCTATAATATCGTATCCCCTAACCTATAATATAATTTACCCTATCCTATTCTCTATCCTATCCTATCCTCTATCCTATCCTATCCTCTATCCTATCCTATCCTCTATCCTATCCACTCCTCTATCCTATCCTATCCTCTATCCTATCCTATCCTGTATCCTATCCTATACCTCTATCCTATCCTATCCTCTATCCTATCCTATCCTCTATCCTATCCTATCCTCTACCCTATCCTATCCTCTACCCTATCCTATCCTATCCTCTATGCTATCCTATAATCTATCCTATCCTATCCTCTATCCTATCCTATCCTCTATCCTATCCTATCCTCTATCCTATCCTATCCTCTATCCTATCCTATCCTCTATCCTATCCTATCCTCTATCCTATCCGATCCTCTATCCTATCCTATCCTCTATAATATCGTATCCTCTATCATATCCTATTCTCTTTTCTATAATATCATCTATCCTATCCCATTCTCTATCCTATCCTATCCTCTACCCTATCCTATCCTCTATCCCATCCTATTCTCTATCCAATTCTATCCTATCCTCTATCGTATCCTATTCTCTATCCTATCCAATCCTATATCGTATCTTCTATCCTATCCGATCCTCTATCCTATCCTATCCTGTATCCTATCCTATCCTCTATCCTATCCTATCCTCTATCCTATCCTACTCTTTATCCTATCCTATCCTCTATCCTATCCTATCCTCTATCCTATCCTTTCCGCTATCCTATCCTATCCTCTATCCTATCCGATCCTCTTATCCTATCCTATCCTCTATCCTTTCCTATCCTCTATCCTATCCTATCTCCTAACCTATCCTATCCTCTATCCTATCCTATCCTCTATCCTATCCTATCCTCTTTCCTATCCTATCCTCAATCCTACCCTATCCTCAATCCTACCCTATCCTCTGTCGTACCCTATCCTCTACCCTATCCAATCCTATAACCTATACTCTATCCTATCCTATTCTCTATCCTATCCTATCCTCTATCCTATCCTATCCACTATCGTCTCCTATCTTCTATCCTATCCAATCCCCTATCCTATCCTCTATCCTGTCCTCTACCCTATCCTATCCTCTATCCTATCCTATCCTCTATCCTATCCTATCCTCTATCCTATCCGATCCTCTATCCTATCCTATCCTCTATAATATCGTATCCTCTATCATATCCTATTCTCTTTCCTATAATATCATCTATCCTATCCTATTCTCTATCCTATCCTATCCTCTATCCTATCCTATCCTCTATCCCATCCTATTCTCTATCCAACACTATACTATCCTCTATCGTATCCTATTCTCTATCCTATCCAATCGTATATCGTATCCTCTATCCTATCCTATCCTCTATCCTATCCTATCCTCTATCCTATCCTATCCTGTATCCTATCCAATCCTCTATCCTATCCTATCCTCTATCCTATCCTATCCTATACTCTATCCTATCCTCTCCTCTATCCTATCCTTTCCTCTATCCTATCCTATCCTCTATCCTATCCTATCCTCTATCCTATCCGATCGTCTATCCTATCCTATCCTCTATAATATCGTATCCCCTAACCTATAATATAATTTACCCTATCCTATTCTCTATCCTATCCTATCCTCTATCCTATCCTATCCTCTATCCTATCCACTCCTCTATCCTATCCAATCCTCTATCCTATCCTATCCTCTATCCTATCCTATCCTGTATCCTATCCTATACCTCTATCCTATCCTATCCTCTATCCTAACCGATCCTCTATCCTATCCCATCCTCTATAATATCGTATCCTCTATCATATCCTTTCCTCTTTCCTATAATATAATGTATCCTATCCTATTCTCTATCCTATCCTATCCTCTATCCTATCCTCTCCTCTATCCCATCCTATTCTCTATCCAATCCTATCCTATCCTCTTATCCTATCCTATCCTCTATCCTATCCTATCCTATCCTATCCTCTATCCTATCCTATCCTCTATCCTATCCTATCCTCTATCCGATCCTATTCTCTATCCAACCCTATACTATCCTCTATCGTATCCTATTCTCTATCCTATCCAATCGTATATCGTATCCTCTATCCTATCCTATCCTCTATCCTATCCTATCCTGTATCCTATCCTATCCTGTATCCTATCCTATCCTCTATCCTATCCTATCCTCTTTCCTATCCTATCCTCAATCCTACCCTATCCTCTGTCGTATCCTATCCTCTACCCTATCCAATCCTATAACCTATACTCTATCCTATCCTATTCTCTATCCTATCCTATCCTCTATCCTATCCTATCCACTATCGTCTCCTATCTTCTATCCTATCCAATCCCCTATCCTATCCTCTATCCTGTCCTCTACCCTATCCTATCCTCTATCCTATCCTATCCTCTATCCTATCCTATCCTCTATCCTATCCAATCCTCTATCCTATCCTATCCTCTATCCTATCCTATCCTTTATCCTATCCTATACTCTATCCTATCCTCTCCTCTATCCTATCCTATCCTATCCTATCCTCTATCCTATCCTCTCCGCTATCCTATCCTATCCTCTATCCGATCCTATTGTCTATCCAATCCTATACTATCCTCTATCGTATCCTATTCTCTATCCTATCCAATCCTATATCGTATCCTCTATCCTATCCTATCCTCTATCCTATCCTATCCTCTATCCTATCCTATCCTCTTTCCTATCCTATCCTCAATCCTACCCTATCCTCTGTCGTACCCTATCCTCTACCCTATCCAATCCTATAACCTATACTCTATCCTATCCTATTCTCTATCCTATCCTATCCTCTATCCTATCCTATCCACTATCGTCTCCTATCTTCTATCCTATCCAATCCCCTATCCTATCCTCTATCCTGTCCTCTACCCTATCCTATCCTCTATCCTATCCTATCCTCTATCCTATCCTATCCTCTATCCTATCCGATCCTCTATCCTATCCTGTATCCTATCCGATCCTCTATCCTATCCTATCCTCTATAATATCGTATCCTCTATCATATCCTATCCTCTTTCCTATAATATCATCCATCCTATCCTATCCTCTATCCTATCCTATCCTCTATCCTATCCTATCCTCTATCGTCTCCTATCTTCTATCCTATCCAATCCCCTATCCTATCCTCTATCCTGTCCTCTACCCTATCCTATCCTCTATCCTATCCTATCCTCTATCCTATCCTATCCTCTATCCTATCCGATCCTCTATCCTATCCTATCCTCTATAATATCGTATCCTCTATCATATCCTATTCTCTTTCCTATAATATCATCTATCCTATCCTATTCTCTATCCTATCCTATCCTCTATCCTATCCTATCCTCTATCCCATCCTATTCTCTATCCAACCCTATACTATCCTCTATCGTATCCTATTCTCTATCATATCCAATCGTATATCGTATCCTCTATCCTATCCTATCCTCTATCCTATCCTATCCTATCCTGTATCCTATCCAATCCTCTATCCTATCCTATCCTCTATCCTATCCTATCCTTTATCCTATCCTATACTCTATCCTATCCTCTCCTCTATCCTATCCTATCCTATCCTATCCTCTATCCTATCCTCTCCGCTATCCTATCCTATCCTCTATCCGATCCTATTGTCTATCCAATCCTATACTATCCTCTATCGTATCCTATTCTCTATCCTATCCAATCCTATCCGATCCTCTATCCTATCCTATCCTCTATAATATCGTATCCTCTATCATATCCTATTCTCTTTCCTATAATATCATCTATCCTATCCTATTCTCTATCCTATCCTATCCTCTATCCTATCCTATCCTCTATCCCATCCTATTCTCTATCCAACCCTATACTATCCTCTATCGTATCCTATTCTCTATCCTATCCAATCGTATATCGTATCCTCTATCCTATCCTCTATCCTATCCTATCCTGTATCCTATCCAATCCTCTATCCTATCCTATCCTCTATCCTATCCTATCCTTTATCCTATCCTATACTCTATCCTATCCTCTCCTCTATCCTATCCTATCCGCTATAATATCGTATCCTCTATCATATCCTATTCTCTTTCCTATAATATCATCTATCCTATCCCATTCTCTATCCTATCCTATCCTATCCTCTACCCTATCCTATCCTCTATCCCATCCTATTCTCTATCCAATCCTATCCTATCCTCTATCGTATCCTATTCTCTATCCTATCCAATCCTATATCCCATCCTATTCTCTATCCAATCCTATCCTATCCTCTATCGTATCCTATTCTCTATCCTATCCAATCCTATATCGTATCCTCTATGCTATCCTATCCTCTATCCTAACCTATCCTGTATCCTATCCGATCCTCTATCCTATCCTATCCTCTATAATATCGTATCCTCTATCATATCCTATCCTCTTTCCTATAATATCATGTATCCTATCCTATTCTCTATCCTATCCTATACTCTATCCTATCCTATCCTGTATCGCATCCTATTCTCTATCCAATCCTATCCTATCCTCTATCGTATCCTATTCTCTATCCTATCCAATCCTATATAGTATCCTCTATCCTATCCTATCCTCTATCCTATCCTATCCTATATCCTATCCTATCCTCTATCCTATCCTATCCTCTATCCTAACCGATCCTCTATCCTATCCTATCCTCTATAATATCGTATCCTCTATCATATCCTATTCTCTTTCCTATAATATCATCTATCCTATCCTATTCTCTATCCTATCCTATCCTCTATCCTATCGTATCCTCTATCCCATCCTATTCTCTATCCAACCCTATACTATCCTCTATCGTATCCTATTCTCTATCCTATCCAATCGTATATCGTATCCTCTATCCTATCCTATCCTCTATCCTATCCTATCCTGTATCGCATCCTATTCTCTATCCAATCCTATCCTATCCTCTATCGTATCCTATTCTCTATCCTATCCAACCCTATATAGTACCCTCTATCGTATCCTATCCTGTATCCTATCCGATCCTCTATCCTATCCTATCCTCTATAATATCGTATCCTCTAACATATCCTATCCTCTTTCCTATAATATCATCTATCCTATCCTATTCTCTATCCTATCCTATACTCTATCCTATCCTATCCTGTATCGCATCCTATTCTCTATCCAATCCTATCCTATCCTCTATCGTATCCTATTCTCTATCGTATCCTATTCGCTATCCTATCCAATCGTATATCCTATCCTCTTATCCTTTCCTATCCTCTATCCTATCCTATCCTCTATCCTATCCTATCCCCTAACCTATCCTATCCTCTATCCTATCCTATCCTCTATCCTATCCTATCCTCTTTCCTATCCTATCCTCAATCCTACCCTATCCTCTGTCGTATCCTATCCTCTACCCTATCCAATCCTATAACCTATACTCTATCCTATCCTATCCTCTATCCTATCCTATCCTCTATCCTATCATATCCTCTACCCTATCCTATCCTCTATCCTATCCGATCCTCTATCCTATCCTATCCTCTATAATATCGTATCCTCTATCATATCCTATTCTCTTTCCTATAATATCGTCTATCCTATCCCATTCTCTATCCTATCCTATCCTATCCTCTACCCTATCCTATCCTCTATCCCATCCTATTCTCTATCCAATCCTATCCTATCCAGTATCCTATCCTATCCTCTATCCTATCCTATCCTCTATCCGATCCTATTCTCTATCCAATCCTATACTATCCTCTATCGTATCCTATTCTCTATACTATCCAATCGTATATCGTATCCTCTATCCTATCCTATCCTCTATCCTATCCTTTCCTCTATACTATCCTATCCTCTATCCCATCCTATTCTCTATCCTATCCAATCCTATATAGTATCCTCTATCCTATCCTATCCTCTATCCTATCCTATCCTATAACCTATCCTATCCTCTATCCTATCCTATCCTCTATCCTATCCTATCCTCTTCCCTATCCTATCCTCAATCCTACCCTATCCTCTGTCGTATCCTATCCTCTACCCTATCCAATCCTATAACCTATACTCTATCCTATCCGATCCTCTATCCTACCCTATCCTCTATAATATCGTATCCTCTATCATATCCTATTTTCTTTCCTATAATATCATCTATCCTATCCTATCCTCTATCCTATCCTATCCTCTATCCTATCCTATCCTGTATCCTATCCTATCCTCTATCCTATCCTATCCTCTATCCTATCCTATCCTTTATCCTATCCTATACTCTATCCTATCCTCTCCTCTATCCTATCCTATCCTCTATCCTATCCTATCCTCTATCCTATCCTATCCACTATCATATCCGATCCTCTATCCTATCCTATCCTCTATAATATCGTATCCCCTAACCTATAATATAATTTACCCTATCCTATTCTCTATCCTATCTTATCCTCTATCCTATCCTATCCTCTATCCTATCCTATCCTCTATCCTATCCACTCCTCTATCCTATCCTATCCTCTATCCTATCCTATCCTGTATCCTATCCTATACCTCTATCCTATCCTATCCTCCATGCTATCCTATCCTCTATCCTATCCTATCCTCTATCCTATCCTATCCTCTATCCTATCCTATCCTCTATCCTATCCTATCCTCTATCCTATCCTATCCTCTATCCTATCCTATCCTCTATCCTATCCTATCCTCTATCCTATCCTATCCTCTATCCTATCCTATCCTCTATCCTATCCTATCCTATCATATCCTCTATCTTATCCTATCCTCTATCCTATCCTATCCTCTATCCTATCCTATCCTCTATCCTCTCATATCCTTTATCCTATCCTATCCTCTATCCTATCCTATCCTCTACCCTATCCTATCCTCTACCCTATCCTATCCTATCCTCTATGCTATCCTATAATCTATCCTATCCTATCCTCTATCCTATCCTATCCTCTATCCTATCCTTTCCTCTATACTATCCTATCCTCTATCCCATCATATTCTCTATCCTATCCAATCCTATATAGTATCCTCTATCCTATCCTATCCTCTATCCTATCCTATCCTATATCCTATCCTATCCTCTATCCTATCCTATCCTCTATCCTATCCTATCCTCTATCCTAACCGATCCTCTATCCTATCCTATTCTCTATAATATCGTATCCTCTATCATATCCTATCCTCTTTCCTATAATATCATCTATCCTATCCTATTCTCTATCCTATCCTATCCTCTATCCTATCCTATCCTCTATCCTATCCTATCCTCTGTCCTATCCTATCCTCTATCCTATCCTATCCTCTACCCTATCCTATCCTATCCTCTATGCTATCCTATAATCTATCCTATCCTATCCTCTATCGTCTGCTATCTTCAATACAATCCAATCCCCTATCCTATCCTCTATCCTATCCTATCCTCTATAATATCCACTCCTCTATCCTATCCTATCCTCTATCCTATCCTATCCTGTATCCTATCCTATCCTCTATCCTATCCTATCCTCTATCCTATCCTATCCTGTATCCTATCCTATCCTATCCTATCCTCTATCCTATCCTCTATCCTATCCTATCCTCTATCCTATCCTATCCTCTATCCTATCCTATCCTCTATCCGATCCTATTGTCTATCCAATCCTATACTATCCTCTATCGTATCCTATTCTCTATCCTATCCAATCCTATATCGTATCCTCTATCCTATCCTATCCTCTATCCTATCCTATCCTGTATCTTATCCTATCCTCTATCCTATCCTATCCTCTATCCTATCCTATCCTCTATTGTATCATTTCCTTTATCCTATCCTATCCTCTATCCTATCCTATCCTCTACCCTATCCTATCCTCTACACTATCCTATCCTATCCTCTATGCTATCCTATAATCTATCCTATCCTATCCTCTATCCTATCCTATCCTCTATCCTATCCTATCCTCTATCCTATCCTATCCTCTATCGTCTGCTATCTTCAATACAATCCAATCCCCTATCCTATCCTCTATCCTATCCTATCCTCTATAATATCCACTCCTCTATCCTATCCTATCCTCTATCCTATCCTATCCTGTATCCTATCCTATCCTCTATCCTATTCTATCCTCTATCCTATCCTATCCTATCCTATCCTCTATCTTATAATATCCTCTATCCTATCCTATCCTCTATCCTATCCTATCCTCTATCCTATCATATCCTTTATCCTATCCTATCCTCTATCCTATCCTATCCTCTACCCTATCCTATCCTCTACCCTATCCTATCCTATCCCCTATGCTATCCTATAATCTATCCTATCCTATCCTCTATCCTATCCTATCCTCTCTCCTATCCTATCCTCTATCCTATCCTTTCCTCTATACTATCCTATCCTCTATCCCATCCTATACTCTATCCTATCCAATCCTATATAGTATCCTCTATCCTATCCTATCCTCTATCCTATCCTATCCTATATCCTATCCTATCCTCTATCCTATCCTATCCTCTATCCTATCCTATCCTCTATCCTATCCTATCCTCTATCCTATCCTATCCTCTATCCGATCCTATTCTCTATCCAATCCTATACTATCCTCTATCGTATCCTATTCTCTATACTATCCAATCGTATATCGTATCCTCTTTCCTATCCTATCCTCTATCCTATCCTTTCCTCTATACTATCCTATCCTCTATCCCATCCTATTCTCTATCCTATCCAATCCTATATAGTATCCTCTATCCTATCCTATCCTCTATCCTATCCTATCCTATAACCTATCCTATCCTCTATCCTGTCCTATCCTCTATCCTATCCTATCCTCTTTCCTATCCTATCCTCAATCCTACCCTATCCTCTGTCGTATCCTATCCTCTACCCTATCCAATCCTATAACCTATACTCTATCCTATCCGATCCTCTATCCTATCCTATCCTCTATAATATCGTATCCTCTATCATATCCTATTCTCTTTCCTATAATATCATCTATCCTATCCTATCCTCTATCCTATCCTATCCTGTATCCTATCCTATCCTCTATCCTATCCTATCCTCTATCCTATCCTATCCTTTATCCTATCCTATACTCTATCCTATCCTCTCCTCTATCCTATCCTATCCTCTATCCTATCCTATCCTCTATCCTATCCTATCCTCTATCCTATCCTATCCTCTATAATATCGTATCCCCTAACCTATAATATAATTTACCCTATCCTATTCTCTATCCTATCCTATCCTCTATCCTATCCTATCCTCTATCCTATCCTATCCTCTATCCTATCCTATCCTCTTTCCTATCCTATCCTCAATCCTACCCTATCCTCTGTCGTATCCTATCCTCTACCCTATCCAATCCTATAACCTATACTCTATCCTATCCGATCCTCTATCCTATCCTATCCTCTATAATATCGTATCCTCTATCATATCCTATTTTCTTTCCTATAATATCATCTATCCTATCCTATCCTCTATCCTATCCTATCCTCTATCCTATCCTATCCTGTATCCTATCCTATCCTCTATCCTATCCTATCCTCTATCCTATCCTATCCTTTATCCTATCCTATACTCTATCCTATCCTCTCCTCTATCCTATCCTATCCTCTATCCTATCCTATCCTCTATCCTATCCTATCCTCTATCCTATCCTATCCTCTATCCTATCCTATCCTCTATCCTATCCGATCCTCTATCCTATCCTATCCTCTATAATATCGTATCCCCTAACCTATAATATAATTTACCCTATCCTATTCTCTATCCTATCCTATCCTCTATCCTATCCTATCCTCTATCCTATCCTATCCTCTATCCTATCCTATCCTCTTTCCTATCCTATCCTCAATCCTACCCTATCCTCTGTCGTATCCTATCCTCTACCCTATCCAATCCTATAACCTATACTCTATCCTATCCGATCCTCTATCCTATCCTATCCACTATAATATCGTATCCTCTATCATATCCTATTTTCTTTCCTATAATATCATCTATCCTATCCTATCCTCTATCCTATCCTATCCTCTATCCTATCCTATCCTGTATCCTATCCTATCCTCTATCCTATCCTATCCTCTATCCTATCCTATCCTTTATCCTATCCTATACTCTATCCTATCCTCTCCTCTATCCTATCCTATCCTCTATCCTATCCTATCCTCTATCCTATCCTATCCTCTATCCTATCCGATCCTCTATCCTATCCTATCCTCTATAATATCGTATCCCCTAACCTATAATATAATTTACCCTATCCTATTCTCTATCCTATCTTATCCTCTATCCTATCCTATCCTCTATCCTATCCTATCCTCTATCCTATCCACTCCTCTATCCTATCCTATCCTCTATCCTATCCTATCCTGTATCCTATCCTATACCTCTATCCTATCCTATCCTCCATGCTATCCTATCCTCTATCCTATCCTATCCTCTATCCTATCCTATCCTCTATCCTATCCTATCCTCTATCCTATCCTATCCTCTATCCTATCCTATCCTCTATCCTATCCTATCCTCTATCCTATCCTATCCTCTATCCTATCCTATCCTATCCTATCCTCTATCTTATCCTATCCTCTATCCTATCCTATCCTCTATCCTATCCTATCCTCTATACTATCCTATCCTCTATCCCATCCTATTCTCTATCCTATCCTATCCTCTACCCTATCCTATCCTCTACCCTATCCTATCCTATCCTCTATGCTATCCTATAATCTATCCTATCCTATCCTCTATCCTATCCTATCCTCTATCCTATCCTATCCTCTATCCTATCCTTTCCTCTATACTATCCTATCCTCTATCCCATCCTATTCTCTATCCTATCCAATCCTATATAGTATCCTCTATCCTATCCTATCCTCTATCCTATCCTATCCTATATCCTATCCTATCCTCTATCCTATCCTATCCTCTATCCTATCCTATCCTCTATCCTAACCGATCCTCTATCCTATCCCATCCTCTATAATATCGTATCCTCTATCATATCCTATCCTCTTTCCTATAATATCATCTATCCTATCCTATTCTCTATCCTATCCTATCCTCTATCCAATCCTATCCTCTATCCCATCCTATCCTATCCTATCCTCTATCCAATCCTATCCTATCCTGTATCCTATCCTATCCTCTATCCTATCCTATCCTCTATCCGATCCTATTCTCTATCCAATCCTATACTATCCTCTATCGTATCCTATTCTCTATACTATCCAATCGTATATCGTTTCCTCTATCCTATCCTATCCTCTATCCTATCCTTTCCTCTATACTATCCTATCCTCTATCCCATCCTATTCTCTATCCTATCCAATCCTATATAGTATCCTCTATCCTATCCTATCCTCTATCCTATCCTATCCTATAACCTATCCTATCCTCTATCCTATCCTATCCTCTATCCTATCCTATCCTCTTTCCTATCCTATCCTCAATCCTACCCTACCCTCTGTCGTATCCTATCCTCTACCCTATCCAATCCTATAACCTATACTCTATCCTATCCGATCCTCTATCCTATCCTATCCTCTATAATATCGTATCCTCTATCATATCCTATTCTCTTTCCTATAATATCATCTATCCTATCCTATCCTCTATCCTATCCTATCCTCTATCCTATCCTATCCTGTATCCTATCCTATCCTCTATCCTATCCTATCCTCTATCCTATCCTATCGTCTATAATATCGTATCCTCTATCATATCCTATTCTCTTTCCTATAATATCATCTATCCTATCCTATTCTCTATCCTATCCTATCCTCTATCCTATCCTATCCTCTATCCCATCCTATTCTCTATCCAACCCTATACTATCCTCTATCGTATCCTATTCCCTATCCTATCCAATCGTATATCGTATCCTCTATCCTATCCTATCCTCTATCCTATCCTATCCTGTATCCTATCCTATCCTCTATCCTATCCTATCCTCTATCCTATCCTATCCTTTATCCTATCCTATACTCTATCCTATCCTCTCCTCTATCCTATCCGATCCTCCATCCTATCCTATCCTCTATCCTATCCTATCCTCTATCCTATCCTATCCTCTATCCCATCCTATTCTCTATCCAATCCTATCCTATCCTCTATCGTATCCTATTCTCTATCCTATCCTATCCTATCCTCTATCGTATCCTATCCTCTATAATATCGTATCCTCTGTCATATCCTATCCTCTTTCCTATAATATCATCTATCCTATCCTATCCTCTATCCTATCCTATCCTCTATCCTATCCTATCCTCTATCCTATCCTATCCTCTATCCTATCCTTTCCTCTATACTATCCTATCCTCTATCCAATCCTATATAGTATCCTCTATCCTATCCTATCCTCTATCCTATCCTATCCTATATCCTATCCTATCCTCTATCCTATCCTATCCTCTATCCTATCCTATCCTCTATCCTAACCGATCCTCTATCCTATAATATCCTCTATAATATCGTATCCTCTATCATATCCTATCCTCTTTCCTATAATATCATCTATCCTATCCTATTCTCTATCCTATCCTATCTTCTATCCTATCCTATCCTCTATCCCATCCTATTCTCTATCCAATCCTATCCTATCCTGTATCCTATCATTATGCTCTATCCTATCCTATCCTATCCTATCCTCTATCCTATCCTATCCTCTTTCCTATCCTATCCTCAATCCTACCCTATCCTCTGTCGTATCCTATCCTCTACCCTATCCAATCCTATAACCTATACTCTATCCTATCCGATCCTCTATCCTATCCTATCCTCTATAATATCGTATCCTCTATCATATCCTATTTTCTTTCCTATAATATCATCTATCCTATCCTATCCTCTATCCTATCCTATCCTCTATCCTATCCTATCCTGTATCCTATCCTATCCTCTATCCTATCCTATCCTCTATCCTATCCTATCCTTTATCCTATCCTATACTCTATCCTATCCTCTCCTCTATCCTATCCTATCCTCTATCCTATCCTATCCTCTATCCTATCCTATCCTCTATCCTATCCTATCCTCTATCCTATCCTATCCTCTATCCTATCCGATCCTCTATCCTATCCTATCCTCTATAATATCGTATCCCCTAACCTATAATATAATTTACCCTATCCTATTCTCTATCCTATCCTATCCTCTATCCTATCCTATCCTCTATCCTATCCTATCCTCTATCCTATCCTATCCTCTTTCCTATCCTATCCTCAATCCTACCCTATCCTCTGTCGTATCCTATCCTCTACCCTATCCAATCCTATAACCTATACTCTATCCTATCCGATCCTCTATCCTATCCTATCCACTATAATATCGTATCCTCTATCATATCCTATTTTCTTTCCTATAATATCATCTATCCTATCCTATCCTCTATCCTATCCTATCCTCTATCCTATCCTATCCTGTATCCTATCCTATCCTCTATCCTATCCTATCCTCTATCCTATCCTATCCTTTATCCTATCCTATACTCTATCCTATCCTCTCCTCTATCCTATCCTATCCTCTATCCTATCCTATCCTCTATCCTATCCTATCCTCTATCCTATCCGATCCTCTATCCTATCCTATCCTCTATAATATCGTATCCCCTAACCTATAATATAATTTACCCTATCCTATTCTCTATCCTATCTTATCCTCTATCCTATCCTATCCTCTATCCTATCCTATCCTCTATCCTATCCACTCCTCTATCCTATCCTATCCTCTATCCTATCCTATCCTGTATCCTATCCTATACCTCTATCCTATCCTATCCTCCATGCTATCCTATCCTCTATCCTATCCTATCCTCTATCCTATCCTATCCTCTATCCTATCCTATCCTCTATCCTATCCTATCCTCTATCCTATCCTATCCTCTATCCTATCCTATCCTCTATCCTATCCTATCCTCTATCCTATCCTATCCTATCCTATCCTCTATCTTATCCTATCCTCTATCCTATCCTATCCTCTATCCTATCCTATCCTCTATACTATCCTATCCTCTATCCCATCCTATTCTCTATCCTATCCTATCCTCTACCCTATCCTATTCTCTACCCTATCCTATCCTATCCTCTATGCTATCCTATAATCTATCCTATCCTATCCTCTATCCTATCCTATCCTCTATCCTATCCTATCCTCTATCCTATCCTTTCCTCTATACTATCCTATCCTCTATCCCATCCTATTCTCTATCCTATCCAATCCTATATAGTATCCTCTATCCTATCCTATCCTCTATCCTATCCTATCCTATATCCTATCCTATCCTCTATCCTATCCTATCCTCTATCCTATCCTATCCTCTATCCTAACCGATCCTCTATCCTATCCCATCCTCTATAATATCGTATCCTCTATCATATCCTATCCTCTTTCCTATAATATCATCTATCCTATCCTATTCTCTATCCTATCCTATCCTCTATCCAATCCTATCCTCTATCCCATCCTATCCTATCCTATCCTCTATCCAATCCTATCCTATCCTGTATCCTATCCTATCCTCTATCCTATCCTATCCTCTATCCGATCCTATTCTCTATCCAATCCTATACTATCCTCTATCGTATCCTATTCTCTATACTATCCAATCGTATATCGTTTCCTCTATCCTATCCTATCCTCTATCCTATCCTTTCCTCTATACTATCCTATCCTCTATCCCATCCTATTCTCTATCCTATCCAATCCTATATAGTATCCTCTATCCTATCCTATCCTCTATCCTATCCTATCCTATAACCTATCCTATCCTCTATCCTATCCTATCCTCTATCCTATCCTATCCTCTTTCCTATCCTATCCTCAATCCTACCCTACCCTCTGTCGTATCCTATCCTCTACCCTATCCAATCCTATAACCTATACTCTATCCTATCCGATCCTCTATCCTATCCTATCCTCTATAATATCGTATCCTCTATCATATCCTATTCTCTTTCCTATAATATCATCTATCCTATCCTATCCTCTATCCTATCCTATCCTCTATCCTATCCTATCCTGTATCCTATCCTATCCTCTATCCTATCCTATCCTCTATCCTATCCTATCGTCTATAATATCGTATCCTCTATCATATCCTATTCTCTTTCCTATAATATCATCTATCCTATCCTATTCTCTATCCTATCCTATCCTCTATCCTATCCTATCCTCTATCCCATCCTATTCTCTATCCAACCCTATACTATCCTCTATCGTATCCTATTCCCTATCCTATCCAATCGTATATCGTATCCTCTATCCTATCCTATCCTCTATCCTATCCTATCCTGTATCCTATCCTATCCTCTATCCTATCCTATCCTCTATCCTATCCTATCCTTTATCCTATCCTATACTCTATCCTATCCTCTCCTCTATCCTATCCGATCCTCCATCCTATCCTATCCTCTATCCTATCCTATCCTCTATCCTATCCTATCCTCTATCCCATCCTATTCTCTATCCAATCCTATCCTATCCTCTATCGTATCCTATTCTCTATCCTATCCTATCCTATCCTCTATCGTATCCTATCCTCTATAATATCGTATCCTCTGTCATATCCTATCCTCTTTCCTATAATATCATCTATCCTATCCTATCCTCTATCCTATCCTATCCTCTATCCTATCCTATCCTCTATCCTATCCTATCCTCTATCCTATCCTTTCCTCTATACTATCCTATCCTCTATCCAATCCTATATAGTATCCTCTATCCTATCCTATCCTCTATCCTATCCTATCCTATATCCTATCCTATCCTCTATCCTATCCTATCCTCTATCCTATCCTATCCTCTATCCTAACCGATCCTCTATCCTATAATATCCTCTATAATATCGTATCCTCTATCATATCCTATCCTCTTTCCTATAATATCATCTATCCTATCCTATTCTCTATCCTATCCTATCTTCTATCCTATCCTATCCTCTATCCCATCCTATTCTCTATCCAATCCTATCCTATCCTGTATCCTATCATTATGCTCTATCCTATCCTATCCTATCCTATCCTCTATCCTATCGTATCCTCTATCCTATCCTATCCTCTATCCTATCCTATCCTCTATCCGATCCTATTCTCTATCCAATCCTATACTATCCTCTATCGTATCCTATTCTCTATACTATCCAATCGTATATCGTATCCTCTATCCTATCCTATCCTCTATCCTATCCTTTCCTCTTTCCTATCCTATCCTCAATCCTACCCTATCCTCTGTCGTATCCTATCCTCTACCCTATCCAATCCTATATCCTATACTCTATCCTATCCGATCCTCTATCCTATCCTATCCTCTATAATATCGTATCCTCTATCATATCCTATTCTCTTTCCTATAATATCATCTATCCTATCCTATTCTCTATCCTATCCTATCCTCTATCCTATCCTATCCTCTATCCCATCCTATTCTCTATCCAACCCTATACTATCCTCTATCGTATCCTATTCTCTATCCTATCCAATCGTGTATCGTATCCTCTATCCTATCCTATCCTCTATCCTATCCTATCCTGTATCCTATCCTATCCTCTATCCTATCCTATCCTCTATCCTATCCTATCCTCTATCCCATCCTATTCTCTATCCAATCCTATCCTATCCTCTATCGTATCCTATTCTCTATCCTATCCTATCCTATCCTCTATCGTATCCTATCCTCTATAATATCGTATCCTCTGTCATATCCTATCCTCTTTCCTATAATATCATCTATCCTATCCTATCCTCTATCCTATCCTATCCTCTATCCTATCCTATCCTCTATCCTATCCTATCCTCTATCCTATCCTTTCCTCTATACTATCCTATCCTCTATCCAATCCTATATAGTATCCTCTATCCTATCCTATCCTCTATCCTATCCTATCCTATATCCTATCCTATCCTCTATCCTATCCTATCCTCTATCCTATCCTATCCTCTATCCTAACCGATCCTCTATCCTATAATATCCTCTATAATATCGTATCCTCTATCATATCCTATCCTCTTTCCTATAATATCATCTATCCTATCCTATTCTCTATCCTATCCTATCTTCTATCCTATCCTATCCTCTATCCCATCCTATTCTCTATCCAATCCTATCCTATCCTGTATCCTATCATTATGCTCTATCCTATCCTATCCTATCCTATCCTCTATCCTATCGTATCCTCTATCCTATCCTATCCTCTATCCTATCCTATCCTCTATCCGATCCTATTCTCTATCCAATCCTATACTATCCTCTATCGTATCCTATTCTCTATACTATCCAATCGTATATCGTATCCTCTATCCTATCCTATCCTCTATCCTATCCTTTCCTCTTTCCTATCCTATCCTCAATCCTACCCTATCCTCTGTCGTATCCTATCCTCTACCCTATCCAATCCTATATCCTATACTCTATCCTATCCGATCCTCTATCCTATCCTATCCTCTATAATATCGTATCCTCTATCATATCCTATTCTCTTTCCTATAATATCATCTATCCTATCCTATTCTCTATCCTATCCTATCCTCTATCCTATCCTATCCTCTATCCCATCCTATTCTCTATCCAACCCTATACTATCCTCTATCGTATCCTATTCTCTATCCTATCCAATCGTGTATCGTATCCTCTATCATATCCTATCCTCTATCCTATCCTATCCTGTATCCTATCCTATCCTGTATCCTATCCTATCCTCTATCCTATCCTATCCTCTATCCTATCCTATCCTTTATCCTATCCTATACTCTATCCTATCCTCTCCTCTATCCTATCCGATCCTCTATCCTATCCTATCCTCTATCCTATCCTATCCTCTATCCTATCCTACCCTCTATCCCATCCTATTCTCTATCCAATCCTATCCTATCCTCTATCCTATCCTATCCTCTATCCTATCCTATCCTCTATCCCATCCTATTCTCTATCCAATCCTATCCTATCCTCTACCGTATCCTATCCTATCCTCTATCGTATCCTATCCTCTATAATATCGTATCCTCTGTCATATCCTATCCTCTTTCCTATAATATCATCTATCCTATCCTATCCTCTATCCTATCCTATCCTCTATCCTATCCTATCCTCTATCCTATCCTATCCTCTATCCTATCCTTCCCTCTATACTATCCTATCCTCTATCCCATCCTATTCTCTATCCTATCCAATCCTATATAGTATCCTCTATCCTATGCTATCCTCTATCCTATCCTATCCTCTATCCTATCCTATCCTATATCCTATCCTATCCTCTATCCTATCCTATCCTCTATCCTATCCTATCCTCTATCCTATCCTATCCTCTATCCCATCCTATTCTCTATCCAATCCTATCCTATCCTCTATCGTATCCTATTCTCTATCCTATCCTATCCTATCCTCTATCGTATCCTATCCTCTATAATATCGTATCCTCTGTCATATCCTATCCTCTTTCCTATAATATCATCTATCCTATCCTATCCTCTATCCTATCCTATCCTCTATCCTATCCTATCCTCTATCCTATCCTATCCTCTATCCTATCCTTTCCTCTATACTATCCTATCCTCTATCCAATCCTATATAGTATCCTCTATCCTATCCTATCCTCTATCCTATCCTATCCTATATCCTATCCTATCCTCTATCCTATCCTATCCTCTATCCTATCCTATCCTCTATCCTAACCGATCCTCTATCCTATAATATCCTCTATAATATCGTATCCTCTATCATATCCTATCCTCTTTCCTATAATATCATCTATCCTATCCTATTCTCTATCCTATCCTATCTTCTATCCTATCCTATCCTCTATCCCATCCTATTCTCTATCCAATCCTATCCTATCCTGTATCCTATCATTATGCTCTATCCTATCCTATCCTATCCTATCCTCTATCCTATCGTATCCTCTATCCTATCCTATCCTCTATCCTATCCTATCCTCTATCCGATCCTATTCTCTATCCAATCCTATACTATCTTCTATCGTATCCTATTCTCTATACTATCCAATCGTATATCGTATCCTCTATCCTATCCTATCCTCTATCCTATCCTTTCCTCTTTCCTATCCTATCCTCAATCCTACCCTATCCTCTGTCGTATCCTATCCTCTACCCTATCCAATCCTATATCCTATACTCTATCCTATCCGATCCTCTATCCTATCCTATCCTCTATAATATCGTATCCTCTATCATATCCTATTCTCTTTCCTATAATATCATCTATCCTATCCTATTCTCTATCCTATCCTATCCTCTATCCTATCCTATCCTCTATCCCATCCTATTCTCTATCCAACCCTATACTATCCTCTATCGTATCCTATTCTCTATCCTATCCAATCGTGTATCGTATCCTCTATCCTATCCTATCCTCTATCCTATCCTATCCTGTATCCTATCCTATCCTCTATCCTATCCTATCCTCTATCCTATCCTATCCTTTATCCTATCCTATACTCTATCCTATCCTCTCCTCTATCCTATCCGATCCTCTATCCTATCCTATCCTCTATCCTATCCTATCCTCTATCCTATCCTACCCTCTATCCCATCCTATTCTCTATCCAATCCTATCCTATCCTCTATCCTATCCTATCCTCTATCCTATCCTATCCTCTATCCCATCCTATTCTCTATCCAATCCTATCCTATCCTCTATCGTATCCTATCCTATCCTCTATCGTATCCTATCCTCTATAATATCGTATCCTCTGTCATATCCTATCCTCTTTCCTATAATATCATCTATCCTATCCTATCCTCTATCCTATCCTATCCTCTATCCTATCCTATCCTCTATCCTATCCTATCCTCTATCCTATCCTTCCCTCTATACTATCCTATCCTCTATCCCATCCTATTCTCTATCCTATCCAATCCTATATAGTATCCTCTATCCTATGCTATCCTCTATCCTATCCTATCCTCTATCCTATCCTATCCTATATCCTATCCTATCCTCTATCCTATCCTATCCTCTATCCTATCCTATCCTCTATCCTAACCGATCCTCTATCCTATCCTATCATCTATCCTATCCTATCCTCTATCCTATCCTATCCTCTATCCTATCCGATCCTCTATCCTATCCTATCCTCTATAATATCGTATCCCCTAACCTATAATATAATTTACCCTATCCTATTCTCTATCCTATCTTATCCTCTATTCTATCCTATCCTCTATCCTATCCTATCCTCTATCCTATCCTTTCCTCTATACTATCCTATCCTCTATCCCATCCTATTCTCTATCCTATCCAATCCTATATAGTATCCTCTATCCTATCCTATCCTCCATGCTATCCCATCCTCTATCCTATCCTATCCTCTATCCTATCCTATCCTCTATCCTATCCTATCCTCTATCCTATCCTATCCTCTATCCTATCCTATCCTCTATCCTATCCTATCCTCAATCCTACCCTATCCTCTGTCGTATCCTATCCTCTACCCTATCCAATCCTATAACCTATACTCTATCCTATCCGATCCTCTATCCTATCCTATCCTCTATAATATCGTATCCTCTATCATATCCTATTCTCTTTCCTATGATATCATCTATCCTACCCTATCCTCTATCCTATCCTATCCTGTATCCTATCCTATCCTCTATCCTATCCTATCCTCTATCCTATCCTATCCTTTATCCTATCCTATACTCTATCCTATCCTCTCCTCTATCCTATCCTATCCTCTATCCTATCCTATCCTCTATCCTATCCTATCCTCTATCCTATCCTATCCTCTATCCTATCCTATCGTCTATCCTATCCGATCCTCTATCCTATCCTATCCTCTATAATATCGTATCCCCTAACCTATAATATAATTTACCCTATCCTATTCTCTATCCTATCCTATCCTCTATCCTATCCTATCCTCTATCCTATCCTATCCTCTATCCTATCCTATCCTCTATCCTATCCTATCCTCTTTCCTATCCTATCCTCAATCCTACCCTATCCTCTGTCGTATCCTATCCTCTACCCTATCCAATCCTATAACCTATACTCTATCCTATCCGATCCTCTATCCTATCCTATCCTCTATAATATCGTATCCTCTATCATATCCTATTTTCTTTCCTATAATATCATCTATCCTATCCTATCCTCTATCCTATCCTATCCTCTATCCTATCCTATCCTGTATCCTATCCTATCCTCTATCCTATCCTATCCTCTATCCTATCCTATCCTTTATCCTATCCTATACTCTATCCTATCCTCTCCTCTATCCTATCCTATCCTCTATCCTATCCTATCCTCTATCCTATCCTATCCTCTATCCTATCCTATCCTCTATCCTATCCTATCCTCTATCCTATCCGATCCTCTATCCTATCCTATCCTCTATCCTATCCTATCCTCTATCCTATCCGATCCTCTATCCTATCCTATCCTATCCTATCCTCTATCCTATCCTATCCTCTATCCTATCCTATCCTCTATCCTATCCTATCCTCTTTCCTATCCTATCCTCTATCCTATCCTATCCTCTATCCTATCCTATCCTCTATCCGACCCTATCCTATATCCTATCCTATCTTCTCTCCTATCCTATCCTGTATCACATCCTATCCTCTATCCTATCCTATCCTCTATCCTATCCTATCCTCTATCCTATCCTCTCTTCTATCCTATCCTATTCTCTATCCTATCCTATCCTCTATCCTATCCTTTCCGCTATCCTATCCTATCCTCTATAATATCGTATCCTCTGTCCTATCCTTGCTCTATCCTATAATATCATATATCCTATCCTATTCTCTATCCTATCCTATCCTATCATCTATCGTATCCTATCCTCTATCGTATCCTATCCTCTATCCTATCCAATCCTATATCCTATACTCTATCATATCCTATCCTCTATCCTATCCTATCCTCTATCCTATCCTATCCTCTATCCCATCCTATTCTCTATCCAATCCTATCCTATCCACTATCGTATCCTATTCTCTATCCTATCCAATCCTATATCGTATCCTCTATCCTATCCTATCCTGTATCCTATCCTATCCTGTATCCTATCCTATCCTGTATCCTATCCTGTATCCTAGCCTATCCTGTATCCTATCCTATCCTCTATCCTATCGTATCCTCTATCCCATCCTATCCTCTATCCTATCTTATCCTCTATACTATCCTATTCTCTATCCCATCCTATTCTCTATCCAATCCTATTCTATCCTCTATCCTATCCTATCCTCTATCCTATCCAATCCTATATCGTATCCTCTATGCTATCCAATCCTCTATCCTATCGTATCCTGTATCCTATCCTATCCTCTATCCTATCCTATCCTCTATCCTATCCTATCCTCTATCCTATCCTATCCTCTATCCTATCCTATCCTCTATCCGATCCTATTGTCTATCCAATCCTATACTATCCTCTATCGTATCCTATTCTCTATCCTATCCAATCCTATATCGTATCCTCTATCCTATCCTATCCTCTATCCTATCCTATCCTGTATCCTATCCTATCCTCTATCCTATCATATCCTCTTATCCTATCCTATCCTCTATCCTATCCTATCCTCTATCCTATCCTATCCTCTATCCTATCCTATCCTCTATCCTATCCGATCCTCTATCCTATCGGATCCTCTATAATATCGTATCCTCTATCATATCCTATCCTCTTTCCTATAATATCATCTATCCTACCCTATTCTCTATCCTATCCTATACTCTATCCTATGCTATCCTCTATCCCATCCTATTCTCTATCCAATCCTATCCTATCCTCTATCCTATCCTATCCTGTATCCTATCCTATCCTCTATCCTATCCTATCCTATCCTCTATCCGATCCTATCCTATATCCTATCCTATCCTCTATCCTATCCTATCCTCTTATCCTATCCTATCCTCTATCCTATCCTATCCTCTATCCTATCCTATCCTCTATCCTATCCGATCCTCTATCCTATCCGATTCTCTATAATATCGTATCCTCTATCATATCCTATCCTCTTTCCTATCATATCATCTGTCCTATCCTATTCTCTACACTATCCTATACTCTATCCTATGCTATCCTCTATCCCATCCTATTCTCTATCCAATCCTATCCTATCCTCTATCCTATCCTATCCTCTTATCCTATCCTATCCTCTATCCTATCCTATCCTCTATCCTATCCTATCCTCTATCCTATCCGATCCTCTATCCTATCCAATTCTCTATAATATCGTATCCTCTATCATATCCTATCCTCTTTCCTATCATATCATCTATCCTATCCTATTCTCTACACTATCCTATACTCTATCCTATGCTATCCTCTATCCTATCCTATCCTCTATCCTATCCTATCCTCTATCCTATCCTATCCTCTATCCTATCCTATCCTGTATCCTATCCTATCCTCTATCCTATCCTATCCTCTATCCGATCCTATCCTATATCCTATCCTATCCTCTCTCCTATCCTATCCTCTATCCTATCCTATCCTCTATCCTATCCTATCCTCTATCCTATCCTATTCTCTATCCTATCCTATCCTCTATCCTATCCTATCCTCTATCCCATCCTATTCTCTATCCAACCCTATACTATCCTCTATCGTATCCTATTCTCTATCCTATCCAATCGTATATCGTATCCTCTATCCTATCCTATCCTCTATCCTATCCTATCCTCTATCCTATCCTATCCTCTATCCTATCCTATCCTGTATCCTATCCTATCCTCTATCCTATCCTATCCTCTATCCTATCCTATCCTCTATCCTATCCTATTCTCTATCCTATCCTATCCTCTATCCTATCCTATCCTCTATCCCATCCTATTCTCTATCCAACCCTATACTATCCTCTATCGTATCCTATTCTCTATCCTATCCAATCGTATATCGTATCCTCTATCCTATCCTATCCTCTATCCTATCCTATCCTCTATCCTATCCTATCCTCTATCCTATCCTATCCTCTATCCTATCCTATCCTCTATCCTATCCTATCCTCTATCCTATCCGATCCTCTATCCTATCCTATCCTCTATAATATCGTATCCCCTAACCTATAATATAATTTACCCTATCCTATTCTCTATCCTATCCTATCCTCTATCCTATCCTATCCTCTATCCTATCCTATCCTCTATCCTATCCTATCCTCTATCCTACCCTATCCTCTATCCTATCCTTTCCGCTATCCTATCCTATCCTCTATAATATCGTATCCTCTGTCCTATCCTTGCTCTATCCTATAATATCATATATTCTATCCTATTCTCTATCCTATCCTATCCTATCCTCAATCCTACCCTATCCTCTGTCGTATCCTATCCTCTACCCTATCCAATCCTATAACCTATACTCTATCCTATCCGATCCTCTATCCTATCCTATCCTCTATAATATCGTATCCTCTATCATATCCTATTCTCTTTCCTATAATATCATCTATCCTATCCTATCCTCTATCCTATCCTATCCTCTATCCTATCCTATCCTTTATCCTATCCTATCCTCTATCCTATCCAATCACCTATCCTATTCTCTATCCAATCCTATACTCTATCCAATCCTATCCTCTATAATATCGTATCCCCTATCCTATAATATAATTTACCCTATCCTATTCTCTATACTATCCTATCCTGTATCCTATCCTATACCTGTATCCTATCCTATCCTCTATCCTATCCTATCCTCTATCCTATCCTATCCTCTATCCTATCCTATACTCTATCCTATCCTATCCTCTATCCTATCCTATCCTGTATCCTATCCTATCCTCTATCCTATCCTCTATCCTATCCTATCCTCTATCCGATCCTATCCTCTATCCTATCCTCTCCGCTATCCTATCCTATCCTCTATCCGATCCTATTGTCTATCCAATCCTATACTATCCTCTATCGTATCCTATTCTCTATCCTATCCAATCCTATATCGTATCCTCTATCCTATCCTATCCTCTATCCTATCCTATCCTGTATCCTATCCTATCCTCTATCCTATCATATCCTCTTATCCTATCCTATCCTCTATCCTATCCTACCCTCTATCCTATCCTATCCTCTATCCTATCCTATCCTCTATCCTATCCGATCCTCTATCCTATCCGATCCTCTATAATATCGTATCCTCTATCATATCCTATCCTCTTTCCTATAATATCATCTATCCTACCCTATTCTCTATCCTATCCTATACTCTATCCTATGCTATCCTCTATCCCATCCTATTCTCTATCCAATCCTATCCTATCCTCTATCCTATCCTATCCTGTATCCTATCCTATCCTCTATCCTATCCTATCCTATCCTCTATCCGATCCTATCCTATATCCTATCCTATCCTCTATCCTATCCTATCCTCTTATCCTATCCTATCCTCTATCCTATCCTATCCTCTATCCTATCCTATCCTCTATCCTATCCGATCCTCTATCCTATCCGATTCTCTATAATATCGTATCCTCTATCATATCCTATCCTCTTTCCTATCATATCATCTATCCTATCCTATTCTCTACACTATCCTATACTCTATCCTATGCTATCCTCTATCCCATCCTATTCTCTATCAAATCCTATCCTATCCACTATCGTATCCTATTCTCTATCCTATCCAATCCTATATCGTATCCTCTATCCTATCCAATCCTATATCGTATCCTCTATCCTATCCTATCCTGTATCCTATCCTATCCTGTATCCTATCCTATCCTCTATCCTATCCTATCCTCTATCCTATCCTATCCTCTATCCTATCCTATCCTCTATCCTATCCTATCCTCTATCCTATCCTATCCTCTATCCTATCCTATCCTCTATCCTATCCTATCCTCTATCCTATCCTATTCTCTATCCTATCCTATCCTCTATCCTATCCTATCCTCTATCCCATCCTATTCTCTATCCAACCCTATACTATCCTCTATCGTATCCTATTCTCTATCCTATCCAATCGTATATCGTATCCTCTATCCTATCCTATCCTCTATCCTATCCTATCCTCTATCCTATCCTATCCTCTATCCTATCCTATCCTGTATCCTATCCTATCCTCTATCCTATCCTATCCTCTATCCTATCCTATCCTTTATCCTATCCGATACTCTATCCTATCCTCTCCTCTATCCTATCCTATCCTCTATCCTATCCTATCCTCTATCCTATCCTATCCTCTATCCTATCCGATCCTCTATCCTATCCTATCCTCTATAATATCGTATCCCCTAACCTATAATATAATTTACCCTATCCTATTCTCTATCCTATCCTATCCTCTATCCTATCCTATCCTCTATCCTATCCTATCCTCTATCCTATCCTATCCTCTATCCTACCCTATCCTCTATCCTATCCTTTCCGCTATCCTATCCTATCCTCTATAATATCGTATCCTCTGTCCTATCCTTGCTCTATCCTATAATATCATATATTCTATCCTATTCTCTATCCTATCCTATCCTATCCTCAATCCTACCCTATCCTCTGTCGTATCCTATCCTTTACCCTATCCAATCCTATAACCTATACTCTATCCTATCCGATCCTCTATCCTATCCTATCCTCTATAATATCGTATCCTCTATCATATCCTATTCTCTTTCCTATAATATCATCTATCCTATCCTATTCTCTATCCTATGCTATCCTCTATCCTATCCTATCCTCTATCCTATCCTATCCTCTATCCTATCCTATCCTCTATCCTATCCTATCCTCTATCCTACCCTATCCTCTATCCTATCCTTTCCGCTATCCTATCCTATCCTCTATAATATCGTATCCTCTGTCCTATCCTTGCTCTATCTTATAATATCATATATTCTATCCTATTCTCTATCCTATCCTATCCTATCCTCAATCCTACCCTATCCTCTGTCGTATCCTATCCTCTACCCTATCCAATCCTATAACCTATACTCTATCCTATCCGATCCTCTATCCTATCCTATCCTCTATAATATCGTATCCTCTATCATATCCTATTCTCTTTCCTATAATATCATCTATCCTATCCTATTCTCTATCCTGTCCTATCCTCTATCCTATCCTATCCTCTATCCCATCCTATTCTCTATCCAACCCTATACTATCCTCTATCGTATCCTATTCTCTATCCTATCCAATCGTATATCGTATCCTCTATCCTATCCTATCCTCTATCCTATCCACTCCTCTATCCTATCCTATCCTCTATCCTATCCTATCCTGTTTCCTATCCTATACTCTATCCTATCCTCTCCTCTATCCTATCCTATCCTCTATCCTATCCTATCCTCTATCCTATCCTATCCTCTATCCTATCCGATCCTCTATCCTATCCTATCCTCTATAATATCGTATCCCCTAACCTATAATATAATTTACCCTATCCTATTCTCTATCCTATCCTATCCTCTATCCTATCCTATCCTCTATCCTATCCTATCCTCTATCCTATACTATCCTCTATCCTACCCTATCCTCTATCCTATCCTTTCCGCTATCCTATCCTATCCTCTATAATATCGTATCCTCTGTCCTATCCTTGCTCTATCTTATAATATCATATATTCTATCCTATTCTCTATCCTATCCTATCCTATCCTCAATCCTACCCTATCCTCTGTCGTATCCTATCCTCTACCCTATCCAATCCTATAACCTATACTCTATCCTATCCGATCCTCTATCCTATCCTATCCTCTATAATATCGTATCCTCTATCATATCCTATTCTCTTTCCTATAATATCATCTATCCTATCCTATTCTCTATCCTATCCTATCCTCTATCCTATCCTATCCTCTATCCCATCCTATTCTCTATCCAACCCTATACTATCCTCTATCGTATCCTATTCTCTATCCTATCCAATCGTATATCGTATCCTCTATCCTATCCTATCCTCTATCCTATCCTATCCTCTATCCTATCCTATCCTCTATCCTATCCTATCCTGTATCCTATCCTATCCTCTATCCTATCCTATCCTCTATCCTATCCTATCCTTTATCCTATCCTATACTCTATCCTATCCTCTCCTCTATCCTATCCTATCCTCTATCCTATCCTATCCTCTATCCTATCCTATCCTCTATCCTATCCGATCCTCTATCCTATCCTATCCTCTATAATATCGTATCCCCTAACCTATAATATAATTTACCCTATCCTATTCTCTATCCTATCCTATCCTCTATCCTATCCTATCCTCTATCCTATCCTATCCTGTATCCTATCCTATACCTCTATCCTATCCTATCCTCTATCCTATCCTATCCTCTATCCTATCCTATCCTCTATCCTATCCTATCCTCTATCCTATCCTATCCTCTATCCTATACTATCCTCTATCCTATCCTATCCTCTATCCTATCCTATCCTCTATCCTATCCTATCCTCTACCCTATCCTATCCTCTACCCTATGCTATCCTATCCTCTATGCTATCCTATAATCTATCCTATCCTATCCTCTATCCTATCCTATCCTCTATCCTATCCTATCCTCTATCCTATCCTATCCTCTATCCTATCCTATCCTCTATCCTATCCTATCCTCTATCCTATCCTATCCTCTATCGTCTGCTATCTTCAATACAATCCAATCCCCTATCCTATCCTCTATCCTATCCTATCCTCTATAATATCCACTCCTCTATCCTATCCTATCCTCTATCCTATCCTATCCTCTATCCGATCCTATCCTCTATCCTATCCTATCCTATCCTCTATCCTATCCTCTCCGCTATCCTATCCTATACTCTATCCGATCCTATTGTCTATCCAATCCTATACTATCCTCTATCGTATCCTATTCTCTATCCTATCCAATCCTATATCGTATCCTCTATCCTATCCTATCCTCTATCCTATCCTATCCTGTATCCTATCCTATCCTCTATCCTATCATATCCTCTTATCCTATCCTATCCTCTATCCTATCCTATCCTCTATCCTATCCTATCCTCTATCCTATCCTATCCTCTATCCTATCCTATCCTCTATCCTATCCGATCCTCTATCCTATCCGATCCTCTATAATATCGTATCCTCTATCATATCCTATCCTCTTTCCTATAATATCATCTATCCTACCCTATTCTCTATCCTATCCTATACTCTATCCTATGCTATCCTCTATCCCATCCTATCTCTCTCCAATCCTATCCTATCCTCTATCCTATCCTATCTTGTATCCTATCCTATCCTCTATCCTATCCTATCCTATCCTCTATCCGATCCTATCCTATATCCTATCCTATCCTCTATCCTATCCTATCCTATCCTCTTATCCTATCCTATCCTCTATCCTATCCTATCCTCTATCCTACCCTATCCTCTATCCTATCCTTTCCGCTATCCTATCCTATCCTCTATAATATCGTATCCTCTGTCCTATCCTTGCTCTATCCTATAATATCATATATTCTATCCTATTCTCTATCCTATCCTATCCTATCCTCAATCCTACCCTATCCTCTGTCGTATCCTATCCTCTACCCTATCCAATCCTATAACCTATACTCTATCCTATCCGATCCTCTATCCTATCCTATCCTCTATAATATCGTATCCTCTATCATATCCTATTCTCTTTCCTATAATATCATCTATCCTATCCTATTCTCTATCCTATGCTATCCTCTATCCTATCCTATCCTCTATCCCATCCTATTCTCTATTCAACCCTATACTATCCTCTATCGTCTCCTATTCTCTATCCTATCCAATCGTATATCGTATCCTCTATCCTATCCTATCCTGTATCCTATCCTATCCTCTATCCTATCCTATCCTCTATCCTATCCTATCCTTTATCCTATCCTATACTCTATCCTTTCCTCTCCTCTATCCTATCCTATCCTCTATCCTATCTTATCCTCTATCCTATCCTATCCTCTATCCTATCCGATCCTCTATCCTATCCTATCCTCTATAATATCGTATCCCCTAACCTATAATATAATTTACCCTATCCTATTCTCTATCCTATCCTATCCTCTATCCTATCCTATCCTCTATCCTATCCTATCCTTTATCCTATCCTATCCTCTATCCTATCCAATCACCTATCCTATTCTCTATCCAATCCTATACTCTATCCAATCCTATCCTCTATAATATCGTATCCCCTATCCTATAATATAATTTACACTATCCTATTCTCTATACTATCCTATCCTCTATCCTATCCTATCCTCTATCCTATCCTCTATCCTGTCCACTCCTCTATCCTATCCTATCCTCTATCCTATCCTATCCTGTATCCTATCCTATACCTCTATCCTATCCTATCCTCTATCCTATCCTCTATCCTATCCTATACTCTATCCTTTCCTCTCCTCTATCCTATCCTATCCTCTATCCTATCCTATCCTCTATCCTATCCTATCCTCTATGCTATCCGATCCTCTATCCTATCCGATCCTCTATAATATCGTATCCTCTATCATATCCTATCCTCTTTCCTATAATATCATCTATCCTACCCTATTCTCTATCCTATCCTATACTCTATCCTATGCTATCCTCTATCCCATCCTATTCTCTATCCAATCCTATCCTATCCTCTATCCTATCCTATCCTGTATCCTATCCTACCCTCTATCCTATCCTATCCTATCCTCTATCCGATCCTATCCTATATCCTATCCTATCCTCTATCCTATCCTATCCTCTTATCCTATCCTATCCTCTATCCTATCCTATCCTCTATCCTATCCTATCCTCTATCCTATCCGATCCTCTATCCTATCCGATTCTCTATAATATCGTATCCTCTATCATATCCTATCCTCTTTCCTATCATATCATCTATCCTATCCTATTCTCTACACTATCCTATACTCTATCCTATGCTATCCTCTATCCCATCCTATTCTCTATCCAATCCTATCCTATCCACTATCGTATCCTATTCTCTATCCTATCCAATCCTATATCGTATCCTCTATCCTATCCTATCCTGTATCCTATCCTATCCTGTATCCTATCCTATCCTGTATCCTATCCTGTATCCTAGCCTATCCTGTATCCTATCCTATCCTCTATCCTATCGTATCCTCTATCCCATCCTATCCTCTATCCTATCTTATCCTCTATACTATCCTATTCTCTATCCCATCCTATTCTCTATCCAATCCTATTCTATCCTCTATCCTATCCTATCCTCTATCCTATCCAATCCTATATCGTATCCTCTATGCTATCCAATCCTCTATCCTATCGTATCCTGTATCCTATCCTATCCTCTATCCTATCCTATCCTCTATCCTATCCTATCCTCTATCCTATCCTATCCTCTATCCTATCCTATCCTGTATCCTATCCTATCCTCTATCCTATCCTATCCTCTATCCGATCCTATCCTATATCCTATCCTATCCTCTCTCCTATCCTATCCTCTATCCTATCCTATCCTCTATCCTATCCTCTCCTCTATCCTATCCTATCCTCTATCCTATTCTATCCTCTATCCTATCCTATCCTCTAACCTATCCTATCCTCTATCCTATCCTATCCTCTATCCTATCCTATCCTCTATCCTATCCTATCCTCTATCCTATCCTATCCTCTATCCTATCCTATCCTCTATCCTATCCTATCCTCTATCCTATCCTATCCTCTATCCTATCCTATCCTCTATCCTATCCTATCCTCTATCCTATCCTATCCTCTATCCTATCATATCCTCTATCCTATCCTATCCTCTATCCGACCCTATCCTATATCCTATCCTATCTTCTCTCCTATCCTATCCTGTATCACACCCTATCCTCTATCCTATCCTATCCTCTATCCTATCCTATCCTCTATCCTATCCTATCCTCTATCCTATCCTATCCTCTATCCTATCCCATCCTCTATCCTATCCTATCCTCTATCCTAGCCTATCCTCTATCCTATCCTATCCTCTATCCTATCCTATCCTCTATCCTATCCTCTCTTCTATCCTATCCTATCCTCTATCCTATCCTATCCTCTATCCTATCCTTTCCGGTATCCTATCCTATCCTCTATAATATCGTATCCTCTGTCCTATCCTTGCTCTATCCTATAATATCATATATTCTATCCTATTCTCTATCCTATCCTATCCTATCCTCAATCCTACCCTATCCTCTGTCGTATCCTATCCTCTACCCTATGCAATCCTATAACCTATACTCTATCCTATCCGATCCTCTATCCTATCCTATCCTCTATAATATCGTATCCTCTATCATATCCTATTCTCTTTCCTATAATATCATCTATCCTATCCTATTCTCTATCCTATCCTATCCTCTATCCTATCCTATCCTCTATCCCATCCTATTCTCTATGCAACCCTATTCTATCCTCTATCGTATCCTATTCTCTATCCTATCCAATCGTATATCGTATCCTCTATCCTATCCTATCCTCTATCCTATCCTATCCTGTATCCTATCCTGTATCCTAGCCTATCCTCTATCCTATCCTATCCTCTATCCTATCCTATCCTCTATCCTATCCGATCCTCTATCCTATCCGATTCTCTATAATATCGTATCCTCTATCATATCCTATCCTCTTTCCTATCATATCATCTATCCTATCCTATTCTCTACACTATCCTATACTCTATCCTATCCTATCCTGTATCCTATCCTATCCTCTATCCTATCCTATCCTCTATCCGATCCTATCCTATATCCTATCCTATCCTCTCTCCTATCCTATCCTCTATCCTATCCTATCCTCTATCCTATCCTCTCCTCTATCCTATCCTATCCTCTATCCTATCCTATCCTCTATCCTATCCTATCCTCTATCCTATCCTATCCTCTATCCTATCCTATCCTCTATCCTATTCTATCCTCTATCCTATCCTATCCTCTAACCTATCCTATCCTCTATCCTATCCTATCCTCTATCCTATCCTATCCTCTATCCTATCCTATCCTCTATCCTATCCTATCCTCTATCCTATCCTATCCTCTATCCTATCCTATCCTCTATCCTATCCTATCCTCTATCCTATCCTATCCTCTATCCTATCCTATCCTCTATCCTATCCTATCCTCTATCCTATCCTATCCTCTATCCTATACTATCCTCTATCCTATCCTATCCTCTATCCTATCCTATCCTCTATCCTATCCTATCCTCTACCCTATCCTATCCTCTACCCTATGCTATCCTATCCTCTATGCTATCCTATAATCTATCCTATCCTATCCTCTATCCTATCCTATCCTCTATCCTATCCTATCCTCTATCCTATCCTATCCTCTATCCTATCCTATCCTCTATCGTCTGCTATCTTCAATACAATCCAATCCCCTATCCTATCCTCTATCCTATCCTATCCTCTATAATATCCACTCCTCTATCCTATCCTATCCTCTATCCTATCCTATCCTCTATCCGATCCTATCCTCTATCCTATCCTATCCTATCCTCTATCCTATCCTCTCCGCTATCCTATCCTATACTCTATCCGATCCTATTGTCTATCCAATCCTATACTATCCTCTATCGTATCCTATTCTCTATCCTATCCAATCCTATATCGTATCCTCTATCCTATCCTATCCTCTATCCTATCCTATCCTGTATCCTATCCTATCCTCTATCCTATCATATCCTCTTATCCTATCCTATCCTCTATCCTATCCTATCCTCTATCCTATCCTATCCTCTATCCTATCCTATCCTCTATCCTATCCTATCCTCTATCCTATCCGATCCTCTATCCTATCCGATCCTCTATAATATCGTATCCTCTATCATATCCTATCCTCTTTCCTATAATATCATCTATCCTACCCTATTCTCTATCCTATCCTATACTCTATCCTATGCTATCCTCTATCCCATCCTATCTCTCTCCAATCCTATCCTATCCTCTATCCTATCCTATCTTGTATCCTATCCTATCCTCTATCCTATCCTATCCTATCCTCTATCCGATCCTATCCTATATCCTATCCTATCCTCTATCCTATCCTATCCTATCCTCTTATCCTATCCTATCCTCTATCCTATCCTATCCTCTATCCTACCCTATCCTCTATCCTATCCTTTCCGCTATCCTATCCTATCCTCTATAATATCGTATCCTCTGTCCTATCCTTGCTCTATCCTATAATATCATATATTCTATCCTATTCTCTATCCTATCCTATCCTATCCTCAATCCTACCCTATCCTCTGTCGTATCCTATCCTCTACCCTATCCAATCCTATAACCTATACTCTATCCTATCCGATCCTCTATCCTATCCTATCCTCTATAATATCGTATCCTCTATCATATCCTATTCTCTTTCCTATAATATCATCTATCCTATCCTATTCTCTATCCTATGCTATCCTCTATCCTATCCTATCCTCTATCCCATCCTATTCTCTATTCAACCCTATACTATCCTCTATCGTCTCCTATTCTCTATCCTATCCAATCGTATATCGTATCCTCTATCCTATCCTATCCTGTATCCTATCCTATCCTCTATCCTATCCTATCCTCTATCCTATCCTATCCTTTATCCTATCCTATACTCTATCCTTTCCTCTCCTCTATCCTATCCTATCCTCTATCCTATCTTATCCTCTATCCTATCCTATCCTCTATCCTATCCGATCCTCTATCCTATCCTATCCTCTATAATATCGTATCCCCTAACCTATAATATAATTTACCCTATCCTATTCTCTATCCTATCCTATCCTCTATCCTATCCTATCCTCTATCCTATCCTATCCTTTATCCTATCCTATCCTCTATCCTATCCAATCACCTATCCTATTCTCTATCCAATCCTATACTCTATCCAATCCTATCCTCTATAATATCGTATCCCCTATCCTATAATATAATTTACACTATCCTATTCTCTATACTATCCTATCCTCTATCCTATCCTATCCTCTATCCTATCCTCTATCCTATCCTCTATCCTGTCCACTCCTCTATCCTATCCTATCCTCTATCCTATCCTATCCTGTATCCTATCCTATACCTCTATCCTATCCTATCCTCTATCCTATCCTCTATCCTATCCTATACTCTATCCTTTCCTCTCCTCTATCCTATCCTATCCTCTATCCTATCCTATCCTCTATCCTATCCTATCCTCTATGCTATCCGATCCTCTATCCTATCCGATTCTCTATAATATCGTATCCTCTATCATATCCTATCCTCTTTCCTATCATATCATCTATCCTATCCTATTCTCTACACTATCCTATACTCTATCCTATGCTATCCTCTATCCCATCCTATTCTCTATCCAATCCTATCCTATCCTCTATCCTATCCTATCCTGTATCCTATCCTACCCTCTATCCTATCCTATCCTATCCTCTATCCGATCCTATCCTATATCCTATCCTATCCTCTATCCTATCCTATCCTCTTATCCTATCCTATCCTCTATCCTATCCTATCCTCTATCCTATCCTATCCTCTATCCTATCCGATCCTCTATCCTATCCGATTCTCTATAATATCGTATCCTCTATCATATCCTATCCTCTTTCCTATCATATCATCTATCCTATCCTATTCTCTACACTATCCTATACTCTATCCTATGCTATCCTCTATCCCATCCTATTCTCTATCCAATCCTATCCTATCCACTATCGTATCCTATTCTCTATCCTATCCAATCCTATATCGTATCCTCTATCCTATCCTATCCTGTATCCTATCCTATCCTGTATCCTATCCTATCCTGTATCCTATCCTGTATCCTAGCCTATCCTGTATCCTATCCTATCCTCTATCCTATCGTATCCTCTATCCCATCCTATCCTCTATCCTATCCTATCCTCTATCCTATCCTATCCTCTATCCTATCCTATCCTGTATCCTATCCTATCCTCTATCCTATCCTATCCTCTATCCTATCCTATCCTCCAACCTATCCTATCCTCTATCCTATCCTATCCTCTATCCTATCCTATCCTCTATCCTATCCTATCCTCTATCCTATCCTATCCTCTATCCTATCCTATCCTCTATCCTATCCTATCCTCTATCCTATCCTATCCTCTATCCTATCCTATCCTCTATCCTATCTTATCCTCTATCCTATCCTATCCTCTATCCTATCCTATCCTCTATCCTATCCTATCCTCTATCCTATCCTATCCTCTATCCTATCCTATCCTCTATCCTATCCTATCCTCTATCCTATCCTATCCTCCATCCTATCCTATCCTCTATCCTATCCTATCCTCTATCCTATCCTATCCTCTATCCTATCCTATCCTCTATCCTATCCTATCCTCTATCCTATCCTATCCTCTATCCTATCCTATCCTCTATCCCATCCTATCCTCTATCCTATCCTATCCTCTATCCGACCCTATCCTATATCCTATCCTATCTTCTCTCCTATCCTATCCTGTATCACATCCTATCCTCTATCCTATCCTATCCTCTATCCTATCCTATCCTCTAGCCTATCCTATCCTCTATCCCATCCTATCCTCTATTTTATCCTCTATCCTATCCTATCCTCTATCCTATCCTATCCTCTATCCTATCCTATCCTCTATCCTATCCTATCCTCTATCCAATCCTATCCTCTATCCTATCCTATCCTCTATCCTATCCTATCCTCTAACCTATCCTATCCTCTATCCTATCCTATCCTCTATCCTATCCTTTCCGCTATCCTATCCTATCCTCTATAATATCGTATCCTCTGTCCTATCCTTGCTCTATCCTATAAAATCATATATTCTATCCTATTCTCTATCCTATCCTATCCTATTATCTATCGTATCCTATCCTCTATCGTATCCTATCCTCTATACTATCCAATCCTATATCCTATGCTCTATCATATCTTATCCTCTATGCTATCCTATCCTTTATCCGATCCTATCCTCTATCCTATCCTATCCTCTATCCTACCCTATCCTCTATCCTATCCTATCCTCTATCCTATCCGATCCTCTATCCTATCCTATCCTTTATAATATCGTATCCCCTAACCTATAATATAATTTACCCTATCCTATTCTCTATCCTATCCTATCCTCTATCCTATCCTATCCTCTATCCTACCCTATCCTCTATCCTATCCTTTCCGCTATCCTATCCTATCCTCTATAATATCGTATCCTCTGTCCTATCCTTGCTCTATCTTATAATATCATATATTCTATCCTATTCTCTATCCTATCCTATCCTATCCTCAATCCTACCCTATCCTCTGTCGTATCCTATCCTCTACCCTATCCAATCCTATAACCTATACTCTATCCTATCCGATCCTCTATCCTATCCTATCCTCTATAATATCGTATCCTCTATCATATCCTATTCTCTTTCCTATAATATCATCTATCCTATCCTATTCTCTATCCTATCCTATCCTCTATCCTATCCTATCCTCTATCCCATCCTATTCTCTATCCAACCCTATACTATCCTCTATCGTATCCTATTCTCTATCCTATCCAATCGTATATCGTATCCTCTATCCTATCCTATCCTCTATCCTATCCTATCCTCTATCCTATCCTATCCTCTATCCTATCCTATCCTGTATCCTATCCTATCCTCTATCCTATCCTATCCTCTATCCTATCCTATCCTTTATCCTATCCTATACTCTATCCTATCCTCTCCTCTATCCTATCCTATCCTCTATCCTATCCTATCCTCTATCCTATCCTATCCTCTATCCTATCCGATCCTCTATCCTATCCTATCCTCTATAATATCGTATCCCCTAACCTATAATATAATTTACCCTATCCTATTCTCTATCCTATCCTATCCTCTATCCTATCCTATCCTCTATCCTATCCTATCCTCTATCCTATCCTATCCTCTATCCTATCTACTCCTCTATCCTATCCTATCCTCTATCCTATCCTATCCTGTATCCTATCCTATACCTCTATCCTATCCTATCCTCTATCCTATCCTATCCTCTATCCTATCCTATCCTCTATCCTATCCTATCCTCTATCCTATCCTATCCTCTATCCTATACTATCCTCTATCCTATCCTATCCTCTATCCTATCCTATCCTCTATCCTATCCTATCCTCTACCCTATCCTATCCTCTACCCTATGCTATCCTATCCTCTATGCTATCCTATAATCTATCCTATCCTATCCTCTATCCTATCCTATCCTCTATCCTATCCTATCCTCTATCGTCTGCTATCTTCAATACAATCCAATCCCCTATCCTATCCTCTATCCTATCCTATCCTCTATAATATCCACTCCTCTATCCTATCCTATCCTCTATCCTATCCTATCCTCTATCCGATCCTATCCTCTATCCTATCCTATCCTATCCTCTATCCTATCCTATACTCTATCCGATCCTATTGTCTATCCAATCCTATACTATCCTCTATCGTATCCTATTCTCTATCCTATCCAATCCTATATCGTATCCTCTATCCTATCCTATCCTCTATCCTATCCTATCCTGTATCCTATCCTATCCTCTATCCTATCATATCCTCTATCCTATCCGATCCTCTATCCTATCCGATCCTCTATAATATCGTATCCTCTATCATATCCTATCCTCTTTCCTATAATATCATCTATCCTACCCTATTCTCTATCCTATCCTATACTCTATCCTATGCTATCCTCTATCCCATCCTATTCTCTCTCCAATCCTATCCTATCCTCTATCCTATCCTATCCTGTATCCTATCCTATCCTCTATCCTATCCTATCCTATCCTCTATCCGATCCTATCCTATCCTCTATCCTATCCTCTATCCTATCCTATCCTATCCTCTTATCCTATCCTATCCTCTATCCTATCCTATCCTCTATCCTATCCTATCCTCTATCCTATCCGATCCTCTATCCTATCCGATTCTCTATAATATCGTATCCTCTATCATATCCTATCCTCTTTCCTATCATATCATCTATCCTATCCTATTCTCTACACTATCCTATACTCTATCCTATGCTATCCTCTATCCCATCCTATTCTCTATCCAATCCTATCCTATCCACTATCGTATCCTATTCTCTATCCTATCCAATCCTATATCGTATCCTCTATCCTATCCTATCCTGTATCCTATCCTATCCTGTATCCTATCCTGGATCCTAGCCTATCCTGTATCCTATCCTATCCTCTATCCTATCCTATCCTCTATCCTATCCTATCCTCTATCCGACCCTATCCTATATCCTATCCTATCTTCTCTCCTATCCTATCCTGTATCACATCCTATCCTCTATCCTATCCTATCCTCTATCCTATCCAATCCTATATCGTATCCTCTATGCTATCCAATCCTCTATCCTATCGTATCCTGTATCCTATCCTATCCTCTATCCTATCCTTTCCGCTACCCTATCCTATCCTCTATAATATCGTATCCTCTGTCCTATCCTTGCTCCATCCTATAATATCATATATCCTATCCTATTCTCTATCCTATCCTATCCTCTATCGTATCCTATCCTCTATCCTAGCCAATCCTATAACCTATACTCTATCCTCTCCTATCCTCTATCCTATCCTATCCTGTATCCTATCCTATCCTCTATCCTATCCTATCCTCTATCCTATCCTATCCTCCATCCTATCCTATCCTCTATCCTATCCTATCCTCTATCCTATCCTATCCTCTATCCTATCCTATCCTCTATCCTATCCTATCCTCTATCCTATCCTATCCTCTATCCTATCCTATCCTCTATCCTATCCTATCCTCTATCCTATCCTATCCTCTATCCTATCCTATCCTCTATCCTATCCTATCCTCTATCCTATCCTATCCTCTATCCTATCCTATCCTCTATCCTATCCTATCCTCTATCCTATCCTATCCTCTATCCTATCCTATCCTCTATCCTATCCTATCCTCTATCCTATCCTATCCTCTATCCTATCCTATCCTCTATCCTATCCTATCCTCCATCCTATCCTATCCTCTATCCTATCCTATCCTCTATCCTATCCTATCCTCTATCCTATCCTATCCTCTATCCTATCCTATCCTCGATCCTATCCTATCCTCTATCCTATCCTATCCTCTATCCCATCCTATCCTCTATCCTATCCTATCCTCTATCCGACCCTATCCTATATCCTATCCTATCTTCTCTCCTATCCTATCCTGTATCACATCCTATCCTCTATCCTATCCTATCCTCTGTCCTATCCTATCCTCTATCCCATCCTATCCTCTATCCTATCCTCTATCCTATCCTATCCTCTATCCTATCCTATCCTCTATCCTATCCTATCCTCTATCCTATCCTATCCTCTATCCTATCCTATCCTCTATCCTATCCTATCCTCTAACCTATCCTATCCTCTATCCTATACTATCCTCTATCCTATCCTTTCCGCTATCCTATCCTATCCTCTATAATATCGTATCCTCTGTCCTATCCTTGCTCTATCCTATAAAATCATATATTCTATCCTATTCTCTATCCTATCCTATCCTATTATCTATCGTATCCTATCCTCTATCGTATCCTATCCTCTATACTATCCAATCCTATATCCTATGCTCTATCATATCTTATCCTCTATGCTATCCTATCCTTTATCCGATCCTATCCTCTATCCTATCCTATCCTGTATCCTATCCTATCCTCTATCCTATCCTATCCTCTATCCTATCCTATCCTCTATCCTATCCTATCCACTATCCTATCCTATCCTCTATAATATCCACTCCTCTATCCTATCCTATCCTCTATCCTATCCTATCCTGTATCCTATCCTATCCTCTATCCTATCCTATCCTCTATCCGATCCTATCCTCTATCCTATCCTATCCTCTCCTCTATCCTATCCTCTCCGCTATCCTATCCTATACTCTATCCGATCCTATTGTCTATCCAATCCTATACTATCCTCTATCGTATCCTATTCTCTATCCTATCCAATCCTATATCGTATCCTCTATCCTATCCTATCCTCTATCCTATCCTATCCTGTATACTATCCTATCCTCTATCCTATCATATCCTCTTATCCTATCCTACCCTCTATCCTATCCTATCCTCAATCCTATCCTATCCTCTATCCTATCCTATCCTCTATCCTATCCGATCCTCTATCCTATCCGATCATCTATAATATCGTATCCTCTATCATATCCTATCCTCTTTCCTATAATATCATCTATCCTACCCTATTCTCTATCCTATCCTATACTCTATCCTATGCTATCCTCTATCCCATCCTATTCTCTCTCCAATCCTATCCTATCCTCTATCCTATCCTATCCTGTATCCTATCCTATCCTCTATCCTATCCTATCCTATCCTCTATCCGATCCTATCCTATATCCTATCCTATCCTCTATCCTATCCTATCCTCTTATCCTATCCTATCCTCTATCCTATCCTATCCTCTATCCTATCCTATCCTCTATCCTATCCGATCCTCTATCCTATCCGATTCTCTATAATATCGTATCCTCTATCATATCCTATCCTCTTTCCTATCATATCATCTATCCTATCCTATTCTCTACACTATCCTATACTCTATCCTATGCTATCCTCTATCCCATCCTATTCTCTATCCAATCCTATCCTATCCACTATCGTATCCTATTCTCTATCCTATCCAATCCTATATCGTATCCTCTATCCTATCCTATCCTGTACCCTATCCTATCCTGTATCCTATCCTGTATCCTAGCCAATCCTGTATCCTATCCTATCCTCTATCCTATCCTATCCTCTATCCTATCCTATCCTCTATCCGACCTTATCCTATATCCTATCCTATCTTCTCTCCTATCCTATCCTGTATCACATCCTATCCTCTATCCTATCCTATCCTCTATCCTATCCAATCCTATATCGTATCCTCTATGCTATCCAATCCTCTATCCTATCGTATCCTGTATCCTATCCTATCCTCTATCCTATCCTATCCTCTATCCTATCCTATCCTCTATCCTATCCTATCCTGTATCCTATCCTATCCTCTATCCTATCCTATCCTCTATCCGATCCTATCCTATATCCTATCCTATCCTCTCTCCTATCCTATCCTGTATCACATCCTATCCTCTATACTATCCTATCCTCTATCCTATCCTTTCCGCTACCCTATCCTATCCTCTATAATATCGTATCCTCTGTCCTATCCTTGCTCCATCCTATAATATCATATATCCTATCCTATTCTCTATCCTATCCTATCCTATCCTCTATCGTATCCTATCCTCTATCCTAGCAAATCCTATAACCTATACTCTATCCTCTCCTATCCTCTATCCTATCCTATCCTGTATCCTATCCTATCGTCTATCCTATCCTATCCTCTATCCTCTCCTATCCTCTATCCTATCCTATCCTCTATCCTATCCTATCCTCTATCCTATCTTATCCTCTATCCTATCCTATCCTCTATCCTATCCTATCCTCTATCCTATCCTATCCTCTATCCTATCCTATCCTCTATCCTATCCTATCCTCTATCCTATCCTATCCTCTATCCTATCCTATCCTCTATCCTATCCTATCCTCTATCCTATCCTATCCTCTATCCTATCCTATCCTCTATCCTATCCTATCCTCTATCCTATCCTATCCTCTATCCTATCCTATCCTCTATCCCATCTTATCCTCTATCCTATCCTATCCTATCCTCTATCATATCCTATCCAATCCCCTATCCTATCCTGTATCCTATCCTATCCTCTATCCTATCCTATCCTCTATCCTATCCTATCCTCTATCCTATCCTATCCTCTATCCTATCCCATCCTCTATCCTATCCTATCCTCTATCCTATCCTATCCTCTATCCTAGCCTATCCTCTATCCTATCCTATCCTGTATCCTATCCTATCCTCTATCCTATCCTATCCTATATCCTATCCAATCCCCTATCCTATCCTCTATCCTATCCTATCCTCTATCCTAGCCTATCCCCTATCCCATCCTATCCTCTATCCTATCCTCTATCCTATCCTATCCTCTATCCTATCCTATCCTCTATCGTATCCTATCCTCTATCCTATCCTATCCTCTATCCTAACCTATCCTCTATCCTATCCTTTCCGCTATCCTATCCTATCCTCTATCCTATCCTATCGTCTATCCTATCCTTTCCGCTATCCTATCCTATCCTCTATAATATCGTATCCTCTGTCCTATCCTTGCTCTATCCTATAAAATCATATATTCTATCCTATCCTCTATCGTATCCTATCCTCTATACTATCCAATCCTATATCCTATGCTCTATCATATCTTATCCTCTATGCTATCCTATCCTTTATCCGATCCTATCCTCTATCCTATCCTATCCTCTATCCTAGCCTATCCTCTATCCTATCCTATCCTCTATCCTATCCTCTATCCTATCCTCTCCTCTATCCTATCCTATCCTCTATCCTATTCTATCCTCTATCCTAGCCTATCCCCTATCCCATCCTATCCTCTATCCTATCCTATCCTCTATCCTATCCTATCCTCTATCCTATCCTAGCCTCTATCCTATCCTATCCTCTATCCTATCCTATCCTCTATCCTATCCTTTCCGCTATCCTATCCTATCCTCTATAATATCGTATCCTCTGTCCTATCCTTGCTCTATCCTATAATATCATATATTCTATCCTATTCTCTATCCTATCCTATCCTATCATCTATCGTATCCTATCCTCTATCCTATCCTATCCTTTATCCGATCTATCCTCTATCCTATCCTATCCTCTATCCTATCCTATCCTCTATCCTATCCTATCCTCTATCCTATCCCATCCTCTATCCTATCCTATCCTCTATCCTATCCTATCCTCTATCCTAGCCTATCCTCTATCCTATCCTATCCTGTATCCTATCCTTTCCTCTATCCTATACTATCCTATATCCTATCCAATCCCCTATCCTATCCTCTATCCTATCCTATCCTCTATCCTAGCCTATCCCCTATCCCATCCTATCCTCTATCCTATCCTCTATCCTATCCTATCCTCTATCCTATCCTATCCTCTATCGTATCCTATCCTCTATGCTATCCTATCCTCTATCCTATCCTATCCTCTATCCTATCCTTTCCGCTATCCTGTCCTATCCTCTATCCTATCCTATCGTCTATCCTATCCTTTCCGCTATCCTATCCTATCCTCTATAATATCGTATCCTCTGTCCTATCCTCTATCGTATCCTATCCTCTATACTATCCAATCCTATATCCTATGCTCTATCATATCTTATCCTCTATGCTATCCTATCCTTTATCCGATCCTATCCTCTATCCTGTCCTATCCTCTATCCTAGCCTATCCTCTATCCTATCCTATCCTCTATCCTATCCTCTATCCTATCCTCTCCTCTATCCTATCCTATCCTCTATCCTATCCTATCCTCTATCCTAGCCTATCCCCTATCCCATCCTATCCTCTATCCTATCCTATCCTCTATCCTATCCTATCCTCTATCCTATCCTATCCTCTATCCTATCCTTTCCGCTATCCTATCCTATCCTCTATAATATCGTATCCTCTGTCCTATCCTTGCTCTATCCTATAATATCATATATTCTATCCTATTCTCTATCCTATCCTATCCTATCATCTATCGTATCCTATCCTCTATCCTATCCTATCCTTTATCCGATCTATCTTCTATCCTATCCTATCCTCTATCCTATCCTATCCTCTATCCTATCCTATCCTCTATCCTGTCCCATCCTCTATCCTATCCTATCCTCTATCCTATCCTATCCTCTATCCTAGCCTATCCTCTATCCTATCCTATCCTGTATCCTATCCTTTCCTCTATCCTATCCTATCCTATATCCTATCCAATCCCCTATCCTATCCTCTATCCTATCCTATCCTCTATCCTAGCCTATCCCCTATCCCATCCTATCCTCTATCCTTTCCTCTATCCTATCCTATCCTCTATCCTATCCTATCCTCTATCGTATCCTATCCTCTATCCTATCCTATCCTCTATCCTATCCTATCCTCTATCCTATCCTTTTCGCTATCCTATCCTATCCTCTATCCTATCCTATCGTCTATCCTATCCTTTCCGCTATCCTATCCTATCCTCTATAATATCGTATCCTCTGTCCTATCCTTGCTCTATCCTATAAAATCATATATTCTATCCTATTCTCTATCCTATCCTATCCTATTATCTATCGTATCCTATCCTCTATCGTATCCTATCCTCTATACTATCCAATCCTATATCCTATGCTCTATCATATCTTATCCTCTATGCTATTATATCCTTTATCCGATCCTATCCTCTATCCTGTCCTATCCTCTATCCTAGCCTATCCTCTATCCTATCCTATCCTCTATCCTATCCTCTATCCTATCCTCTCCTCTATCCTATCCTATCCTCTATCCTATCCTATCCTCTATCCTAGCCTATCCCCTATCCCATCCTATCCTCTATCCTATCCTATCCTCTATCCTATCCTATCCTCTATCCTATCCTATCCTCTATCCTATCCTATCCTCTATCGTATCCTATCCTCTATCCTATCCAATCCTATATCCTATGCTCTACCATATCTTATCCTCTATCCTATCCTATCCTTTATCCGATCCTATCCTCTATCCTATCCTATACTCTGTCCTATCCTTTCCACTATCCTATCTTATGCTCTATCCTATCCTATCCTCCATCCTATCCTATCCTCTATCCTATCCTATCCTCTATCCTATCCTATCCTCTATCCCATCCTATTCTCTATCCAATCCTATCCTATTCTCTATCGAATCCTATTCTCTATCCTATCCTATCCTCTATCCTATCCTTTCCACTATCCTACCTTATGCTCTATCCTATCCTATCCTCTATCCTATCCTATCCTTTCTCCTATCCTATCCTCTATCCTATCCGATCCTCTATCCTATCCTATCCTCTATAATATCGTATCCTCTATCATATCCTATCCTCTTTCCTATAATATCATATATCCTATTCTATACTCTATCTTATCCTATCCGCTATCCTATCCTATCCTCTATCATATCCTATCCTATATCCTATCCAATCCCCTATCCTATCCTCTATCCTATCCTATCCTATCCTCTATCCTATCCTATCCTCTATCCTATCCTATCCTATCCTCTATCATATCCTATCCTATATCCTATCCAATCCCCTATCCTATCCTGTATCCTATCCTATCCTCTATCCTATCCTATCCTCTATCCTATCCTATCCTCTATCCTATCCTATCCTCTATCCTATCCCATCCTCTATCCTATCCTATCCTCTATCCTATCCTATCCTCTATCCTACCCTATCCTCTATCCTATCCTATCCTGTATCCTATCCTATCCTCTATCCTATCCTATCCTATATCCTATCCAATCCCCTATCCTATCCTCTATCCTATCCTATCCTCTATCCTAGCCTATCCCCTATCCCATCCTATCCTCTATCCTATCCTCTATCCTATCCTATCCTCTATCCTATCCTATCCTCTATCGTATCCTATCCTCTATCCTATCCTATCCTCTATCCTATCCTATCCTCTATCCTATCCTTTCCGCTATCCTATCCTATCCTCTATAATATCGTATCCTCTGTCCTATCCTTGCTCTATCCTATAATATCATATATTCTATCCTATTCTCTATCCTATCCTATCCTATCATCTATCATATCCTGTCCTCTATCCTATCCTATCCTCTATCCTATCCTATCCTCTATCCTATCCTATCCTCTATCCCATCCTATCCTCTATCCTATCCTCTATCCTATCCTATCCTCTATCCTATCCTATCCTCTATCCTATCCTATCCTCTATCCTATAATATCCTCTATCCTATCCTATCCTCTATCCTATCCTATCCTCTATCCTATCCTATCCTCTATCCTATCCTATCGTCTATCCTATCCTTTCCGCTATCCTATCCTATCCTCTATAATATCGTATCCTCTGTCCTATCCTTGCTCTATCCTATAATATCATATATTCTATCCTATTCTCTATCCTATCCTATCCTATCATCTATCGTATCCTATCCTCTATCCTATCCAATCCTATATCCTATGCTCTATCATATCTTATCCTCTATCCTATCCTATCCTTTATCCGATCCTATCCTCTATCCTATCCTATACTCTGTCCTATCCTTTCCACTATCCTATCTTATGCTCTATCCTATCCTATCCTCCATCCTATCCTATCCTCTATCCTATCCTATCCTCTATCCTATCCTATCCTCTATCCCATCCTATTCTCTATCCAATCCTATCCTATTCTCTATCGTATGCTATTCTCTATCCTATCCTATCCTCTATCCTATCCTTTCCACTATCCTACCTTATGCTCTATCCTATCCTATCCTCTATCCTATCCTATCCTTTCTCCTATCCTATCCTCTATCCTATCCGATCCTCTATCCTATCCTATCCTCTATAATATCGTATCCTCTATCATATCCTATCCTCTTTCCTATAATATCATCTATCCTATTCTATACTCTATCTTATCCTATCCGCTATCCTATCCTATCCTCTATCATATCCTATCCTATATCCTATCCAATCCCCTATCCTATCCTCTATCCTATCCTATCCTATCCTCTATCCTATCCTATCCTCTATCCTATCCTATCCTATCCTCTATCATATCCTATCCTATATCCTATCCAATCCCCTATCCTATCCTATCCTCTATCCTATCCTATCCTCTATCCTATCCTATCCTCTATCCCATCCTATTCTCTATCCAATCCTATCCTATTCTCTATCGTATGCTATTCTCTATCCTATCCTATCCTCTATCCTATCCTTTCCACTATCCTACCTTATGCTCTATCCTATCCTATCCTCTATCCTATCCTATCCTTTCTCCTATCCTATCCTCTATCCTATCCGATCCTCTATCCTATCCTATCCTCTATAATATCGTATCCTCTATCATATCCTATCCTCTTTCCTATAATATCATCTATCCTATTCTATACTATATCTTATCCTATCCGCTATTCTATCCTATCCTCTATCATATCCTATCCTATATCCTATCCAATCCCCTATCCTATCCTCTATCCTATCCTATCCTATCCTCTATCCTATCCTATCCTCTATCCTATCCTATCCTATCCTCTATCATATCCTATCCTATATCCTATCCAATCCCCTATCCTATCCTGTATCCTATCCTATCCTCTACCCTATCCTATCCTCTATCCTATCCTATCCTCTATCCTATCCCATCCTCTATCCTATCCTATCCTCTATCCTATCCTATCCTCTATCCTACCCTATCCTCTATCCTATCCTATCCTGTATCCTATCCTATCCTCTATCCTATCCTATCCTATCCTCTATCCTAGCCTATCCCCTATCCCATCCTATCCTCTATCCTATCCTATCCTCTATCCTATCCTATCCTCTATCCTATCCTTTCCGCTATCCTATCCTATCCTCTATAATATCGTATCCTCTGTCCTATCCTTGCTCTATCCTATAATATCATATATTCTATCCTATTCTCTATCCTATCCTATCCTATCATCTATCATATCCTGTCCTCTATCCTATCCTATCCTCTATCCTATCCTATCCTCTATCCTATCCTATCCTCTATCCCATCCTATCCTCTATCCTATCCTCTATCCTATCCTATCCTCTATCCTATCCTATCCTCTATCCTATCCTATCCTCTATCCTATCCTAACCTCTATCCTATCCTATCCTCTATCCTATCCTATCCTCTATCCTATCCTATCCTCTATCCTATCCTATCCTCTATCCTATCCTATCCTCTATCCTATCCTATCGTCTATCCTATCCTTTCCGCTATCCTATCCTATCCTCTATAATATCGTATCCTCTGTCCTATCCTTGCTCTATCCTATAATATCATATATTCTATCCTATTCTCTATCCTATCCTATCCTATCATCTATCGTATCCTATCCTCTATCGTATCCTATCCTCTATACTATCCAATCCTATATCCTATGCTCTATCATATCTTATCCTCTATGCTATCCTATCCTTTATCCGATCCTATCCTCTATCCTATCCTATCCTCCATCCTATCCTATCCTCTATCCTATCCTATCCTCTATCCTATCCTATCCTCTATCCCATCCTATTCTCTATCCAATCCTATCCTATTCTCTATCGTATCCTATTCTCTATCCTATCCTATCCTCTATCCTATCCTATCCTCTATCCTATCCTATCCTGTATCCTATCCTATCCTCTATCCTATCCTATCCTCTATCCTATCCTATCCTCTATCCTATCCTATCCTCTATCCTATCCTATCCTCTATCCTAGCCTATCCTCTATCCTATCCTATCCTGTATCCTATCCTATCCTCTATCCTATCCTATCCTATATCCTATCCAATCCCCTATCCTATCCTCTATCCTATCCTATCCTCTATCCTAGCCTATCCCCTATCCCATCCTATCCTCTATCCTATCCTCTATCCTATCCTATCCTCTATCCTATCCTATCCTCTATCGTATCCTATCCTCTATCCTATCCTATCCTCTATCCTAACCTATCCTCTATCCTATCCTTTCCGCTATCCTATCCTATCCTCTATCCTATCCTATCGTCTATCCTATCCTTTCCGCTATCCTATCCTATCCTCTATAATATCGTATCCTCTGTCCTATCCTTGCTCTATCCTATAAAATCATATATTCTATCCTATCCTCTATCGTATCCTATCCTCTATACTATCCAATCCTATATCCTATGCTCTATCATATCTTATCCTCTATGCTATCCTATCCTTTATCCGATCCTATCCTCTATCCTATCCTATCCTCTATCCTAGCCTATCCTCTATCCTATCCTATCCTCTATCCTATCCTCTATCCTATCCTCTCCTCTATCCTATCCTATCCTCTATCCTATTCTATCCTCTATCCTAGCCTATCCCCTATCCCATCCTATCCTCTATCCTATCCTATCCTCTATCCTATCCTATCCTCTATCCTATCCTAGCCTCTATCCTATCCTATCCTCTATCCTATCCTATCCTCTATCCTATCCTTTCCGCTATCCTATCCTATCCTCTATAATATCGTATCCTCTGTCCTATCCTTGCTCTATCCTATAATATCATATATTCTATCCTATTCTCTATCCTATCCTATCCTATCATCTATCGTATCCTATCCTCTATCCTATCCTATCCTTTATCCGATCTATCCTCTATCCTATCCTATCCTCTATCCTATCCTATCCTCTATCCTATCCTATCCTCTATCCTATCCCATCCTCTATCCTATCCTATCCTCTATCCTATCCTATCCTCTATCCTAGCCTATCCTCTATCCTATCCTATCCTGTATCCTATCCTTTCCTCTATCCTATACTATCCTATATCCTATCCAATCCCCTATCCTATCCTCTATCCTATCCTATCCTCTATCCTAGCCTATCCCCTATCCCATCCTATCCTCTATCCTATCCTCTATCCTATCCTATCCTCTATCCTATCCTATCCTCTATCGTATCCTATCCTCTATGCTATCCTATCCTCTATCCTATCCTATCCTCTATCCTATCCTTTCCGCTATCCTGTCCTATCCTCTATCCTATCCTATCGTCTATCCTATCCTTTCCGCTATCCTATCCTATCCTCTATAATATCGTATCCTCTGTCCTATCCTCTATCGTATCCTATCCTCTATACTATCCAATCCTATATCCTATGCTCTATCATATCTTATCCTCTATGCTATCCTATCCTTTATCCGATCCTATCCTCTATCCTGTCCTATCCTCTATCCTAGCCTATCCTCTATCCTATCCTATCCTCTATCCTATCCTCTATCCTATCCTCTCCTCTATCCTATCCTATCCTCTATCCTATCCTATCCTCTATCCTAGCCTATCCCCTATCCCATCCTATCCTCTATCCTATCCTATCCTCTATCCTATCCTATCCTCTATCCTATCCTATCCTCTATCCTATCCTTTCCGCTATCCTATCCTATCCTCTATAATATCGTATCCTCTGTCCTATCCTTGCTCTATCCTATAATATCATATATTCTATCCTATTCTCTATCCTATCCTATCCTATCATCTATCGTATCCTATCCTCTATCCTATCCTATCCTTTATCCGATCTATCTTCTATCCTATCCTATCCTCTATCCTATCCTATCCTCTATCCTATCCTATCCTCTATCCTGTCCCATCCTCTATCCTATCCTATCCTCTATCCTATCCTATCCTCTATCCTAGCCTATCCTCTATCCTATCCTATCCTGTATCCTATCCTTTCCTCTATCCTATCCTATCCTATATCCTATCCAATCCCCTATCCTATCCTCTATCCTATCCTATCCTCTATCCTAGCCTATCCCCTATCCCATCCTATCCTCTATCCTTTCCTCTATCCTATCCTATCCTCTATCCTATCCTATCCTCTATCGTATCCTATCCTCTATCCTATCCTATCCTCTATCCTATCCTATCCTCTATCCTATCCTTTTCGCTATCCTATCCTATCCTCTATCCTATCCTATCGTCTATCCTATCCTTTCCGCTATCCTATCCTATCCTCTATAATATCGTATCCTCTGTCCTATCCTTGCTCTATCCTATAAAATCATATATTCTATCCTATTCTCTATCCTATCCTATCCTATTATCTATCGTATCCTATCCTCTATCGTATCCTATCCTCTATACTATCCAATCCTATATCCTATGCTCTATCATATCTTATCCTCTATGCTATTATATCCTTTATCCGATCCTATCCTCTATCCTGTCCTATCCTCTATCCTAGCCTATCCTCTATCCTATCCTATCCTCTATCCTATCCTCTATCCTATCCTCTCCTCTATCCTATCCTATCCTCTATCCTATCCTATCCTCTATCCTAGCCTATCCCCTATCCCATCCTATCCTCTATCCTATCCTATCCTCTATCCTATCCTATCCTCTATCCTATCCTATCCTCTATCCTATCCTATCCTCTATCGTATCCTATCCTCTATCCTATCCAATCCTATATCCTATGCTCTACCATATCTTATCCTCTATCCTATCCTATCCTTTATCCGATCCTATCCTCTATCCTATCCTATACTCTGTCCTATCCTTTCCACTATCCTATCTTATGCTCTATCCTATCCTATCCTCCATCCTATCCTATCCTCTATCCTATCCTATCCTCTATCCTATCCTATCCTCTATCCCATCCTATTCTCTATCCAATCCTATCCTATTCTCTATCGAATCCTATTCTCTATCCTATCCTATCCTCTATCCTATCCTTTCCACTATCCTACCTTATGCTCTATCCTATCCTATCCTCTATCCTATCCTATCCTTTCTCCTATCCTATCCTCTATCCTATCCGATCCTCTATCCTATCCTATCCTCTATAATATCGTATCCTCTATCATATCCTATCCTCTTTCCTATAATATCATATATCCTATTCTATACTCTATCTTATCCTATCCGCTATCCTATCCTATCCTCTATCATATCCTATCCTATATCCTATCCAATCCCCTATCCTATCCTCTATCCTATCCTATCCTATCCTCTATCCTATCCTATCCTCTATCCTATCCTATCCTATCCTCTATCATATCCTATCCTATATCCTATCCAATCCCCTATCCTATCCTGTATCCTATCCTATCCTCTATCCTATCCTATCCTCTATCCTATCCTATCCTCTATCCTATCCTATCCTCTATCCTATCCCATCCTCTATCCTATCCTATCCTCTATCCTATCCTATCCTCTATCCTACCCTATCCTCTATCCTATCCTATCCTGTATCCTATCCTATCCTCTATCCTATCCTATCCTATATCCTATCCAATCCCCTATCCTATCCTCTATCCTATCCTATCCTCTATCCTAGCCTATCCCCTATCCCATCCTATCCTCTATCCTATCCTCTATCCTATCCTATCCTCTATCCTATCCTATCCTCTATCGTATCCTATCCTCTATCCTATCCTATGCTCTATCCTATCCTATCCTCTATCCTATCCTTTCCGCTATCCTATCCTATCCTCTATAATATCGTATCCTCTGTCCTATCCTTGCTCTATCCTATAATATCATATATTCTATCCTATTCTCTATCCTATCCTATCCTATCATCTATCATATCCTGTCCTCTATCCTATCCTATCCTCTATCCTATCCTATCCTCTATCCTATCCTATCCTCTATCCCATCCTATCCTCTATCCTATCCTCTATCCTATCCTATCCTCTATCCTATCCTATCCTCTATCCTATAATATCCTCTATCCTATCCTATCCTCTATCCTATCCTATCCTCTATCCTATCCTATCCTCTATCCTATCCTATCGTCTATCCTATCCTTTCCGCTATCCTATCCTATCCTCTATAATATCGTATCCTCTGTCCTATCCTTGCTCTATCCTATAATATCATATATTCTATCCTATTCTCTATCCTATCCTATCCTATCATCTATCGTATCCTATCCTCTATCCTATCCAATCCTATATCCTATGCTCTATCATATCTTATCCTCTATCCTATCCTATCCTTTATCCGATCCTATCCTCTATCCTATCCTATACTCTGTCCTATCCTTTCCACTATCCTATCTTATGCTCTATCCTATCCTATCCTCCATCCTATCCTATCCTCTATCCTATCCTATCCTCTATCCTATCCTATCCTCTATCCCATCCTATTCTCTATCCAATCCTATCCTATTCTCTATCGTATGCTATTCTCTATCCTATCCTATCCTCTATCCTATCCTTTCCACTAGCCTACCTTATGCTCTATCCTATCCTATCCTCTATCCTATCCTATCCTTTCTCCTATCCTATCCTCTATCCTATCCGATCCTCTATCCTATCCTATCCTCTATAATATCGTATCCTCTATCATATCCTATCCTCTTTCCTATAATATCATCTATCCTATTCTATACTCTATCTTATCCTATCCGCTATCCTATCCTATCCTCTATCATATCCTATCCTATATCCTATCCAATCCCCTATCCTATCCTCTATCCTATCCTATCCTATCCTCTATCCTATCCTATCCTCTATCCTATCCTATCCTATCCTCTATCATATCCTATCCTATATCCTATCCAATCCCCTATCCTATCCTATCCTCTATCCTATCCTATCCTCTATCCTATCCTATCCTCTATCCCATCCTATTCTCTATCCAATCCTATCCTATTCTCTATCGTATGCTATTCTCTATCCTATCCTATCCTCTATCCTATCCTTTCCACTATCCTACCTTATGCTCTATCCTATCCTATCCTCTATCCTATCCTATCCTTTCTCCTATCCTATCCTCTATCCTATCCGATCCTCTATCCTATCCTATCCTCTATAATATCGTATCCTCTATCATATCCTATCCTCTTTCCTATAATATCATCTATCCTATTCTATACTATATCTTATCCTATCCGCTATTCTATCCTATCCTCTATCATATCCTATCCTATATCCTATCCAATCCCCTATCCTATCCTCTATCCTATCCTATCCTATCCTCTATCCTATCCTATCCTCTATCCTATCCTATCCTATCCTCTATCATATCCTATCCTATATCCTATCCAATCCCCTATCCTATCCTGTATCCTATCCTATCCTCTACCCTATCCTATCCTCTATCCTATCCTATCCTCTATCCTATCCCATCCTCTATCCTATCCTATCCTCTATCCTATCCTATCCTCTATCCTACCCTATCCTCTATCCTATCCTATCCTGTATCCTATCCTATCCTCTATCCTATCCTATCGTATATCCTATCCAATCCCCTATCCTATCCTCTATCCTATCCTATCCTCTATCCTAGCCTATCCCCTATCCCATCCTATCCTCTATCCTATCCTATCCTCTATCCTATCCTATCCTCTATCCTATCCTTTCCGCTATCCTATCCTATCCTCTATAATATCGTATCCTCTGTCCTATCCTTGCTCTATCCTATAATATCATATATTCTATCCTATTCTCTATCCTATCCTATCCTATCATCTATCATATCCTGTCCTCTATCCTATCCTATCCTCTATCCTATCCTATCCTCTATCCTATCCTATCCTCTATCCCATCCTATCCTCTATCCTATCCTCTATCCTATCCTATCCTCTATCCTATCCTATCCTCTATCCTATCCTATCCTCTATCCTATCCTAACCTCTATCCTATCCTATCCTCTATCCTATCCTATCCTCTATCCTATCCTATCCTCTATCCTATCCTATCCTCTATCCTATCCTATCCTCTATCCTATCCTATCGTCTATCCTATCCTTTCCGCTATCCTATCCTATCCTCTATAATATCGTATCCTCTGTCCTATCCTTGCTCTATCCTATAATATCATATATTCTATCCTATTCTCTATCCTATCCTATCCTATCATCTATCGTATCCTATCCTCTATCGTATCCTATCCTCTATACTATCCAATCCTATATCCTATGCTCTATCATATCTTATCCTCTATGCTATCCTATCCTTTATCCGATCCTATCCTCTATCCTATCCTATCCTCCATCCTATCCTATCCTCTATCCTATCCTATCCTCTATCCTATCCTATCCTCTATCCCATCCTATTCTCTATCCAATCCTATCCTATTCTCTATCGTATCCTATTCTCTATCCTATCCTATCCTCTATCCTATCCTATCCTCTATCCTATCCTATCCTGTATCCTATCCTATCCTCTATCCTATCCTATCCTCTATCCTATCCTATCCTCTATCCTATCCTATCCTCTATCCTATCCCATCCTCTATCCTATCCTATCCTCTATCCTATCCTATCCTCTATCCTAGCCTATCCTCTATCCTATCCTATCCTCTATCCTATCCTATCCTCTATCCTATCCTATCCCCTATCCTATCCTATCCTCTATCCTATCCCATCCTCTATCCTATCCTATCCTCTATCCTATCCTATCCTCGATCCCATCCTATTCTCTATCCAATCCTATCCTATTCTCTATCGTATCCTATTCTCTATCCTATCCTCTATCCTATCCTATCCTCTATCCTATCCTATGCTCTATCCTATCCTATCCTGTATCCTATCCTATCCTGTATCCTATCCTATCCTCTATCCTATCCTATCCTCTATCCTATCCTATCCTCTATCCTAGCCTATCCTCTATCCTATCCTATCCTGTATCCTATCCTATCCTCTATCCTATCCTATCCTCTATCCTATCCTATCCTCTATCCTATCCTATCCTCTATCCTATCCTATCCTCTATCATATCCTATCCAATCCCCTATCCTATCCTGTATCCTATCCTATCCTCTATCCTATCCTATCCTCTATCCTATCCTATCCTCTATCCTATCCTATCCTCTATCCTATCCCATCCTCTATCCTATCCTATCCTCTATCCTATCCTATCCTCTATCCTAGCCTATCCTCTATCCTATCCTATCCTGTATCCTATCCTATCCTCTATCCTATCCTATCCTATATCCTATCCAATCCCCTATCCTATCCTCTATCCTATCCTATCCTCTATCCTAGCCTATCCCCTATCCCATCCTATCCTCTATCCTATCCTCTATCCTATCCTATCCTCTATCCTATCCTATCCTCTATCGTATCCTATCCTCTATCCTATCCTATCCTCTATCCTAACCTATCCTCTATCCTATCCTTTCCGCTATCCTATCCTATCCTCTATCCTATCCTATCGTCTATCCTATCCTTTCCGCTATCCTATCCTATCCTCTATAATATCGTATCCTCTGTCCTATCCTTGCTCTATCCTATAAAATCATATATTCTATCCTATTCTCTATCCTATCCTATCCTATTATCTATCGTATCCTATCCTCTATCGTATCCTATCCTCTATACTATCCAATCCTATATCCTATGCTCTATCATATCTTATCCTCTATGCTATCCTATCCTTTATCCGATCCTATCCTCTATCCTATCCTATCCTCTATCCTAGCCTATCCTCTATCCTATCCTATCCTCTATCCTATCCTCTCCTCTATCCTATCCTATCCTCTATCCTATTCTATCCTCTATCCTAGCCTATCCCCTATCCCATCCTATCCTCTATCCTATCCTATCCTCTATCCTATCCTATCCTCTATCCTATCCTATCCTCTATCCTATCCTATCCTCTATCCTATCCTATCCTCTATCCTATCCTTTCCGCTATCCTATCCTATCCTCTATAATATCGTATCCTCTGTCCTATCCTTGCTCTATCCTATAATATCATATATTCTATCCTATTCTCTATCCTATCCTATCCTATCATCTATCGTATCCTATCCTCTATCCTATCCTATCCTTTATCCGATCTATCCTCTATCCTATCCTATCCTCTATCCTATCCTATCCTCTATCCTATCCTATCCTCTATCCTATCCCATCCTCTATCCTATCCTATCCTCTATCCTATCCTATCCTCTATCCTAGCCTATCCTCTATCCTATCCTATCCTGTATCCTATCCTTTCCTCTATCCTATACTATCCTATATCCTATCCAATCCCCTATCCTATCCTCTATCCTATCCTATCCTCTATCCTAGCCTATCCCCTATCCCATCCTATCCTCTATCCTATCCTCTATCCTATCCTATCCTCTATCCTATCCTATCCTCTATCGTATCCTATCCTCTATGCTATCCTATCCTCTATCCTATCCTATCCTCTATCCTATCCTTTCCGCTATCCTGTCCTATCCTCTATCCTATCCTATCGTCTATCCTATCCTTTCCGCTATCCTATCCTATCCTCTATAATATCGTATCCTCTGTCCTATCCTCTATCGTATCCTATCCTCTATACTATCCAATCCTATATCCTATGCTCTATCATATCTTATCCTCTATGCTATCCTATCCTTTATCCGATCCTATCCTCTATCCTGTCCTATCCTCTATCCTAGCCTATCCTCTATCCTATCCTATCCTCTATCCTATCCTCTATCCTATCCTCTCCTCTATCCTATCCTATCCTCTATCCTATCCTATCCTCTATCCTAGCCTATCCCCTATCCCATCCTATCCTCTATCCTATCCTATCCTCTATCCTATCCTATCCTCTATCCTATCCTATCCTCTATCCTATCCTATCCTCTATCCAATCCTATCCTCTATCCTATCCTATCCTCTATCCTATCCTTTCCGCTATCCTATCCTATCCTCTATAATATCGTATCCTCTGTCCTATCCTTGCTCTATCCTATAATATCATATATTCTATCCTATTCTCTATCCTATCCTATCCTATCATCTATCGTATCCTATCCTCTATCCTATCCTATCCTTTATCCGATCTATCTTCTATCCTATCCTATCCTCTATCCTATCCTATCCTCTATCCTATCCTATCCTCTATCCTATCCCATCCTCTATCCTATCCTATCCTCTATCCTATCCTATCCTCTATCCTAGCCTATCCTCTATCCTATCCTATCCTGTATCCTATCCTTTCCTCTATCCTATCCTATCCTATATCCTATCCAATCCCCTATCCTATCCTCTATCCTATCCTATCCTCTATCCTAGCCTATCCCCTATCCCATCCTATCCTCTATCCTTTCCTCTATCCTATCCTATCCTCTATCCTATCCTATCCTCTATCGTATCCTATCCTCTATCCTATCCTATCCTCTATCCTATCCTATCCTCTATCCTATCCTTTTCGCTATCCTATCCTATCCTCTATCCTATCCTATCGTCTATCCTATCCTTTCCGCTATCCTATCCTATCCTCTATAATATCGTATCCTCTGTCCTATCCTTGCTCTATCCTATAAAATCATATATTCTATCCTATTCTCTATCCTATCCTATCCTATTATCTATCGTATCCTATCCTCTATCGTATCCTATCCTCTATACTATCCAATCCTATATCCTATGCTCTATCATATCTTATCCTCTATGCTATTATATCCTTTATCCGATCCTATCCTCTATCCTGTCCTATCCTCTATCCTAGCCTATCCTCTATCCTATCCTATCCTCTATCCTATCCTCTATCCTATCCTCTCCTCTATCCTATCCTATCCTCTATCCTATCCTATCCTCTATCCTAGCCTATCCCCTATCCCATCCTATCCTCTATCCTATCCTATCCTCTATCCTATCCTATCCTCTATCCTATCCTATCCTCTATCCTATCCTATCCTCTATCGTATCCTATCCTCTATCCTATCCAATCCTATATCCTATGCTCTACCATATCTTATCCTCTATCCTATCCTATCCTTTATCCGATCCTATCCTCTATCCTATCCTATACTCTGTCCTATCCTTTCCACTATCCTATCTTATGCTCTATCCTATCCTATCCTCCATCCTATCCTATCCTCTATCCTATCCTATCCTCTATCCTATCCTATCCTCTATCCCATCCTATTCTCTATCCAATCCTATCCTATTCTCTATCGTATCCTATTCTCTATCCTATCCTATCCTCTATCCTATCCTTTCCACTATCCTACCTTATGCTCTATCCTATCCTATCCTCTATCCTATCCTATCCTTTCTCCTATCCTATCCTCTATCCTATCCGATCCTCTATCCTATCCTATCCTCTATAATATCGTATCCTCTATCATATCCTATCCTCTTTCCTATAATATCATATATCCTATTCTATACTCTATCTTATCCTATCCGCTATCCTATCCTATCCTCTATCATATCCTATCCTATATCCTATCCAATCCCCTATCCTATCCTCTATCCTATCCTATCCTATCCTCTATCCTATCCTATCCTCTATCCTATCCCATCCTCTATCCTATCCTATCCTCTATCCTATCCTATCCTCTATCCTACCCTATCCTCTATCCTATCCTATCCTGTATCCTATCCTATCCTCTATCCTATCCTATCCTATATCCTATCCAATCCCCTATCCTATCCTCTATCCTATCCTATCCTCTATCCTAGCCTATCCCCTATCCCATCCTATCCTCTATCCTATCCTCTATCCTATCCTATCCTCTATCCTATCCTATCCTCTATCGTATCCTATCCTCTATGCTATCCTATCCTCTATCCTATCCTATCCTCTATCCTATCCTTTCCGCTATCCTGTCCTATCCTCTATCCTATCCTATCGTCTATCCTATCCTTTCCGCTATCCTATCCTATCCTCTATAATATCGTATCCTCTGTCCTATCCTCTATCGTATCCTATCCTCTATACTATCCAATCCTATATCCTATGCTCTATCATATCTTATCCTCTATGCTATCCTATCCTTTATCCGATCCTATCCTCTATCCTGTCCTATCCTCTATCCTAGCCTATCCTCTATCCTATCCTATCCTCTATCCTATCCTCTATCCTATCCTCTCCTCTATCCTATCCTATCCTCTATCCTATCCTATCCTCTATCCTAGCCTATCCCCTATCCCATCCTATCCTCTATCCTATCCTATCCTCTATCCTATCCTATCCTCTATCCTATCCTATCCTCTATCCTATCCTATCCTCTATCCAATCCTATCCTCTATCCTATCCTATCCTCTATCCTATCCTTTCCGCTATCCTATCCTATCCTCTATAATATCGTATCCTCTGTCCTATCCTTGCTCTATCCTATAATATCATATATTCTATCCTATTCTCTATCCTATCCTATCCTATCATCTATCGTATCCTATCCTCTATCCTATCCTATCCTTTATCCGATCTATCTTCTATCCTATCCTATCCTCTATCCTATCCTATCCTCTATCCTATCCTATCCTCTATCCTATCCCATCCTCTATCCTATCCTATCCTCTATCCTATCCTATCCTCTATCCTAGCCTATCCTCTATCCTATCCTATCCTGTATCCTATCCTTTCCTCTATCCTATCCTATCCTATATCCTATCCAATCCCCTATCCTATCCTCTATCCTATCCTATCCTCTATCCTAGCCTATCCCCTATCCCATCCTATCCTCTATCCTTTCCTCTATCCTATCCTATCCTCTATCCTATCCTATCCTCTATCGTATCCTATCCTCTATCCTATCCTATCCTCTATCCTATCCTATCCTCTATCCTATCCTTTTCGCTATCCTATCCTATCCTCTATCCTATCCTATCGTCTATCCTATCCTTTCCGCTATCCTATCCTATCCTCTATAATATCGTATCCTCTGTCCTATCCTTGCTCTATCCTATAAAATCATATATTCTATCCTATTCTCTATCCTATCCTATCCTATTATCTATCGTATCCTATCCTCTATCGTATCCTATCCTCTATACTATCCAATCCTATATCCTATGCTCTATCATATCTTATCCTCTATGCTATTATATCCTTTATCCGATCCTATCCTCTATCCTGTCCTATCCTCTATCCTAGCCTATCCTCTATCCTATCCTATCCTCTATCCTATCCTCTATCCTATCCTCTCCTCTATCCTATCCTATCCTCTATCCTATCCTATCCTCTATCCTAGCCTATCCCCTATCCCATCCTATCCTCTATCCTATCCTATCCTCTATCCTATCCTATCCTCTATCCTATCCTATCCTCTATCCTATCCTATCCTCTATCGTATCCTATCCTCTATCCTATCCAATCCTATATCCTATGCTCTACCATATCTTATCCTCTATCCTATCCTATCCTTTATCCGATCCTATCCTCTATCCTATCCTATACTCTGTCCTATCCTTTCCACTATCCTATCTTATGCTCTATCCTATCCTATCCTCCATCCTATCCTATCCTCTATCCTATCCTATCCTCTATCCTATCCTATCCTCTATCCCATCCTATTCTCTATCCAATCCTATCCTATTCTCTATCGTATCCTATTCTCTATCCTATCCTATCCTCTATCCTATCCTTTCCACTATCCTACCTTATGCTCTATCCTATCCTATCCTCTATCCTATCCTATCCTTTCTCCTATCCTATCCTCTATCCTATCCGATCCTCTATCCTATCCTATCCTCTATAATATCGTATCCTCTATCATATCCTATCCTCTTTCCTATAATATCATATATCCTATTCTATACTCTATCTTATCCTATCCGCTATCCTATCCTATCCTCTATCATATCCTATCCTATATCCTATCCAATCCCCTATCCTATCCTCTATCCTATCCTATCCTATCCTCTATCCTATCCTATCCTCTATCCTATCCTATCCTATCCTCTATCATATCCTATCCTATATCCTATCCAATCCCCTATCCTATCCTGTATCCTATCCTATCCTCTATCCTATCCTATCCTCTATCCTATCCTATCCTCTATCCTATCCTATCCTCTATCCTATCCCATCCTCTATCCTATCCTATCCTCTATCCTATCCTATCCTCTATCCTACCCTATCCTCTATCCTATCCTATCCTGTATCCTATCCTATCCTCTATCCTATCCTATCCTATATCCTATCCAATCCCCTATCCTATCCTCTATCCTATCCTATCCTCTATCCTAGCCTATCCCCTATCCCATCCTATCCTCTATCCTATCCTCTATCCTATCCTATCCTCTATCCTATCCTATCCTCTATCGTATCCTATCCTCTATCCTATCCTATCCTCTATCCTATCCTATCCTCTATCCTATCCTTTCCGCTATCCTATCCTATCCTCTATAATATCGTATCCTCTGTCCTATCCTTGCTCTATCCTATAATATCATATATTCTATCCTATTCTCTATCCTATCCTATCCTATCATCTATCATATCCTGTCCTCTATCCTATCCTATCCTCTATCCTATCCTATCCTCTATCCTATCCTATCCTCTATCCCATCCTATCCTCTATCCTATCCTCTATCCTATCCTATCCTCTATCCTATCCTATCCTCTATCCTATAATATCCTCTATCCTATCCTATCCTCTATCCTATCCTATCCTCTATCCTATCCTATCCTCTATCCTATCCCATCCTCTATCCTATCCTATCCTCTATCCTATCCTATCCTCTATCCTACCCTATCCTCTATCCTATCCTATCCTGTATCCTATCCTATCCTCTATCCTATCCTATCCTATATCCTATCCAATCCCCTATCCTATCCTCTATCCTATCCTATCCTCTATCCTAGCCTATCCCCTATCCCATCCTATCCTCTATCCTATCCTATCCTCTATCCTATCCTATCCTCTATCCTATCCTTTCCGCTATCCTATCCTATCCTCTATAATATCGTATCCTCTGTCCTATCCTTGCTCTATCCTATAATATCATATATTCTATCCTATTCTCTATCCTATCCTATCCTATCATCTATCATATCCTGTCCTCTATCCTATCCTATCCTCTATCCTATCCTATCCTCTATCCTATCCTATCCTCTATCCCATCCTATCCTCTATCCTATCCTCTATCCTATCCTATCCTCTATCCTATCCTATCCTCTATCCTATCCTATCCTCTATCCTATCCTAACCTCTATCCTATCCTATCCTCTATCCTATCCTATCCTCTATCCTATCCTATCCTCTATCCTATCCTATCCTCTATCCTATCCTATCCTCTATCCTATCCTATCGTCTATCCTATCCTTTCCGCTATCCTATCCTATCCTCTATAATATCGTATCCTCTGTCCTATCCTTGCTCTATCCTATAATATCATATATTCTATCCTATTCTCTATCCTATCCTATCCTATCATCTATCGTATCCTATCCTCTATCGTATCCTATCCTCTATACTATCCAATCCTATATCCTATGCTCTATCATATCTTATCCTCTATGCTATCCTATCCTTTATCCGATCCTATCCTCTATCCTATCCTATCCTCCATCCTATCCTATCCTCTATCCTATCCTATCCTCTATCCTATCCTATCCTCTATCCCATCCTATTCTCTATCCAATCCTATCCTATTCTCTATCGTATCCTATTCTCTATCCTATCCTATCCTCTATCCTATCCTATCCTCTATCCTATCCTATCCTGTATCCTATCCTATCCTCTATCCTATCCTATCCTCTATCCTATCCTATCCTCTATCCCATCCTATCCTCTATCCTATCCCATCCTCTATCCTATCCTATCCTCTATCCTATCCTATCCTCTATCCTAGCCTATCCTCTATCCTATCCTATCCTGTATCCTATCCTATCCTCTATCCTATCCTATCCTCTATCCTATCCTATCCTCTATCCTATCCTATCCCCTATCCTATCCTATCCTCTATCCTATCCCATCCTCTATCCTATCCTATCCTCTATCCTATCCTATCCTCGATCCCATCCTATTCTCTATCCAATCCTATCCTATTCTCTATCGTATCCTATTCTCTATCCTATCCTCTATCCTATCCTATCCTCTATCCTATCCTATGCTCTATCCTATCCTATCCTGTATCCTATCCTATCCTGTATCCTATCCTATCCTCTATCCTATCCTATCCTCTATCCTATCCTATCCTCTATCCTAGCCTATCCTCTATCCTATCCTATCCTGTATCCTATCCTATCCTCCATCCTATCCTATCCTCTATCCTATCCTATCCTCTATCCTATCCTATCCTCTATCCCATCCTATTCTCTATCCAATCCTATCCTATTCTCTATCGTATCCTATTCTCTATCCTATCCTATCCTCTATCCTATCCTTTCCACTATCCTACCTTATGCTCTATCCTATCCTATCCTCTATCCTATCCTATCCTTTCTCCTATCCTATCCTCTATCCTATCCGATCCTCTATCCTATCCTATCCTCTATAATATCGTATCCTCTATCATATCCTATCCTCTTTCCTATAATATCATATATCCTATTCTATACTCTATCTTATCCTATCCGCTATCCTATCCTATCCTCTATCATATCCTATCCTATATCCTATCCAATCCCCTATCCTATCCTCTATCCTATCCTATCCTATCCTCTATCCTATCCTATCCTCTATCCTATCCTATCCTATCCTCTATCATATCCTATCCTATATCCTATCCAATCCCCTATCCTATCCTGTATCCTATCCTATCCTCTATCCTATCCTATCCTCTATCCTATCCTATCCGCTATCCTATCCTATCCTCTATCCTATCCCATCCTCTATCCTATCCTATCCTCTATCCTATCCTATCCTCTATCCTACCCTATCCTCTATCCTATCCTATCCTGTATCCTATCCTATCCTCTATCCTATCCTATCCTATATCCTATCCAATCCCCTATCCTATCCTCTATCCTATCCTATCCTCTATCCTAGCCTATCCCCTATCCCATCCTATCCTCTATCCTATCCTCTATCCTATCCTATCCTCTATCCTATCCTATCCTCTATCGTATCCTATCCTCTATCCTATCCTATCCTCTATCCTATCCTATCCTCTATCCTATCCTTTCCGCTATCCTATCCTATCCTCTATAATATCGTATCCTCTGTCCTATCCTTGCTCTATCCTATAATATCATATATTCTATCCTATTCTCTATCCTATCCTATCCTATCATCTATCATATCCTGTCCTCTATCCTATCCTATCCTCTATCCTATCCTATCCTCTATCCTATCCTATCCTCTATCCCATCCTATTCTCTATCCTATCCTCTATCCTATCCTATCCTCTATCCTATCCTATCCTCTATCCTATAATATCCTCTATCCTATCCTATCCTCTATCCTATCCTATCCTCTATCCTATCCTATCCTCTATCCTATCCCATCCTCTATCCTATCCTATCCTCTATCCTATCCTATCCTCTATCCTACCCTATCCTCTATCCTATCCTATCCTGTATCCTATCCTATCCTCTATCCTATCCTATCCTATATCCTATCCAATCCCCTATCCTATCCTCTATCCTATCCTATCCTCTATCCTAGCCTATCCCCTATCCCATCCTATCCTCTATCCTATCCTATCCTCTATCCTATCCTATCCTCTATCCTATCCTTTCCGCTATCCTATCCTATCCTCTATAATATCGTATCCTCTGTCCTATCCTTGCTCTATCCTATAATATCATATATTCTATCCTATTCTCTATCCTATCCTATCCTATCATCTATCATATCCTGTCCTCTATCCTATCCTATCCTCTATCCTATCCTATCCTCTATCCTATCCTATCCTCTATCCCATCCTATCCTCTATCCTATCCTCTATCCTATCCTATCCTCTATCCTATCCTATCCTCTATCCTATCCTATCCTCTATCCTATCCTAACCTCTATCCTATCCTATCCTCTATCCTATCCTATCCTCTATCCTATCCTATCCTCTATCCTATCCTATCCTCTATCCTATCCTATCCTCTATCCTATCCTATCGTCTATCCTATCCTTTCCGCTATCCTATCCTATCCTCTATAATATCGTATCCTCTGTCCTATCCTTGCTCTATCCTATAATATCATATATTCTATCCTATTCTCTATCCTATCCTATCCTATCATCTATCGTATCCTATCCTCTATCGTATCCTATCCTCTATACTATCCAATCCTATATCCTATGCTCTATCATATCTTATCCTCTATGCTATCCTATCCTTTATCCGATCCTATCCTCTATCCTATCCTATCCTCCATCCTATCCTATCCTCTATCCTATCCTATCCTCTATCCTATCCTATCCTCTATCCCATCCTATTCTCTATCCAATCCTATCCTATTCTCTATCGTATCCTATTCTCTATCCTATCCTATCCTCTATCCTATCCTATCCTCTATCCTATCCTATCCTGTATCCTATCCTATCCTCTATCCTATCCTATCCTCTATCCTATCCTATCCTCTATCCTATCCTATCCTCTATCCTATCCCATCCTCTATCCTATCCTATCCTCTATCCTATCCTATCCTCTATCCTAGCCTATCCTCTATCCTATCCTATCCTGTATCCTATCCTATCCTCTATCCTATCCTATCCTCTATCCTATCCTATCCTCTATCCTATCCTATCCCCTATCCTATCCTATCCTCTATCCTATCCTATCCTCGATCCCATCCTATTCTCTATCCAATCCTATCCTATTCTCTATCGTATCCTATTCTCTATCCTATCCTCTATCCTATCCTATCCTCTATCCTATCCTATGCTCTATCCTATCCTATCCTGTATCCTATCCTATCCTGTATCCTATCCTATCCTCTATCCTATCCTATCCTCTATCCTATCCTATCCTCTATCCTAGCCTATCCTCTATCCTATCCTATCCTGTATCCTATCCTATCCTCTATCCTATCCTATCCTCTATCCTATCCTATCCTCTATCCTATCCTATCCTCTATCCTATCCTATCCTCTATCCTATCCTATCCTCTATCCTATCCTATCCTCTATCCCATCCTATCCTCTATCCTATCCTCTATCCTATCCTATCCTCTATCCTATCCTATCCTCTATCCTATCCTATCCTCTATCCTATCCTATCCTCTATCCTATCCTATCCTCTATCCTATCCTATCCTCTATCCTATCCTATCCTCTATCCTATCCTATCCTCTATCCTATCCTATCCTCTATCCTATCCTATCGTCTATCCTATCCTTTCCGCTATCCTATCCTATCCTCTATAATATCGTATCCTCTGTCCTATCCTTGCTCTATCCTATAATATCATATATTCTATCCTATTCTCTATCCTATCCTATCCTATCATCTATCGTATCCTATCCTCTATCGTATCCTATCCTCTATACTATCCAATCCTATATCCTATGCTCTATCATATCTTATCCTCTATCCTATCCTATCCTTTATCCGATCCTATCCTCTATCCTATCCTATACTCTGTCCTATCCTTTCCACTATCCTATCTTATGCTCTATCCTATCCTATCCTCTATCCCATCCTATTCTCTATCCAATCCTATCCTATTCTCTATCGTATCCTATTCTCTATCCTATCCTATCCTCTATCCTATCCTTTCCACTATCCTACCTTATGCTCTATCCTATCCTATCCTCTACCTATCCTATCCTCTATCCTATCTTATCCTCTATACTATCCCATCCTCTATCCTATCCTATCCTCTATCCTATCCTATCCTCTATCCTATCCTATCCTCTATCCTATCCTATCCTCTATCCTATCCCATCCTCTATCCTATCCTATCCTCTATCCTATCCTATCCTCGATCCCATCCTATTCTCTATCCAATCCTATCCTATTCTCTATCGTATCCTATTCTCTATCCTATCCAATCCCCTATCCTATCCTCTATCCTTTCCTATCCTCTATCCTATCCTATGCTCCTTCCTATCCTATCCTGTATCCTATCCTATCCTGTATCCTATCCTATCCTCTATCCTATCCTATCCTCTATCCTATCCGATCCTCTATCATATCCTATCCTCTTTCCTATAATATCATCTATCCTATTCTATACTCTATCTTATCCTATCCGCTATCCTATCCTATCCTCTATCATATCCTATCCTATATCCTATCCAATCCCCTATCCTATCCTCTATCCTATCCTATCCACTATCCTATCCTATCCTATCCTCTATCATATCCTATCCTATATCCTATCCAATCCTCTATCCTATCCTCTATCCTATCCTATCATCTATCCTATCCTATGCTCTATCCTATCCTATCCTGTATCCTATCCTATCCTGTATCCTATCCTATCCTCTATCCTATCCTATCCTCTATCCTATCCTATCCTCTATCCTATCCCATCCTCTATCCTATACTATCCTCTATCCTATCCTATCCTCTATCCTAGCCTATCCTCTATCCTATCCTATCCTGTATCCTATCCTATCCTCTATCCTATCCTATCCTCTATCCTATCCTATCCTCTATCCTATCCTATCCTCTATCCTATCCTATCCTTTATCGTATCCTATCCTCTATCCTATTAAATCCTATATCCTATCCTCTATCCTATATTATCCTCTGTCCTATCCCATCCTCTATCCTATCCTATCCTCTATCCTATATTATCCTCTATCCTATCCCATCCTCTATCCTATCCGATCCTCTATCCTATCCTATCCTCTATCCTATCCTATCCTCTATCCTATATTATCCTCTATCCTATCCTATCCTCTATCATGTCCTATCCTCTATCCTATCCTATCCTGTATCCTATCCTATCCTCTATCCTATCCTATCCTCTATCCCATCCTATCCTGTATCATATCCTATCCTCTATCCTATCCTATCCTCTATCCTATTCTATCCTCTATCCTATCCAATCCTATATCCTATTCTCTATCCTATCCTATCCTCTATCGTATCCTATCCCCTATCCTATCCAATCCTCTATCCTATCCTATCCGCTATCCTATCCAATCCTATATCCTATTCTCTATCCTATCCTATCCTCTAACCTATCCTATCCTTTATCGTATCCTATCCTCTATCCTATTAAATCCTATATCGGATCCTCTATCCTATCCTATCATCTATCCTATCCTATCCTCTATCCTATTAAATCCTATATCGTATCCTCTATCCTATCCTATCCTCTATCGTATCCTATCCTCTATCCTATCCTATCCTCTATCCTATCCTATCCTCTATCCTATCCTATCCTATCCTCTATCCTATCCTATCCTCTATCATATCCTATCCTCTATCGTATCCTATCCTCTATCGTATCCTATACTCTATAGTATTAAATCCTATATCGTATCCTCTATCCTATCCTATCCTCTATCGTATCATATCCTCTATCCTATCCTATCCTCTATCCTATCCCATCCTCTATCCTATCCTATCCTCTATCCTATATTATCCTCTATCCTATCCCATCCTCTATCCTATCCTATCCTCTATCCTATCCTATCCTTTATCGTATCCTATCCTCTATCCTATTAAATCCTATATCGGATCCTCTATCCTATCCTATCCTCTTTCCTATCCTATCCTCTATCCTATCCTATCCTCTATCCTATCCAATCCTATATCCTATTCTCTATCCTATCCTATCCTCTATCCTATCCTATCCTTTATCGTATCCTATCCTCTATCCTATTAAATCCTATATCGGATCCTCTATCCTATCCTATCAACTATCCTATCCTATCCTCTATCCTATCCAATCCCCTATCCTATTCTATATTCGATCCTCTCCACTATAATATCGTATCCTCTACCCTATCCTATCCTCTATCCTATAATATCTTCCATCATATATTATACTATATCCTACCCTATCCTCTATCGTATCCTATCCTCTATCCTATGCAATCTCCTATCCTATCCTATATCCTATCCAATCCTCTATCGTATAATCTATCCTCAATCCTATCCTCTATCCTATCCAATCCTATATCCTATACTCTATCCTATCCTATCCCCTATACAATCCTCTATCCTATCCTATCCTCTATCCTACCCTATCCTCTATCATATCCAACCCAAAATCCTATCCTATCCTCTATCGTCTCCTGTCCTCTATCCTATACAATCTCCTATCCTATTCTCTATCCTATCCCATCCTCTATCCTATCCAATCCCTTATCCGATCCTCTATCCTATCCTATCCTCTATCCTATCCTCTATCCTATCCTATCCTCTATCGTATCCTATCCTCTTTCCTATCCTATCCTCTATCCTATCCTATCCTCTATCCTATCCTTTCCTCTATCCTATCCTATCCTCTATCCTATCCTATCCTCAATCCTATCCTATCCTCTATCCTATTGTCTATCCTATCCTATCCTCTATCCTATTCTCCATCCTATCCTATCCTCTATCCTATCCTATCCTCTATCCTATCCTATCCTCAATCCTATCCTATCCTCTATCGTATCCTCTATCCTATCCTATCCTCTATCCTATCCTATCCTCTATCCTATTCAATCCCCTATCCTATCCTCTATCCTATCCTATCCTCTATCCTATAATATCCTCTATCGTATTCTATCCTCTATCCTATAATATCCCATATCCTATCCAATCTTCTATCCTATCCTCTATCCTATCCTCTATCCTATCCTTTCCTCTATCCTATCCTATCCTCAATACTATCCTCTATCCTATCCTCTATCCTATCCTATCCTCTATCCTATCCTATCCTCAATCCTATCCTATCCTCTATCGTATCCTCTATCCTATCCTATCCTCTATCCTATCCTATCCTCAATCCTATCCTATCCTCTATCGTATCCTCTATCCTATCCTATCCTCTATCCTATCCTATCCTCTATCCTATCCAATCCCCTATCCTATCCTCTATCCTATCCTATCCTCTATCCTATAATATCCTCTATCGTATCCTACCCTCTATCCTATTGTCTATCCTATCCTATTCTCTATCCTATCCTATCCTCTATCCTATCCTATCCTCTATCCTAGCCTATCCTCTATCCTATCCTATCTTCTATCCTATCCTATCCTATCCTCTATCCTATCCTATCCTCTATCCTATCCTATCCTCTATCCTATCCTATCCTCTATCCTATCCTATCCTCTATCCTATACTCTATCCAATCCTATCCTCTATCCTATCCTATCCTCTATCCTATCCTTTCCTCTATCCTATCCTATCCTCTATCCTATCCTATCCTCTATCCTATCCTATCCTCTATCCTATCCTATCCTCTATCCTATCCTATCCTCTATCCTATAATCTATCCTCAATCCTATCCTCTATCGTATCCTATCCTCTATAATATCGGATCCTCTATCCTATCCTATCCTCTATAATATCGTATCCTCTATCATATCCTATCCTCTTTCCTTTAATATTATCTATCCTATCCTATTCTCTATCCTATCCTATCCTCTATCATATTCCATCAACTATCCTATCCAATCCCCTATCCTATCCCCTATCCTATCCTATCCTCTATCCTTTCCTATCTTCTATCGTATCCTATCCTCTATCCTATCCAATCCTATATCCTATCCTATCCTCTATCGTCTCCTGTCCTCTTTAGTATCCAATCTCCTATCCTATCCTCAATCCTATCCTATACACTATCCTATCCTATCCAATCCTCTGTCCTATCCTCTATCCTATTCTCTATCCTATCCTATCCTCTATCCTAACCTATCCTCTATCCTATCCTCTATCGTATCCTATCCTCTATCGTATCCTATCCTATAATATCCCATATCCTATCCAATACTCTATCCTATCCTCTATCCTATCCTCTATCCTATCCTTTCCTCTATCCTATCCTATCCTCAATACTATCCTATCCACTATCCTATCCTATCAAATCCTTTGTCCTATCCTCTATCCTATTCTCTATCCTATCCTATCCTCTATCCTATTCTCTATCCTATCCTATCCTCTATCCTATCCTATCTTCTATCCTATACTCTATCCTATCCTATCCTCTATCGTATCCTATCCAATCCTATATCCTATCCTATCCTCTATCGTCTCCTGTCCTCTCTCCTATCCAATCTCCTATCCTATCCTCAATCCTATCCTATCCACTATCTTATCCTATCCAATCCTCTGTCCTATCCTCTATCCTATTCTCTATCCTATCCTATCCTCTATTCTATTCTCTATCCTATCCTATCCTCTATCCTATACTCTATCCTATCCTATCTTCTATCGTATCCTATCCTCTATCCTATAATATCCCCTATCCTATCCTATCCTCTATCCTATTATATCCTCTATCCTATCCTATCCTCTATCCTATCCTATCCTCTAGCTTATCCTATCCTCTATCCTATCCTATCCTCTATCCTGTCCTATCCTCTATCCTATCCTATCCTCTATCCTATCCTTTCCTCTATCCTATCCTATCCTCTATCCTAGCCTATCCTCTATCCTATCCTATCCTCCATCCTATCCTATCCTCTATCCTATCCTATCCTCTATCCTATCCTATCCTCTATCCTATCCTATCCTCTATCCTATCCTATCCTCTATACTATCCTATCCTCTATCCTATTCTATCTTCTATTCTATCGTATCCTCTATCCTATCCTATCCTCTATCCTATAACCTATCCTCAATCCTATCCTCTATCGTATCCTATCCTCTATAATATCGTATCCTCTATCCTATCCTATCCTCTATAATATCGTATCCTCTATCATATCCTATCCTCTTTCCTTTAATATCATCTATCCTATCCTAATCTCTATCCTATCCTATCCTCTATCCTATTCCATCAACTATCCTATCCAATCCCCTATCCTATCCTCTATCCTATCCTATCCTCTATCCTATTCTCTATCCTATCCGATCCTCTATTCTATTCTCTATCCTATCCTATCCTATCCTCTATCCTATACTCTATCCTATCCTATCTTCTATCGTATCCTATCCTCTATCCTATAATATCCCCTATCCTATCCAATCCTCTATCCTATGCTCTATCCTATCCTTTCCTCTATCCAATCCTATCCTCTATTCTATCCTATCCTCAATCCTATCCTATCCTCTATCCTATTGTCTATCCTATCCTATCCTCTATCCTATTCTCTATCCTATCCTATCCTCTATCCTATCCTATCCTCTATCCTATCCTATGCTCTTTCCTATCCTATCCTCTATCCTATCCTATCCTCTATCCTATCCTATCCTCTATGCTATCCTATCCTCTATCCTATCCCATCCTCTATCCTATCCTATCCTCTATCCTATCCTATCCTCTATCCTATCCTATCTTCTATCCTATCCTATCCTCTATCCTATCCTATCCTCTATCCTATCCTATCCTCTATCCTATCCTTTCCTCTATCCTATCCTATCCTCAATCCTATCCTCTATCCTATACTCTATCCTATCCTATCTTCTATCGTATCCTATCCTCTATCCTATAATATCCCCTATCCTATCCAATCCTCTATCCTATCCTCTATCCTATCCTTTCCTCTATCCAATCCTATCCTCTATTCTATCCTATCCTCAATAATATCCTATCCTCTATTCTATTGTCTATCCTATCCTATCCTCTATCCTATTCTCTATCCTGTCCTATCCTCTATCCTATCCTATCTGCTATCCTATCCTATCCTCAATCCTATCCTATCCTCTATCCTATCCTATCCTCTATCCTATTCTATACTTCATCCTATCGTATCCTCTATCCTATCCTATCCACTATCCTATCCTATCCTCTAGTATATTCTATGAACTATCCTATCCAATCCCCTATCCTATCGTCTATCCTATCCTATCAACTATCCTATCCTATCCTCTATCCTATCCAATCCCCTATCCTATTCTATATTCGATCCTCTCCACTATAATATCGTATCCTCTACCCTATCCTATCCTCTATCCTATAATATCTTCCATCATATATTATACTATATCCTACCCTATCCTCTATCGTATTCTATCCTCTATCCTATGCAATCTCCTATCCTATCCTCTATCCTATCCAATCCTCTATCGTATAATCTATCCTCAATCCTATCCTCTATCCTATCCAATCCCCTATCCTATCCTCTATCCTATCCTATCCTCTATCCTATCCTATCCTCTATCCTATAATATCCTCTATCGTATCCTATCCTCTATCCTATAATATCCCATATCCTATCCAATCCTCTATCCTATCCTCTATCCTATCCTCTATCCTATCCTCTATCCTATCCTTTCCTCTATCCTATCCTATCCTCAATCCTATCCTCTATCCTATACTCTATCCTATCCTATCTTCTATCGTATCCTATCCTCTATCCTATAATATCCCCTATCCTATCCAATCCTCTATCCTATCCTCTATCCTATCCTTTCCTCTATCCAATCCTATCCTCTATTCTATCCTATCCGCAATCCTATCCTACCCTCTATCCTATTGTCTATCCTATCCTATTCTCTATCCTATCCTATCCTCTATCATATCCTATCCTCTATCCTATCCTATCCTATCCTCTATCCTATCCTCTATCTTATCCTTTCCTCTATCCTATCCTATCCTCTATTCTATCCTATCCTCAATAATATCCTATCCTCTATCCTATTGTCTATCCTATCCTATCCTCTATAATATTCTCTATCCTATCCTATCCTCAATCCTATCCTATCCTCTATCCTATCCTATCCTCTATCCTATTCTATACTCCATCCTATCGTATCCTCTATCCTATCCTATCCTCTATCCTATTCTATGAACTATCCTATCCAATCCCCTATCCTATCGTCTATCCTATCCTATCAACTATCCTATCCTATCCTATCCTCTATCCTATCCAATCCCCTATCCTATCCTATATTCGATCCTCTCCACTATAATATCGTATCCTCTACCCTATCCTATCCTCTATCCTATAATATCTTCCATCATATCCTATACTATATGATACCCTATCCTCTATCGTATCCTATCCTCTATCCTATTCTCTATCCTATCCTACCCTCTATCCTATCCTATCCTCTATCCTATCCTATCCTCAATCCTATCCTATCCTCTATCCTATCCTATCCTCTATCCTATCCTATCCTCTATCCTATCCTATCCTCTATCCTATCCTATCCTCTATCCTATCCTATCCTCTATCCTATCCTATCCTCTATCCTATCCTATCCTCTATCCTATCCTATCCTCTATCCTATCCTATCCTCAATCCTATCCTATCCTCTATCCTATCCTATCCTCTATCCTATCCAATCCCCTATACAATCCTCTATCCTATCCTATCCTCTATCCTACCCTATCCTCTATCATATCCAACCCAAAATCCTATCCTATCCTCTATCGTCTCCTGTCCTCTATCCTATACAATCTCCTATCCTATTCTCTATCCTATCCTATCCTCTATCCTATCCAATCCCTTATCCGATCCTCTATCCTATCCTATCCTCTATTCTATCCTATCCTCTATCCTATCCTATCCTCTATCCTATCCTATCCTCTATCCTATTCTATACTCCATCCTATCCTATCCTCTATCCTATCCTATCCTCTATCCTATCCTATCCTCTATCCTATTCTATCAACTATCCTATCCAATCACCTATCCTATCCTATATTCGATCCTCTCCACTATAATATCGTATCCTCAACCCTATCCTGTGCTGTACCCTATAATATCTTCCATCCTATCCTATACTATATCCTACCCAATCCTCTATCCTATCCAATCCCCTATCCGATCCTCTATCCTATCCTATCCTCAACCCTATCCTATCCGCTATTATATCCTATCATCTATCGCCTCCTATCCACTATGCTATCCTATCCTCTATCCTTCCCTATCCTCTATCGTATCCTATCCTCTATCATATCCAACCCAAAATCCTATCCTATCATCTATCGTCTCCTGTCCTCTATCCTATACAATCTCCTATACTATTCTCTATCCTATCCTATCCTCTATCCTATCCAATCCCCTATCCGATCCTCTAACCTATCCTATCCTCTATCCTATCCTATCCTCTCCTCTATCGTATAATCTATCCTCAATCCTATCCTCTATCCTATCCTATCCTATCCTCTATCCTATCCTATCCTATAATATCCTATCCTCTATCCTATCCTATCCTCTATCCTATTCTATACTCCATCCTATCGTATCCTCTAATCTATCCTATCCTCTATCCTATCCTATCCTCTATCCTATTCTATGAACTATCCTATCCAATCCCCTATCCTATCGTCTATCCTATCCTATCAACTATCCTATCCTATCCTCTATCCTATCGAATCCCCTATCCTATCCTATATTCGATCCTCTCCACTATAATATCGTATCCTCTACCCTATCCTGTGCTCTATCCTATAATATCTTCCATCATATCCTATACTATATCCTACCCTATCCTCTATCGTATCCTATCCTCTATCCTATCCTTACCTCTATCCTATCCTCTATCCTATCCTATCCTATCCTCTACCCTATCCTATCCTCTAACCTATCCTATCCTCTATCCTATCCTATCCTCTATCGTATAATCTATCCTAAATCCTATCCTCTATCCTATCCTCTATCCTATCCTATACTCTGTCCTATCCTATCCTCTATCCTATCCTATCCTCTATCCTATCCTATCCTCTATCCTATCCTATCCTCTATCCTATCATATCCTCTATCCTATCCTATCCTATATCCTATCCTATCTTCTATCCTATCCTATCCTCTATCCTATCCTATCCTCTATCCTATCCTATCCTCTATCCTATGCTATCCTCTATCCTATCCTATCCTCTATCCTATCCTATCATCTATCCTATCCTATCCTATCCTCTATCCTATCCTAACCTCAATCCTATCCTATCCGCAATCCTATCCTATTCTCTATCCTATCCAATCCCCTATCCTATCCTCTATCCTTCCTATCCTCTATCCTTCCTATCCTCTACCCTATCCAATCCTATATCCTGTACTCTATCGTATCCTATCCTCTATCCTATGATATCCTCTATCATATCCTATCCAATTCTCTATCCTATTCTATCCTCTATCCTATTCTATCAACTATCCTATCCAATCCCCTATCCTATCGTCTATCCTATCCTATCAACTACCCGATCCTATCCTCTATCCTATCCTATCTTCTATCGTATCCTATCCTCTATCCTATAATATCCCCTATCCTATCCAATCCTCTATCCTATCCACTATCCTATCCTTTCCTCTATCCAATCCTATCCTCTATTCTATCCTATCCGCAATCCTATCCTACCCTCTATCCTATTGTCTATCCTATCCTATTCTCTATCCTATCCTATCCTCTATCCTATCCTATCCTCTATCCTATCCTATCCTATCCTCTATCCTATCCTCTATCTTATCCTTTCCTCTATCCTATCCTATCCTCTATTCTATCCTATCCTCAATAATATCCTATCCTCTATCCTATTGTCTATCCTATCCTATCCTCTATCCTATTCTCTATCCTATCCTATCCTCAATCCTATCCTATCCTCTATCCTATCCTATCCTCTATCCTATTCTATACTCCATCCTATCGTATCCTCTATCCTATCCTATCCTCTATCCTATTCTATGAACTATCCTATCCAATCCCCTATCCTATCGTCTATCCTATCCTATCAACTATCCTATCCTATCCTCTATCCTATCCAATCCCCTATCCTATCCTATATTCGATCCTCTCCACTATAATATCGTATCCTCTACCCTATCCTATCCTCTATCCTATAATATCTTCCATCATATCCTATACTATATGATACCCTATCCTCTATCGTATCCTATCCTCTATCCTATTCTCTATCCTATCCTATCCTCTATCCTATCCTATCCTCTATCCTATCCTATCCTCAATCCTATCCTATCCTCTATCCTATCCTATCCTCTATCCTATCCTATCCTCTATCCTATCCTATCCTCTATCCTATCCTTTCCTCTATCCTATCCTATCCTCTATCCTATCCTATCCTCTATCCTATCCTATCCTCTATCCTATCCTATCCTCTATCCTATCCTATCCTCTATACTATCCTATCCTCTATCCTATTCTATCTTCTATCCTATCGTATCCTCTATCCTATCCTATCCTCTATCCTATAATCTATCCTCAATCCTATCCTCTATCGTATCCTATCCTCTATAATATCGGATCCTCTATCCTATCCTATCCTCTATAATATCGTATCCTCTATCATATCCTATCCTCTTTCCTTTAATATTATCTATCCTATCCTATTCTCTATCCTATCCTATCCTCTATCATATTCCATCAACTATCCTATCCAATCCCCTATCCTATCCCCTATCCTATCCTATCCTCTATCCTTTCCTATCTTCTATCGTATCCTATCCTCTATCCTATCCAATCCTATATCCTATCCTATCCTCTATCGTCTCCTGTCCTCTTTAGTATCCAATCTCCTATCCTATCCTCAATCCTATCCTATACACTATCCTATCCTATCCAATCCTCTGTCCTATCCTCTATCCTATTCTCTATCCTATCCTATCCTCTATCCTAACCTATCCTCTATCCTATCCTCTATCGTATCCTATCCTCTATCGTATCCTATCCTCTATCCTATAATATCCCATATCCTATCCAATACTCTATCCTATCCTCTATCCTATCCTCTATCCTATCCTTTCCTCTATCCTATCCTATCCTCAATACTATCCTATCCACTATCCTATCCTATCAAATCCTTTGTCCTATCCTCTATCCTATTCTCTATCCTATCCTATCTTCTATCCTATTCTCTATCCTATCCTATCCTCTATCCTATTCTCTATCCTATCCTATCCTCTATCCTATCCTATCCTCTATCCTATACTCTATCCTATCCTATCCTCTATCGTATCCTATCCAATCCTATATCCTATCCTATCCTCTATCGTCTCCTGTCCTCTCTCCTATCCAATCTCCTATCCTATCCTCAATCCTATCCTATCCACTATCTTATCCTATCCAATCCTCTGTCCTATCCTCTATCCTATTCTCTATCCTATCCTATCCTCTATTCTATTCTCTATCCTATCCTATCCTCTATCCTATACTCTATCCTATCCTATCTTCTATCGTATCCTATCCTCTATCCTATAATATCCCCTATCCTATCCTATCCTCTATCCTATTATATCCTCTATCCTATCCTATCCTCTATCCTATCCTATCCTCTAGCTTATCCTATCCTCTATCCTATCCTATCCTATCCTCTATCCTGTCCTATCCTCTATCCTATCCTATCCTCTATCCTATCCTTTCCTCTATCCTATCCTATCCTCTATCCTAGCCTATCCTCTATCCTATCCTATCCTCCATCCTATCCTATCCTCTATCCAATCCTATCCTCTATCCTATCCTATCCTCTATCCTATCCTCTATCCTATCCTATCCTCTATACTATCCTATCCTCTATCCTATTCTATCTTCTATTCTATCGTATCCTCTATCCTATCCTATCCTCTATCCTATAATCTATCCTCAATCCTATCCTCTATCGTATCCTATCCTCTATAATATCGGATCCTCTATCCTATCCTATCCTCTATAATATCGTATCCTCTATCATATCCTATCCTCTTTCCTTTAATATTATCTATCCTATCCTATTCTCTATCCTATCCTATCCTCTATCATATTCCATCAACTATCCTATCCAATCCCCTATCCTATCCCCTATCCTATCCTATCCTCTATCCTTTCCTATCTTCTATCGTATCCTATCCTCTATCCTATCCAATCCTATATCCTATCCTATCCTCTATCGTCTCCTGTCCTCTTTAGTATCCAATCTCCTATCCTATCCTCAATCCTATCCTATACACTATCCTATCCTATCCAATCCTCTGTCCTATCCTCTATCCTATTCTCTATCCTATCCTATCCTCTATCCTAACCTATCCTCTATCCTATCCTCTATCGTATCCTATCCTCTATCGTATCCTATCCTCTATCCTATAATATCCCATATCCTATCCAATACTCTATCCTATCCTCTATCCTATCCTCTATCCTATCCTTTCCTCTATCCTATCCTATCCTCAATACTATCCTATCCACTATCCTATCCTATCAAATCCTTTGTCCTATCCTCTATCCTATTCTCTATCCTATCCTATCTTCTATCCTATTCTCTATCCTATCCTATCCTCTATCCTATTCTCTATCCTATCCTATCCTCTATCCTATCCTATCCTCTATCCTATACTCTATCCTATCCTATCATCGTATCTATCCTATCAATCCTATATCCTATCCTATCTCTATCGTCTCCGTCTCTCTCCTCTCCTATCCTATCCTAATCCTATCCTATCAATCTATCCTATCTATCTTATCCTATCCAATCCTATGTCCTATCATATCTATCTCTATTCTTATAATCTCTATTCTATCTATCATCTATTCCTATACTCTAACTATATTATCTTCTATCGTATCCTATCCTCTATCCTATAATATCCCCTATCCTATCCTATCCTCTATCCTATTATATCCTCTATCCTATCCTATCCTCTATCCTATCCTATCCTCTAGCTTATCCTATCCTCTATCCTATCCTATCCTATCCTCTATCCTGTCCTATCCTCTATCCTATCCTATCCTCTATCCTATCCTTTCCTCTATCCTATCCTATCCTCTATCCTAGCCTATCCTCTATCCTATCCTATCCTCCATCCTATCCTATCCTCTATCCAATCCTATCCTCTATCCTATCCTATCCTCTATCCTATCCTCTATCCTTCCCTATCCTCTATCGTATCCTATCCTCTATCATATCCAACCCAAAATCCTATCCTATCATCTATCGTCTCCTGTCCTCTATCCTATACAATCTCCTATACTATTCTCTATCCTATCCTATCCTCTATCCTATCCAATCCCCTATCCGATCCTCTAACCTATCCTATCCTCTATCCTATCCTATCCTCTCCTCTATCGTATAATCTATCCTCAATCCTATCCTCTATCCTATCCTATCCTATCCTCTATCCTATCCTATCCTATAATATCCTATCCTCTATCCTATCCTATCCTCTATCCTATTCTATACTCCATCCTATCGTATCCTCTAATCTATCCTATCCTCTATCCTATCCTATCCTCTATCCTATTCTATGAACTATCCTATCCAATCCCCTATCCTATCGTCTATCCTATCCTATCAACTATCCTATCCTATCCTCTATCCTATCGAATCCCCTATCCTATCCTATATTCGATCCTCTCCACTATAATATCGTATCCTCTACCCTATCCTGTGCTCTATCCTATAATATCTTCCATCATATCCTATACTATATCCTACCCTATCCTCTATCGTATCCTATCCTCTATCCTATCCTTACCTCTATCCTATCCTCTATCCTATCCTATCCTATCCTCTACCCTATCCTATCCTCTAACCTATCCTATCCTCTATCCTATCCTATCCTCTATCGTATAATCTATCCTAAATCCTATCCTCTATCCTATCCTCTATCCTATCCTATACTCTGTCCTATCCTATCCTCTATCCTATCCTATCCTCTATCCTATCCTATCCTCTATCCTATCCTATCCTCTATCCTATCATATCCTCTATCCTATCCTATCCTATATCCTATCCTATCTTCTATCCTATCCTATCCTCTATCCTATCCTATCCTCTATCCTATCCTATCCTCTATCCTATGCTATCCTCTATCCTATCCTATCCTCTATCCTATCCTATCATCTATCCTATCCTATCCTATCCTCTATCCTATCCTAACCTCAATCCTATCCTATCCGCAATCCTATCCTATTCTCTATCCTATCCAATCCCCTATCCTATCCTCTATCCTTCCTATCCTCTATCCTTCCTATCCTCTACCCTATCCAATCCTATATCCTGTACTCTATCGTATCCTATCCTCTATCCTATGATATCCTCTATCATATCCTATCCAATTCTCTATCCTATTCTATCCTCTATCCTATTCTATCAACTATCCTATCCAATCCCCTATCCTATCGTCTATCCTATCCTATCAACTACCCGATCCTATCCTCTATCCTATCCTATCTTCTATCGTATCCTATCCTCTATCCTATAATATCCCCTATCCTATCCAATCCTCTATCCTATCCACTATCCTATCCTTTCCTCTATCCAATCCTATCCTCTATTCTATCCTATCCGCAATCCTATCCTACCCTCTATCCTATTGTCTATCCTATCCTATTCTCTATCCTATCCTATCCTCTATCCTATCCTATCCTCTATCCTATCCTATCCTATCCTCTATCCTATCCTCTATCTTATCCTTTCCTCTATCCTATCCTATCCTCTATTCTATCCTATCCTCAATAATATCCTATCCTCTATCCTATTGTCTATCCTATCCTATCCTCTATCCTATTCTCTATCCTATCCTATCCTCAATCCTATCCTATCCTCTATCCTATCCTATCCTCTATCCTATTCTATACTCCATCCTATCGTATCCTCTATCCTATCCTATCCTCTATCCTATTCTATGAACTATCCTATCCAATCCCCTATCCTATCGTCTATCCTATCCTATCAACTATCCTATCCTATCCTCTATCCTATCCAATCCCCTATCCTATCCTATATTCGATCCTCTCCACTATAATATCGTATCCTCTACCCTATCCTATCCTCTATCCTATAATATCTTCCATCATATCCTATACTATATGATACCCTATCCTCTATCGTATCCTATCCTCTATCCTATTCTCTATCCTATCCTATCCTCTATCCTATCCTATCCTCTATCCTATCCTATCCTCAATCCTATCCTATCCTCTATCCTATCCTATCCTCTATCCTATCCTATCCTCTATCCTATCCTATCCTCTATCCTATCCTTTCCTCTATCCTATCCTATCCTCTATCCTATCCTATCCTCTATCCTATCCTATCCTCTATCCTATCCTATCCTCTATCCTATCCTATCCTCTATACTATCCTATCCTCTATCCTATTCTATCTTCTATCCTATCGTATCCTCTATCCTATCCTATCCTCTATCCTATAATCTATCCTCAATCCTATCCTCTATCGTATCCTATCCTCTATAATATCGGATCCTCTATCCTATCCTATCCTCTATAATATCGTATCCTCTATCATATCCTATCCTCTTTCCTTTAATATTATCTATCCTATCCTATTCTCTATCCTATCCTATCCTCTATCATATTCCATCAACTATCCTATCCAATCCCCTATCCTATCCCCTATCCTATCCTATCCTCTATCCTTTCCTATCTTCTATCGTATCCTATCCTCTATCCTATCCAATCCTATATCCTATCCTATCCTCTATCGTCTCCTGTCCTCTTTAGTATCCAATCTCCTATCCTATCCTCAATCCTATCCTATACACTATCCTATCCTATCCAATCCTCTGTCCTATCCTCTATCCTATTCTCTATCCTATCCTATCCTCTATCCTAACCTATCCTCTATCCTATCCTCTATCGTATCCTATCCTCTATCGTATCCTATCCTCTATCCTATAATATCCCATATCCTATCCAATACTCTATCCTATCCTCTATCCTATCCTCTATCCTATCCTTTCCTCTATCCTATCCTATCCTCAATACTATCCTATCCACTATCCTATCCTATCAAATCCTTTGTCCTATCCTCTATCCTATTCTCTATCCTATCCTATCTTCTATCCTATTCTCTATCCTATCCTATCCTCTATCCTATTCTCTATCCTATCCTATCCTCTATCCTATCCTATCCTCTATCCTATACTCTATCCTATCCTATCCTCTATCGTATCCTATCCAATCCTATATCCTATCCTATCCTCTATCGTCTCCTGTCCTCTCTCCTATCCAATCTCCTATCCTATCCTCAATCCTATCCTATCCACTATCTTATCCTATCCAATCCTCTGTCCTATCCTCTATCCTATTCTCTATCCTATCCTATCCTCTATTCTATTCTCTATCCTATCCTATCCTCTATCCTATACTCTATCCTATCCTATCTTCTATCGTATCCTATCCTCTATCCTATAATATCCCCTATCCTATCCTATCCTCTATCCTATTATATCCTCTATCCTATCCTATCCTCTATCCTATCCTATCCTCTAGCTTATCCTATCCTCTATCCTATCCTATCCTATCCTCTATCCTGTCCTATCCTCTATCCTATCCTATCCTCTATCCTATCCTTTCCTCTATCCTATCCTATCCTCTATCCTAGCCTATCCTCTATCCTATCCTATCCTCCATCCTATCCTATCCTCTATCCAATCCTATCCTCTATCCTATCCTATCCTCTATCCTATCCTCTATCCTATCCTATCCTCTATACTATCCTATCCTCTATCCTATTCTATCTTCTATTCTATCGTATCCTCTATCCTATCCTATCCTCTATCCTATAATCTATCCTCTATAATATCGGATCCTCTATCCTATCCTATCCTCTATAATATCGTATCCTGTATCATATCCTATCCTCTTTCCTTTAATATTATCTATCCTATCCTATTCTCTATCCTATCCTATCCTCTATCATATTCCATCAACTATCCTATCCAATCCCCTATCCTATCCCCTATCCTATCCTATCCTCTATCCTTTCCTATCTTCTATCGTATCCTATCCTCTATCCTATCCAATCCTATATCCTATCCTATCCTCTATCGTCTCCTGTCCTCTTTAGTATCCAATCTCCTATCCTATCCTCAATCCTATCCTATACACTATCCTATCCTATCCAATCCTCTGTCCTATCCTCTATCCTATTCTCTATCCTATCCTATCCTCTATCCTAACCTATCCTCTATCCTATCCTCTATCGTATCCTATCCTCTATCGTATCCTATCCTCTATCCTATAATATCCCATATCCTATCCAATACTCTATCCTATCCTCTATCCTATCCTCTATCCTATCCTTTCCTCTATCCTATCCTATCCTCAATACTATCCTATCCACTATCCTATCCTATCAAATCCTTTGTCCTATCCTCTATCCTATTCTCTATCCTATCCTATCTTCTATCCTATTCTCTATCCTATCCTATCCTCTATCCTATTCTCTATCCTATCCTATCCTCTATCCTATCCTATCCTCTATCCTATACTCTATCCTATCCTATCCTCTATCGTATCCTATCCAATCCTATATCCTATCCTATCCTCTATCGTCTCCTGTCCTCTCTCCTATCCAATCTCCTATCCTATCCTCAATCCTATCCTATCCACTATCTTATCCTATCCAATCCTCTGTCCTATCCTCTATCCTATTCTCTATCCTATCCTATCCTCTATCCTATTCTCTATCCTATCCTATCCTCTACCCTATCCTATCCTCTATCCTATCCTAACCTCTATCCTATCCTATCCTCTATCCTATCCTATCCTCTATCCTATCCTATCCTCTATCCTATCCTATCCTCTATCCTATCCTATGCTTTATCCTATCCTATCCTCTATCCTATCCTATCCTCTATCCTATCCTATCCTCTATCCTATCCTATCCTCTACCCTATCCTATCCTCTAACCTATCCTATCCTCTATCCCATCCTATCCTCTATCCTATCCTATCCTCTATCCTATCCTATCCTCTATCCTATCCAATCCTCTATCCTATCCTATCTTCTATCCTATCCTATCCTCTATCCTATCCTATCCTCTATCCTATCCTATCCTCTATCCTATCCTATTCTCTATCCTATCCAATCCCCTATCCTATCCTCTATCCTTCCTATCCTCTACCCTATCCAATCCTATATCCTGTACTCTATCGTATCCTATCCTCTATCCTATCCTATCCTCTATAATATCGTATCCTCTATCATATCCTATCCAATTCTCTATCCTATCCTATCCTCTATCCTATTCTATCAACTATCCTATCCAATCCCCTATCCTATCGTCTATCCTATCTTATCAACTAACCGATCCTATCCTCTATCCTATCCTATCCTCTATCCTATCCTATCCTCTATCCTATCCTATCCTCTATCCTATCCTATCCTCTATCCTATCGTATCCTCTATCCTATCCTATCCTCTATACTATCCTATCCTCTATCCTATCCTCTATCGTATCCTATCCTCTTTCCTATAATATCATCTATCCTATCCTATCCTATCCTCTATCGTCTCCTATCCTCTATCCTATCCTATCCTCTATCCTATCCTATCCTCTATAATATCGTATCCTCTATCATATCCTATCCTCTTTCCTTTAATATCATCTATCCTATCCTATTCTCTATCCTATCCTATCCTCTATCCTATTCCATCAACTATCCTATCCAATCCCCTATCCTATCCTCTATCCTATCCTATCTTCTATCCTATCCTATCCTCTATCGTATCCTATCCTCTATCCTATCCAATACTATATCCTATCCTATCCTCTATCCTATTCTCTATCCTATCCTATCCTCTACCCTATCCTATCCTCTATCCTATCCTAACCTCTATCCTATCCTATCCTCTATCCTATCCTATCCTCTATCCTATCCTATCCTCTATCCTATCCTATCCTCTATCCTATCCTATGCTTTATCCTATCCTATCCTCTATCCTATCCTATCCTCTATCCTATCCTATCCTCTATCCTATCCTATCCTCTACCCTATCCTATCCTCTAACCTATCCTATCCTCTATCCCATCCTATCCTCTATCCTATCCTATCCTCTATCCTATCCTATCCTCTATCCTATCCAATCCTCTATCCTATCCTATCTTCTATCCTATCCTATCCTCTATCCTATCCTATCCTCTATCCTATCCTATCCTCTATCCTATCCTATTCTCTATCCTATCCAATCCCCTATCCTATCCTCTATCCTTCCTATCCTCTACCCTATCCAATCCTATATCCTGTACTCTATCGTATCCTATCCTCTATCCTATCCTATCCTCTATAATATCGTATCCTCTATCATATCCTATCCAATTCTCTATCCTATCCTATCCTCTATCCTATTCTATCAACTATCCTATCCAATCCCCTATCCTATCGTCTATCCTATCTTATCAACTATCCGATCCTATCCTCTATCCTATCCTATCCTCTATCCTATCCTATCCTCTATCCTATCCTATCCTCTATCCTATCCTATCCTCTATCCTATCGTATCCTCTATCCTATCCTATCCTCTATACTATCCTATCCTCTATCCTATCCTCTATCGTATCCTATCCTCTTTCCTATAATATCATCTATCCTATCCTATCCTATCCTCTATCGTCTCCTATCCTCTATCCCATCCTATCCTCTATCCTATCCTATCCTCTATCCTATCCTATCCTCTATCCTATCCAATCCTCTATCCTATCCTATCTTCTATCCTATCCTATCCTCTATCCTATCCTATCCTCTATCCTATCCTATCCTCTATCCTATCCTATTCTCTATCCTATCCAATCCCCTATCCTATCCTCTATCCTTCCTATCCTCTACCCTATCCAATCCTATATCCTGTACTCTATCGTATCCTATCCTCTATCCTATCCTATCCTCTATAATATCGTATCCTCTATCATATCCTATCCAATTCTCTATCCTATCCTATCCTCTATCCTATTCTATCAACTATCCTATCCAATCCCCTATCCTATCGTCTATCCTATCTTATCAACTATCCGATCCTATCCTCTATCCTATCCTATCCTCTATCCTATCCTATCCTCTATCCTATCCTATCCTCTATCCTATCCTATCCTCTATCCTATCGTATCCTCTATCCTATCCTATCCTCTATACTATCCTATCCTCTATCCTATCCTCTATCGTATCCTATCCTCTTTCCTATAATATCATCTATCCTATCCTATCCTATCCTCTATCGTCTCCTATCCTCTATCCTATCCTATCCTCTATCCTATCCTATCCTCTATAATATCGTATCCTCTATCATATCCTATCCTCTTTCCTTTAATATCATCTATCCTATCCTATTCTCTATCCTATCCTATCCTCTATCCTATTCCATCAACTATCCTATCCAATCCCCTATAATATCCTCTATCCTATCCTATCTTCTATCCTATCCTATCCTCTATCGTATCCTATCCTCTATCCTATCCAATACTATATCCTATCCTATCCTCTATCGTCTCCTGTCCTCTTTCCTATCCAATCTCCTATCCTATCCTCAATCCTATCCTATCCTCTATCCTATCCAATCCCCTATCCTATCCTATATTCGATCCTCTCCACTATAATATCGTATCCTCTAACCTATCCTATCCTCTATCCTATCCAATCACCTATCCCATCCTCTACCATATCCAATCACCTATCCTATCCTCTATAATATCCTATCCTCTATCCTATCCTATCCTCTACCCTATCCTATCCTCTATCCTATTCTCTATCCTATCCTATCCTCTATCCTATCGTATCCTCTATCCTATCCAATCCTCTATCCTATCCGATCCTCTATCCTTTCCTATCCTCTATAATATCGTATCCTCTATCATATCCTATCCTCTTTCCTATAATATCATCTATCCTATCCTATCCTATCCTCTATCGTCTCCTATCCTCTATCCTATCCTATCCTCTATCCTATCCTATCCTATCCTCTATCCTATCCTATCCTCTATCCTATCCTATCCTCTATCCTATCCTATCCTCTATCCTATCCAATCCTCTATCCTATCCTATCCTCTATCCTATCCTATCCTCTATCCTATCCTATTCTCTATTCTATCCAATCCCCTATCCTATCCTCTATCCTTCCTATCCTCTACCCTATCCAATCCTATATCCTGTACTCTATCGTATCCTATCCTCTATCCTATCCTATCCTCTATAATATCGTATCCTCTATCATATCCTATCCAATTCTCTATCCTATCCTATCCTCTAACCTATTCTATCAACTATCCTATCCAATCCCCTATCCTATCGTCTATCCTATCCTATCAACTATCCGATCCTATCCTCTATCCTATCCAATCCCCTATCCTATCCTATATTCGATCCTCTCCACTATAATATCGTATCCTCTAACCTATCCTATCCTCTATCCTATCCAATCACCTATCCCATCCTCTATCATATCCAATCACCTATCCTATCCTCTATAATATCCTATCCTCTATCCTATCCTATCCTCTATCCTATCCTATCCTCTATCCTATCCTCGATCCTATTCTCTATCCTATCCTATCCTCTATCCTATCCTAACCTCTATCCTATCTGCTATCCGATCCTATCCTCTATCCTATCCTATCCTCTATCGTATAATATATCCTCAATCCTATCCTCTATCCTATCCAATCCTATATCCTATACTCTATCCTATCCTATCCTATATCCTATCCTATCCTATCCTATCCTCTATCCGATCCTATCCTCTATCCTGTCCTATCCTCTATCGTCTCCTATCCTCTATGCTATCCTATCCTCTATTCAATCCTATACTCTATCCTATCCTATCCTCTATAATATCCTATCCTCTATCCTATCCTATCCTCTATCCTATCCTATCCTCTATCCTATCCTATCCTCTATCCTATACTATCCTCTATCCTATCATATCCTCTATCCTATTATATCCTCTATCCTATCCTATCCTCTATCCTATCCTATCCTCTATCTTATCCTATCCTCTATCCTATCCTATCCTCTATCCTATCCTATTCTCTATTCTATCCAATCCCCTATCCTATCCTCTATCCTTCCTATCCTCTACCCTATCCAATCCTATATCCTGTACTCTATCGTATCCTATCCTCTATCCTATCCTATCCTCTATAATATCGTATCCTCTATCATATCCTATCCAATTCTCTATCCTATCCTATCCTCTAACCTATTCTATCAACTATCCTATCCAATCCCCTATCCTATCGTCTATCCTATAATATCAACTATCCGATCCTATCCTCTATCCTATCCAATCCCCTATCCTATCCTATATTCGATCCTCTCCACTATAATATCGTATCCTCTAACCTATCCTATCCTCTATCCTATCCAATCACCTATCCCATCCTCTATCATATCCAATCACCTATCCTATCCTCTATAATATCCTATCCTCTATCCTATCCTATCCTCTATCCTATCCTATCCTCTATCCTATCCTATCCTCTATCCTATCCTCGATCCTATTCTCTATCCTATCCTATCCTCTATCCTATCCTATCCTCTATCCTATCCAATCCCCTATCCGATCCTCTATCTTATCCTATCCTCTATCCTATCCTAACCTCTATCCTATCTGCTATCCGATCCTATCCTCTATCCTATCCTATCCTCTATCGTATAATATATCCTCAATCCTATCCTCTATCCTATCCAATCCCTTATCCGATCCTCTATCCTATCCTATCCTCTATCCTATCCTTTCCTCTATCCTATCCTATCCTCTATCCTATCCTATCCTCTATCCTATCCTATCCTCTATCCTATCCTATCCTCTATCCTATCCTATCCTCTATCCTATCCTATCCTCTATCCTATCCTCTATCCTATCCTATCCTCTATCGTATCCTATCCTCTTTCCTATCCTATCCTCTATCCTATCCTATCCTCTATCCTATCCTATACTCTATCCTATCCTATCCTCTTTCCTATCCTATCCTCTATCCTATCCTATCCTCTATCCTATCCTATCCTCTATCCTATCCTATCCTCTATCCTCTATCCTATCCTATCCTCTATCCTATCCTATCCTCTATCCTATCCTATCCTCTATCCTATCCTATCCTCTATCCTATCCCATCCTCTATCCTATCCTATCCTCTATCCTATCCTATCCTCTATCCTATCCTATCTTCTATCCTATCCTATCCTCTATCCTATCCTATCCTCTATCCTATCCTATCCTCTATCCTATCCTATCCTCTATCCTATCCTATCCTCTATCCTATCCAATCCCCTATACAATCCTCTATCCTATCCTATCCTCTATCCTACACTATCCTCTATCATATCCAACCCAAAATCCTATCCTATCCTCTATCGTCTCCTGTCCTCTATCCTATACAATCTCCTATCCTATTCTCTATCCTATCCTATCCTCTATCCTATCCAATCCCCTATCCGATCCTCTATCCTATCCTATCCTCTATCCTATCCTCTATCCTATCCTATCCTCTATCGTATCCTATCCTCTTTCCTATCCTATCCTCTACCCTATCCTATCCTCTATCCTATCCTAACCTCTATCCTATCCTATCCTCTATCCTATCCTATCCTCTATCCTATCCTATCCTCTATCCTATCCTATCCTCTATCCTATCCTATGCTTTATCCTATCCTATCCTCTATCCTATCCTATCCTCTATCCTATCCTATCCTCTATCCTATCCTATCCTCTACCCTATCCTATCCTCTAACCTATCCTATCCTCTATCCTATCCTATCCTCTATCCTATCCTATCCTCTATCCTATCCTATCCTCTATCCTATCCAATCCTCTATCCTATCCTATCTTCTATCCTATCCTATCCTCTATCCTATCCTATCCTCTATCCTATCCTATCCTCTATCCTACCCTATTCTCTATCCTATCCAATCCCCTATCCTATCCTCTATCCTTCCTATCCTCTACCCTATCCAATCCTATATCCTGTACTCTATCGTATCCTATCCTCTATCCTATCCTATCCTCTATAATATCGTATCCTCTATCATATCCTATCCAATTCTCTATCCTATCCTATCCTCTATCCTATTCTATCAACTATCCTATCCAATCCCCTATCCTATCGTCTATCCTATCTTATCAACTATCCGATCCTATCCTCTATCCTATCCTATCCTCTATCCTATCCTATCCTCTATCCTATCCTATCCTCTATCCTATCCTATCCTCTATCCTATCGTATCCTCTATCCTATCCTATCCTCTATACTATCCTATCCTCTATCCTATCCTCTATCGTATCCTATCCTCTTTCCTATAATATCATCTATCCTATCCTATCCTATCCTCTATCGTCTCCTATCCTCTATCCTATCCTATCCTCTATCCTATCCTATCCTCTATAATATCGTATCCTCTATCATATCCTATCCTCTTTCCTTTAATATCATCTATCCTATCCTATTCTCTATCCTATCCTATCCTCTATCCTATTCCATCAACTATCCTATCCAATCCCCTATCCTATCCTCTATCCTATCCTATCTTCTATCCTATCCTATCCTCTATCGTATCCTATCCTCTATCCTATCCAATACTATATCCTATCCTATCCTCTATCGTCTCCTGTCCTCTTTCCTATCCAATCTCCTATCCTATCCTCAATCCTATCCTATCCTCTATCCTATCCAATCCCCTATCCTATCCTATATTCGATCCTCTCCACTATAATATCGTATCCTCTAACCTATCCTATCCTCTATCCTATCCAATCACCTATCCCATCCTCTACCATATCCAATCACCTATCCTATCCTCTATAATATCCTATCCTCTATCCTATCCTATCCTCTACCCTATCCTATCCTCTATCCTATTCTCTATCCTATCCTATCCTCTATCCTATCGTATCCTCTATCCTATCCAATCCTCTATCCTATCCGATCCTCTATCCTTTCCTATCCTCTATAATATCGTATCCTCTATCATATCCTATCCTCTTTCCTATAATATCATCTATCCTATCCTATCCTATCCTCTATCGTCTCCTATCCTCTATCCTATCCTATCCTCTATCCTATCCTATCCTATCCTCTATCCTATCCTATCCTCTATCCTATCCTATCCTCTATCCTATCCTATCCTCTATCCTATCCAATCCTCTATCCTATCCTATCCTCTATCCTATCCTATCCTCTATCCTATCCTATTCTCTATTCTATCCAATCCCCTATCCTATCCTCTATCCTTCCTATCCTCTACCCTATCCAATCCTATATCCTGTACTCTATCGTATCCTATCCTCTATCCTATCCTATCCTCTATAATATCGTATCCTCTATCATATCCTATCCAATTCTCTATCCTATCCTATCCTCTAACCTATTCTATCAACTATCCTATCCAAATCCCCTATCCTATCGTCTATCCTATCCTATCAACTATCCGATCCTATCCTCTATCCTATCCAATCCCCTATCCTATCCTATATTCGATCCTCTCCACTATAATATCGTATCCTCTAACCTATCCTATCCTCTATCCTATCCAATCACCTATCCCATCCTCTATCATATCCAATCACCTATCCTATCCTCTATAATATCCTATCCTCTATCCTATCCTATCCTCTATCCTATCCTATCCTCTATCCTATCCTATCCTCTATCCTATCCTATCCTCTATCCTATCCTATCCTCTATCCTATCATATCCTCTATCCTATTATATCCTCTATCCTATCCTATCCTCTATCCTATCCTATCCTCTATCTTATCCTATCCTCTATCCTATCCTATCCTCTATCCTATCCTATTCTCTATTCTATCCAATCCCCTATCCTATCCTCTATCCTTCCTATCCTCTACCCTATCCAATCCTATATCCTGTACTCTATCGTATCCTATCCTCTATCCTATCCTATACTCTATAATATCGTATCCTCTATCATATCCTATCCAATTCTCTATCCTATCCTATCCTCTAACCTATTCTATCAACTATCCTATCCAATCCCCTATCCTATCGTCTATCCTATCCTATCAACTATCCGATCCTATCCTCTATCCTATCCAATCCCCTATCCTATCCTATAATCGATCCTCTCCACTATAATATCGTATCCTCTAACCTATCCTATCCTCTATCCTATCCAATCACCTATCCCATCCTCTATCATATCCAATCACCTATCCTATCCTCTATAATATCCTATCCTCTATCCTATCCTATCCTCTATCCTATCCTATCCTCTATCCTATCCTCGATCCTATTCTCTATCCTATCCTATCCTCTATCCTATCCTATCCTCTATCCTATCCAATCCCCTATCCGATCCTCTATCTTATCCTATCCTCTATCCTATCCTAACCTCTATCCTATCTGCTATCCGATCCTATCCTCTATCCTATCCTATCCTCTATCGTATAATATATCCTCAATCCTATCCTCTATCCTATCCAATCCTATATCCTATACTCTATCCTATCCTATCCTATATCCTATCCTATCCTATCCTATCCTCTATCCGATCCTATCCTCTATCCTGTCCTATCCTCTATCGTCTCCTATCCTCTATGCTATCCTATCCTCTATTCAATCCTATACTCTATCCTATCCTATCCTCTATAATATCCTATCCTCTAGCCTATCCTATCCTCTATCCTATCCTATCCTCTATCCTATCCTATCCTCTATCCTATCCTATCCTCTATCCTATCATACCCTCTATCCTATTATATCCTCTATCCTATCCTATCCTCTATCCTATCCTATCCTCTATCTTATCCTATCCTCTATCCTATCCTATCCTCTATCCTATCCTATCCTCTATCCAATCCTATCCTCAATCCTATCCTATCCACTATCCTATCCTATCCAATCCTCTGTCCAATCCTCTATCCTATTCTCTATCCTATCCTATCCTCTATCCTAACCTATCCTCTATCCTATCCTCTATCGTATCCTATCCTCTATCCTATAATATCCCATATCCTATCCAATCCTCTAAACTATCCTCTATCCTATCCTCTATCCTATCCTTTCCTCTATCCTGTACTATCCTCAATCCTATCCTATCCACTATCCTATCCTATCCTCTATAATATCGTATCCTCTATCATATCCTATCCAATTCTCTATCCTATCCTATCCTCTATCCTATTCTATCAACTATCCTATCCAATCCCCTATCCTATCGTCTATCCTATCTTATCAACTATCCGATCCTATCCTCTATCCTATCCTATCCTCTATCCTATCCTATCCTCTATCCTATCAAATCCTCTATCCTATCCTATCCTCTATCCTATCGTATCCTCTATCCTATCCTATCCTCTATACTATCCTATCCTCTATCCTATCCTCTATCGTATCCTATCCTCTATAATATCGTATCCTCTATCCTATCCTATCCTCTATAATATCGTATCCTCTATCATGTCCTATCCTCTTTCCTTTAATACCATCTATCCTATCCTATTCTCTATCCTATCCTATCCTCTATCCTATTCCATCAACTATCCTATCCAATCCCCTATCCTATCCTCTATCCTATCCTATCTTCTATCCAATCCTATCCTCTATCGTATCCTATCCTCTATCCTATCCAATACTATATCCTATCCTATCCTCTATCGTCTCCTGTCCTCTTTCCTATCCAATCTCCTATCCTATCCTCAATCCTATCCTATCCTCTATCCTATCCAATCCCCTATCCTATCCTATATTCGATCCTCTCCACTATAATATCGTATCCTCTAACCTATCCTATCCTCTATCCTATCCAATCACCTATCCCATCCTCTATCATATCCAATCACCTATCCTATCCTCTATAATATCCTATCCTCTATCCTATCCTATCCTCTACCCTATCCTATCCTCTATCCTATTCTCTATCCTATCCTATCCTCTATCCTATCGTATCCTCTATCCTATCCAATCCTCTATCCTATCCGATCCTCTATCCTTTCCTATCCTCTATAATATCGTATCCTCTATCATATCCTATCCTCTTTCCTATAATATCATCTATCCTATCCTATCCTATCCTCTATCGTCTCCTATCCTCTATCCTATCCTATCCTCTATCCTATCCTATCCTATCCTCTATCCTATCCTATCCTCTATCCTATCCTATCCTCTATCCTATCCTATCCTCTATCCTATCCAATCCTCTATCCTATCCTATCTTCTATCCTATCCTATCCTCTATCCTATCCTATCCTCTATCCTATCCTATCCTCTATCCTATCCTATTCTCTATCCTATCCAATCCCCTATCCTATCCTCTATCCTTCCTATCCTCTACCCTATCCAATCCTATATCCTGTACTCTATCGTATCCTATCCTCTATCCTATCCTATCCTCTATAATATCGTATCCTCTATCATATCCTATCCAATTCTCTATCCTATCCTATCCTCTAACCTATTCTATCAACTATCCTATCCAATCCCCTATCCTATCGTCTATCCTATCCTATCAACTATCCGATCCTATCCTCTATCCTATCCAATCCCCTATCCTATCCTATATTCGATCCTCTCCACTATAATATCGTATCCTCTAACCTATCCTATCCTCTATCCTATCCAATCACCTATCCCATCCTCTATCATATCCAATCACCTATCCTATCCTCTATAATATCCTATCCTCTATCCTATCCTATCCTCTATCCTATCCTATCCTCTATCCTATCCTCTATCCTATTCTCTATCCTATCCTATCCTCTATCCTATCCTATCCTCTATCCTATACAATCCCCTATCCGATCCTCTATCCTATCCTATCCTCTATCCTATCCTAACCTCTATCCTATCTGCTATCCGATCCTATCCTCTATCCTATCCTATCCTCTATCGTATAATATATCCTCAATCCTATCCTATACTCTATCGTATAATATATCCTCAATCCTATCCTCTATCCTATCCAATCCTATATCCTATACTCTATCCTATCCTATCCTATATCCTATCCTATCCTATCCTATCCTCTATCCGATCCTATCCTCTATCCTGTCCTATCCTCTATCGTCTCCTATCCTCTATGCTATCCTATCCTCTATTCAATCCTATACTCTATCCTATCCTATCCTCTATAATATCCTATCCTCTATCCTATCCTATCCTCTATCCTATCCTATCCTCTATCCTATCCTATCCTCTATCCTATCCTATCCTCTATCCTATCATATCCTCTATCCTATTATATCCTCTATCCTATCCTATCCTCTATCCTATCCTATCCTCTATCTTATCCTATCCTCTATCCTATCCTATCCTCTATCCTATCCTATCCTCTATCCAATCCTATCCTCAATCCTATCCTATCCACTATCCTATCCTATCCAATCCTCTGCCCTATCCTCTATCCTATTCTCTATCCTATCCTATCCTCTATCCTAACCTATCCTCTATCCTATCCTCTATCGTATCCTATCCTCTATCCTATAATATCCCATATCCTATCCAATCCTCTAAACTATCCTCTATCCTATCCTCTATCCTATCCTTTCCTCTATCCTGTACTATCCTCAATCCTATCCTATCCACTATCCTATCCTATCCAATCCTCTGTCCTATCCTCTATCCTATTCTCTATCCTATCCTATCCTCTATCCTATTCTCTATCCTATCCTATCCTCTATCCTATCCTATCCTCTATCCTATACTCTATCCTATCCTATCCTCTATCGTATCCTATCCAATCCTATATCCTATCCTATCCTCTATCGTCTCATGTCCTCTCTCCTATCCAATCTCCTATCCTATCCACTATCTTATCCTATCCAATCCTCTGTCCTATCCTCTATCCTATTCTCTATCCTATCCTATCCTCTATTCTATTCTCTATCCAATCCTATCATCTATCCTATACTCTATCCTATCCTATCTTCTATCGTATCCTATCCGCTATCCTATAATATCCCCTATCCTATCCAATCCTCTATCCTATCCTCTATCCTATCCTCCATCCTATCCTTTCCTCTATCCAATCCTATCTTCTATTCTATCCTATCCTCAATCCTATCCTATCCTCTATCCTATTGTCTATCCTATCCTATCCTCTATCCTATTCTCTATCCTATCCTATCCTCTATCCTATCCTATCCTCTATCCTATCCTATCCTCAATCCTATCCTATCTTCTATCGTATCCTCTATCCTATCCTATCCTCTATCCTATCCTATCCTCTATCCTATCCAATCCTCTATCCTATCCTCTATCCTATCCTATCCTCTATCCTATAATATCCTCTATCGTATCCTATCCTCTATCCTATAATATCCCATATCCTATCCAATCCTCTATCCTATCCTCTATCCTATCCTCTATCCTATCCTTTCCTCTATCCTATCCTATCCTCAATCCTATCCTCTATCCTATACTCTATCCTATGCTATCTTCTATCGTATCCTATCCTCTATCCTATAATATCCCCTATCCTATCCAATCCTCTATCCTATCCTCTATCCTATCCTCTATCCTATCCTCTATCCTATCCTTTCCTCTATCCAATCCTATCCTCTATTCTATCCTATACTCAATCCTATCCTACCCTCTATCCTATTGTCTATCCTATCCTATTCTCTATCCTATCCTATCCTCTATCCTATCCTATCCTCTATCCTATCCTATCCTCTATCCTATCCTATCGTATCCTCTATCCTCTCCTCTATCTTATCCTTTCCTCTATCCTATCCTATCCTCTATTCTATCCTATCCTCAATAATATCCTATCCTCTATCCTATTGTCTATCCTATCCTATCCTCTATCCTATTCTCTATCCTATCCTATCCTCTATCCTATCCTATCCTCTATCCTATCCTATCCTCAATAATATCCTATCCTCTATCCTATCCTATCCTCTATACTATCCTATCCTCTACCCTATTCTATCAACTATCCTATCCAATCCCCTATCCCATCGTCTATCCTATCCTATCAACTATCCTATCCTATCCTCTATCCTATCCAATCAACTATCCTATCCTATATTCGATCCTCTCCACTATAATATCGTATCCTCTAACCTATCCTATCCTCTATCCTATCCAATCACCTATCCCATCCTCTATCATATCCAATCACCTATCCTATCCTCTATAATATCCTATCCTCTATCCTATCCTATCCTCTATCCTATCCTATCCTCTATCCTATTCTCTCTCCTATCCTATCCTCTATCCTATCCTATCCTCTATCCTATCCAATCCCCTATCCAATCTTCTATCCTATCCTATCCTCTATCCTATCCTAACCTCTATCCTATCCGCTATCCGATCCTATCGTCTATCCTATCCTATCCTCTATCGTATAATATATCCTCAATCCTATCCTCTATCCTATCCAATCCTATATCCTATACTCTATCCTATCCTATCCTATATCCTATCCTATCCTATCCTATCCTCTATCCGATCCTATCCTCTATCCTGTCCTATCCTCTATCGTCTCCTATCCTCTATGCTATCCTATCCTCTATCCTATCCTATTTTCTAACCTTTCCTATCCTCTATCCTATCAAATCTCCTATCCTATCCTCTAACCTATCCTATCCTCTATCCTATCCAATCACCTATCCCATCCTCTATCATATCCAATCACCTATCCTATCCTCTATTCAATCCTATACTCTATCCTGTCCTATCCTCTATAATATCCTATCCTCTATCCTATCCTATCCTCTATCCTATCCTATCCTCTATCCTATCCTATCCTCTATCCTATCCTATCCTCTATCCTATCCTATCCTCTATCCTATCCTATCCTCTATCCTATCCTATCCTCTATCCTATCCTATCCTCTATCCTATCCTTTCCTCTATCCTATCCTATCCTCTATCCTAGCCTATCCTCTATCCTATCCTATCCTCTATCCTATCCTATCCTCTATCCTATCCTATACTCTATCCTATCCTATCCTCTATCCTATCCTATCCTCTATCCTATCCTATCCTCTATACTATCCTATCCTCTATCCTATTCTATCTTCTATCCTATCGTATCCTCTATCCTATCCTATCCTCTATCCTATAATCTATCCTCAATCCTATCCTCTATCGTATCCTATCCTCTATAATATCGTATCCTCTATCCTATCCTATCCTCTATAATATCGTATCCTCTATCATATCCTATCCTCTTTCCTTTAATATCATCTATCCTATCCTATTCTCTATTCTATCCTCTACCCTATTCCATCAACTATCCTATCCAATCCCCTATCCTATCCTCTATCCTATCCTATCCTCTATCCTATCCTATCCTCTATCGTATCCTATCCTCTATCCTATCCAATCCTATATCCTATCCTATCCTCTATCGTCTCCTGTCCTCTTTCCTATCCAATCTCCTATCCTATCCTCAATCCTATCCTATCCAATCCTCTGTCCTATCCTCTATCCTATCCTCTATCCTATCCTATCCTCTATCCTACTCTCTATCCTATCCTATCCTATCCTCTATTCTATACTCTATCCTATCCTATCCTCTATCGTATCCTATCCAATCCTATATCCTATCCTATCCTCTATCATCTCCTGTCCTCTCTTCTATCCAATCTCCTATCCTATCCTCAATCCTATCCTATCCACTACCTTATCCTATCCAATCCTCTGTCCTATCCTCTATCCTATTCTCTATCCTATCCTATCCTCTATCCTATCCTATCCTCTATCCTATCCTATCCTATCCTATCCTATCCTATCCTATCCTATCCTCTATCCTATCCTCTATCCTATCCTCTATCCTATCCTTTCCTCTATCCTATCCTATCCTCTATTCTATCCTATCCTCAATAATATCCTATCTTCTATCCTATTGTCTATCCTATCCTATCCTCTATCCTATTCTCTATCCTATCCTATCCTCTATCCTATCCTATCCTCTATCCTATCCTATCCTCTATCCTATCCTATCCTCAATCCTATCCTATCCTCTATCCTATCCTATCCTCTATCCTATTCTATACTCCATCCTATCCTATCCTCTCTCCTATCCTATCCTCTATCCTATCCAATCCCCTATCCTATGCTATATTCGATCCTCTCGACTATAATATCGTATCCTCTACCCTATCCTGTGCTCTATCCTATAATATCTTCCATCCTATCCTATACTATATCCTACCCTATCCTCTATCTTATCCTATCCTCTATCCTATCCAATCCTCTATCCTATCCTATTCTCTATCGTCTCCTGTCCTCTATCCTATCCAATCTCCTATCCTATCCTCTATCCTATCCAATCCTATATCCTATACTTTATCCTATCCTATCCTCTATCCTATCCTATCCTCTATCCTATCCTATCCTATCCTATCCTATCCTCTATCGTCTCCTATCCTCTATCCTATCCTATCCTCTATCCTATCCTATTCTCTATAATGTCCTCTATCCTATCGTATGCTCTATCCTATCCAATCCTCTATCCTATCCGATCCTCTATCCTATCCTGTCCTCTATAATATCGTATCCTCTATCATATCCTATCCTCTATCCTATTCTATCCTCTATCCTATACTATCCTATATCCTATCCAATCCCCTATCCTATCCTCTATTCGATCCTCTCCACTATAATATCGTATCTGCTATCCTATCCTATCCTCTATCCTATCTTATCCTCTATCCTATCCTATCCTCTATCCTATCCTATCCTCTATCCTATCCTATCCTCTATCCTATCCTATCCTCTATCCTATCCTATCCTCTATCCTATCCTATCCTCTATCCTATCCTATCCTCTATCCTATCCTATCCTCTATCCTATCCTATCCTCTATCCTATCCTATCCTCTATCCTATCCTATCCTCTATCCTATCCTATCCTCTATCTTATCCTATCCTCTATCCTATCCTATCCTCTATCCTATCCTATCCTCTATCCAATCCTATCCTCAATCCTATCCTATCCACTATCCTATCCTATCCAATCCTCTGTCCTATCCTCTATCCTATTCTCTATCCTATCCTATCCTCTATCCTAACCTATCCTCTATCCTATCCTCTATCGTATCCTATCCTCTATCCTATAATATCCCATATCCTATCCAATCCTCTAAACTATCCTCTATCCTATCCTCTATCCTATCCTTTCCTCTATCCTGTACTATCCTCAATCCTATCCTATCCACTATCCTATCCTATCCAATCCTCTGTCCTATCCTCTATCCTATTCTCTATCCTATCCTATCCTCTATCCTATTCTCTATCCTATCCTATCCTCTATCCTATCCTATCCTCTATCCTATACTCTATCCTATCCTATCCTCTATCGTATCCTATCCAATCCTATATCCTATCCTATCCTCTATCGTCTCCTGTCCTCTCTCCTATCCAATCTCCAATCCTATCCTCAATCCTATCCTATCCACTATCTTATCCTATCCAATCCTCTGTCCTATCCTCTATCCTATAATATCCTCTATCCTATCCTCTATCCTATCCTTTCCTCTATCCTGTACTATCCTCAATCCTATCCTATCCACTATCCTATCCTATCCAATCCTCTGTCCTATCCTCTATCCTATTCTCTATCCTATCCTATCCTCTATCCTATTCTCTATCCTATCCTATCCTCTATCCTATCCTATCCTCTATCCTATACTCTATCCTATCCTATCCTCTATCGTATCCTATCCAATCCTATATCCTATCCTATCCTCTATCGTCTCATGTCCTCTCTCCTATCCAATCTCCTATCCTATCCACTATCTTATCCTATCCAATCCTCTGTCCTATCCTCTATCCTATTCTCTATCCTATCCTATCCTCTATTCTATTCTCTATCCAATCCTATCATCTATCCTATACTCTATCCTATCCTATCTTCTATCGTATCCTATCCGCTATCCTATAATATCCCCTATCCTATCCAATCCTCTATCCTATCCTCTATCCTATCCTCCATCCTATCCTTTCCTCTATCCAATCCTATCTTCTATTCTATCCTATCCTCAATCCTATCCTATCCTCTATCCTATTGTCTATCCTATCCTATCCTCTATCCTATTCTCTATCCTATCCTATCCTCTATCCTATCCTATCCTCTATCCTATCCTATCCTCAATCCTATCCTATCCTCTATCGTATCCTCTATCCTATCCTATCCTCTATCCTATCCTATCCTCTATCCTATCCAATCCTCTATCCTATCCTCTATCCTATAATATCCCATATCCTATCCAATCCTCTATTCTATCCTCTATCCTATCCTCTATCCTATCCTTTCCTCTATCCTATCCTATCCTCAATCCTATCCTCTATCCTATACTCTATCCTATGCTATCTTCTATCGTATCCTATCCTCTATCCTATAATATCCCCTATCCTATCCAATCCTCTATCCTATCCTCTATCCTATCCTCTATCCTATCCTCTATCCTATCCTTTCCTCTATCCAATCCTATCCTCTATTCTATCCTATACTCAATCCTATCCTACCCTCTATCCTATTGTCTATCCTATCCTATTCTCTATCCTATCCTATCCTCTATCCTATCCTATCCTCTATCCTATCCTATCCTCTATCCTATCCTATCGTATCCTCTATCCTCTCCTCTATCTTATCCTTTCCTCTATCCTATCCTATCCTCTATTCTATCCTATCCTCAATAATATCCTATCCTCTATCCTATTGTCTATCCTATCCTATCCTCTATCCTATTCTCTATCCTATCCTATCCTCTATCCTATCCTATCCTCTATCCTATCCTATCCTCAATAATATCCTATCCTCTATCCTATCCTATCCTCTATACTATCCTATCCTCTACCCTATTCTATCAACTATCCTATCCAATCCCCTATCCCATCGTCTATCCTATCCTATCAACTATCCTATCCTATCCTCTATCCTATCCAATCAACTATCCTATCCTATATTCGATCCTCTCCACTATAATATCGTATCCTCTAACCTATCCTATCCTCTATCCTATCCAATCACCTATCCCATCCTCTATCATATCCAATCACCTATCCTATCCTCTATAATATCCTATCCTCTATCCTATCCTATCCTCTATCCTATCCTATCCTCTATCCTATCCTATCCTCTATCCTATCCTATCCTCTATCCTATCCTATCCTCTATCCTATCCTATCCTCAATCCTATCCTATCCTCTATCGTATCCTCTATCCTATCCTATCCTCTATCCTATCCTATCCTCTATCCTATCCAATCCTCTATCCTATCCTCTATCCTATCCTATCCTCTATCCTATAATATCCTCTATCGTATCCTATCCTCTATCCTATAATATCCCATATCCTATCCAATCCTCTATCCTATCCTCTATCCTATCCTCTATCCTATCCTTTCCTCTATCCTATCCTATCCTCAATCCTATCCTCTATCCTATACTCTATCCTATGCTATCTTCTATCGTATCCTATCCTCTATCCTATAATATCCCCTATCCTATCCAATCCTCTATCCTATCCTCTATCCTATCCTCTATCCTATCCTCTATCCTATCCTTTCCTCTATCCAATCCTATCCTCTATTCTATCCTATACTCAATCCTATCCTACCCTCTATCCTATTGTCTATCCTATCCTATTCTCTATCCTATCCTATCCTCTATCCTATCCTATCCTCTATCCTATCCTATCCTCTATCCTATCCTATCGTATCCTCTATCCTCTCCTCTATCTTATCCTTTCCTCTATCCTATCCTATCCTCTATTCTATCCTATCCTCAATAATATCCTATCCTCTATCCTATTGTCTATCCTATCCTATCCTCTATCCTATTCTCTATCCTATCCTATCCTCTATCCTATCCTATCCTCTATCCTATCCTATCCTCAATAATATCCTATCATCTATCCTATCCTATCCTCTATACTATCCTATCCTCTACCCTATTCTATCAACTATCCTATCCAATCCCCTATCCCATCGTCTATGCTATCCTATCAACTATCCTATCCTATCCTCTATCCTATCCAATCAACTATCCTATCCTATATTCGATCCTCTCCACTATAATATCGTATCCTCTAACCTATCCTATCCTCTATCCTATCCAATCACCTATCCCATCCTCTATCATATCCAATCACCTATCCTATCCTCTATAATATCCTATCCTCTATCCTATCCTATCCTCTATCCTATCCTATCCTCTATCCTATCCTATCCTCTATCCTATCCTATCCTCTATCCTATCCTATCCTCTATCCTATCCTATCCTCTATCCTATCCTATCCTATCCTCTATCCTATCCAATCCCCTATCCTATCCTCTATTCGATCCTCTCCACTATAATATCGTATCCGCTGTCCTATCCTATCCTCTATCCTATCCTATCCTCTATCCTATACTCTATCGTATCCTATCACCTATCGTATCCTATCCTCTATCCTATCCTATCCTCTATCCTATTATATCTTCTATCCTATCCTATCCTCTATACTATCCTATCCTCTATCGTCTCCTGTCCTCTATCCTATCCAATCCCCTATCCGATCCTCTATCCTATCCTATCCTCTATCCTATCCTATCCTCAATCCTATCCTATCCCCTATCCTATCCTATCCTCTATCCTATCCAATCCCCTATCCTATCCTCTATCCTATCCTTTTTTTTTTTAAGGTCATTTGTCTCTTTTTGTTTCAATTAAATGCCAAAAAGTTACATAAATTCATATTGTTAAAATCTATCTGTCTATTATGCTAATATCTTCTATTTGAAATCTCGTTCGCTTGTTCTATACTTTTCTAAATCTTAATCTTAATCTTAATTCTATTTATTCGCTTCGATTTTTATCTATTATTATCGCTTATTTTTATACTCTTGGAGTCTAAGTCTAATTCTAAATCTAAACCTATTCCTTATGTACATCTAAAGCTAAACTACTTATTTGTATTATCGCTTGTCTTTTAATTTAGTTTAATTTGATTATCTATACTTATATTTGTATTTATATTTATATTTCTACTTGTACTTAGATCTACTTTTAAATTCGCACGCATTTACTTTTAACTTCGCACGCATACATTTATTATAATACGCCCGCTATTTATTTTTAATCTACTCCTGTCTAAAAGTAATTTTTTCTCTCTTTTTTGACTTTTTCTATCCTATCTAAGAATTTGTTATTCGCTACCTAACGTTATCTTATTATCTAGCCTATGCTAAGGTGTGACAAAATTCCACGTCTAAAAATTATTTCTCGCTATTATTATTAAGTTTTATCTCTCGCTTTTCTGCGACTCTACGCCGTGCTATATACCGGGTACAATACTTTAAGACCGAGGGCTCCCTAAAAAACTCGCAGAGAACACCTCCCACATCTCTTTTGGCGTATCCGCCAAGAGGGAAGTACGTATTTTTCCCTAATCAACCTCTCTTTTTTATGTCTTCTTTGTATAGTCTACCGGGTTTCTGGTCGCCGGCCTATTCTGTGTTTTCGCGAGAAAAGTCTCCTTCTCCTCGTAAAAGCCGGTTTTTGGCGAAAAAATGCGAATTCGCGGATTTTTTTGCACCACGGGGTTTTGTCAAACCCCACCCCACCCCACCCTACTTTTCCGAAATTTAGTTTAGAAGGGCTACACGTGCTTGCTTTTTCCATAAATGTTCGAAAACTTTTCGCCACCCGGTATAGTCTAAAAATCTACTTTATCCGATTTGGCCGTTCTTGGGCTCGTTTTAAAGGTCTCGAGGCCCTCACCAACTTTCACTTATCTCTTTTTTTGTCCTATCTCTATACCCAGGCTTTTTGTCGACCGTATCTCGAAAAGGGAGGGGTGAATCGAAAAATTGTTCCCACCCGGGAGAAATATCTCCCAATTTCCCCTATTCTGCTGGTCCTTCCTTATAAAGCCCGGATATAAATTTTCATTCAGATCGGAGAAAATTCAGGAATCCGTTACGCGAATCACATGCCTAACCCTTTTTATATAGGGTGAACACTTTCCTACCTTCTCGTAGGTGTTTGGCCTGGTGTTCGTACCGACCCCTCGCGACGTATCCTTTGTTTTTTCAGAGTTCTCACACACTTTTCGCGGATTCAAAATTTTTGTAAAAAGTCCAAAAATCGGTCACTCAATTATTTCATCGAACAATTAATTAATTAATTAAGCAAAACTACACAGCCCGTTCAACTTTAATTTAGTCCAATTCAAAGTGTTAATTGATCTTTTTCACTTCTTTTTTTTTCCACTTTTATATGCAACTGTTCCTTTATTTCGGTTCTTTTTACTTTTGTTTTATCAAAAAGTGTCTAGTAAGTCTATTATACTCCTAATTTTCCGTTATTTCCGTTAGATTTTAACGAACTCTTCCGAATCTCGTTTATCCTACGGATTGATCGCGTTTTTATCACTTTAAAGTTCCTCGTACTCCATAATCGCACGTTAAAACTTTCTTTTTCTCTCCCTATGCTAGTTTTAATCTCAAAAACTTCGCGCATTCAGACTGAATTTACTGAAACTTTTGACTCTTAGCACCTTACTCCTTGGTAGTTCACTTTGCTCTCATCCTCTATCCTATCCTATCCTCTATCCTATCCTATCCTCTATCCTATCCTACCCTCTATCCTATCCTATCCTCTATACTATCCTATGCTCTTTCCTATCCTATCCTCAATCCTATACTATCCTCTATCCTATCCAATCCTCTATCCTATTCTCTATCCTATCCTATCCTGTATTCTATCTTATCCTCAATCCTATTCTATCCTCTATCCTATCCTATCCTCTATCCTATCATATCCTCTATCCTATCCTATCCTATCCTCTATCGTCTCCTATCCTCTATCGTCTCCTATTCTCTATCCTATCCTATTCTCTATCCTATCCTATCCTCTATCCTATCCTATCCTCTATCCTATCCTATCCTCTATCCTATCCTATCCTCTATCCTATCCAATCCCCTATCCTATCCTCTATTCGATCCTCTCCACTGTAATATCGTATCCTCTATCCTATCCTGTCCTCTATCCTATAATATCATCCATTCCATCCTATTCTATATCCTACCCTATCCAATCCTCTATCGTATCCTATCCTCTATCCTATTCAATCATATATCCTATACGCTATCGTATCCTATCCTCTATCCTATCATATCCTCTATACTATCCTATCCTCTATCCTATCCTATCTTCTATCCTATCGTATCCTCTATCCTATCCTAACCTCTATCCTATAATCTATCCTCAATCCTATCCTCTATCCTATCCTATCCTCTATAATATCGTATCCTCTATCCTATCCTATCCTCTATAATATCGTATCCTCTATCATCCTCTTTCCTTTAATATCATCTATTCTATCCTATTCTCTATCATATCCTATCCTGTATCCTATTCCATCAACTATCCTATCCAATCCCCTATCCTATCCTCTATCCTATCCTATCCTCTATCCTATCCTATCCTCTATCGTATCCTATACTCTATCCTATCCAATCCTATATCCTATCCTATCCTCTATCGTCTACTGTCCTCTCTCCTATCCAATCTCCTATCCTATCCTCAATCCTATCCTATAATCTATCCTATCCTATCCAATCCTCTTTCCTATCCTCTATCCTATTCTCTATCCTATCCTATCCTCTATGCTATTGTCTATCCTATCCTATCCTGTATCCTATCCTATCCTCTATCCTATCCTATCCTCTATCCTATACTCTATCGTATCCTATCCACTATGCTATCCTATCCTCTATCCTATACTCTATCCTATCCAATCCTATATCCTATCCTATCCTCTATCGTCTACTGTCCTCTCTCCTATCCAATCTCCTATCCTATCCTCAATCCTATCCTATAATCTATCCTATCCTATCCAATCCTCTTTCCTATCCTCTATCCTATTCTCTATCCTATCCTATCCTCTATGCTATTCTCTATCCTATCCTATCCTCTATCCTATCCTATCCTCTATCCTCTCCTATCCTCTATCCTATCCTATCCTCTATCGTATAATCTATCCTGAATCCTATCCTCTATCCTATCCAATCCTATAACCTATACTCTATCCTATCCTATCCTCTATCCTATCCTGTCCTATCCCATCCTCTATCCTATCCTATCCTCTATCGTCTCCTATCCTCTATGCTATGCTATCCTCTATCCTATCCTCTATCGTATAATCTCTCCTCAATCCTATCCTCTATCCTATCCAATCCCCTATCATATCCTCTATCCTATCCTATCCTCTATCCTATCCTATTCTCTATAATGTCCTCTATCCTATCGTATCCTCTATCCTATCCAATCCTCTATCCTATCCGATCCTCTATCCTTTCCTATCCTCTATAATATCGTATCCTCTATCATATCCTATCCTCTTTCCTATAATATCATCTATCCTATCCTATCCTATCCTCTATCGTCTCCTATCCTCTATCGTCTCCTATCCTCTATCCTATCCTATTCTCTATCCTATCCTATCCTCTATCCTATCCTATCCTCTATCCTATCCTATCCTCTATCCTATCCTCTATCCTATCCTATCCTCTATCCTATCCTATCCAATCCCCTATCCTATCCTCTATCCTATCCTATCCTCTATCCTATACTCTATCGTATCCTATCCTCTATGCTATCCTATCCTCTATCCTATACTCTATCCTATCCAATCCTATATCCTATCCTATCCTCTATCGTCTACTGTCCTCTCTCCTATCCAATCTCCTATCCTATCCTCAATCCTATCCTATAATCTATCCTATCCTATCCAATCCTCTTTCCTATCCTCTATCCTATTCTCTATCCTATCCTATCCTCTATGCTATTCTCTATCCTATCCTATCCTCTATCCTATCCTATCCTCTATCCTATCCTATCCTCTATCCTATACTCTATCGTATCCTATCCTCTATGCTATCCTATCCTCTATCCTATACTCTATCGTATCCTATCCTGTATCGTATCCTATCCTCTATCCTATCCTATCCTCTATATTATCCTATCCTCTATCCTATTATATCTTCTATCCTATCCTATCCTATATCGTCTCCTGTCCTCTATCCTATCCAATCTGTTATTCTAGCCTCTATCCTATGCTATCCTCTATCCTATCCAATCCCCTATCCGATCCTCTATCCTAGCCTGTCCTCTATCATATCCTATCCTTAATCCTATCCTATCCGCTATCCTATCCTATCCTCTATCCTATCCTATCCTCTATGCTATTCTCTATCCTATCCTATCCTCTATCCTATCCTATCCTCTATCCTATCCTATCCTCTATCCTATCCTATCCTCTATCCTATACTCTATCGTATCCTATCCTCTATCCTATCCTATCCTCTATCCTATACTCTATCGTATCCTATCACCTATCGTATCCTATCCTCTATCCTATCCTATCCTCTATCCTATTATATCTTCTATCCTATCCTATCCTCTATACTATCCTATCCTCTATCGTCTCCTGTCCTCTATCCTATCCAATCCCCTATCCGATCCTCTATCCTATCCTATCCTCTATCCTATCCTATCCTCAATCCTATCCTATCCCCTATCCTATCCTATCCTCTATCCTATCCAATCCCCTATCCTATCCTCTATCCTATCCTATCCTCTATCCTATCCTATCCTCTATCCTATCCTATCCTCTATCCTATCCTATCCTCTATACTATCCTATTCTCTACCCTATCCTATCCCCTATCCTATAATATCATCTATCCTATTCTATTCTCTATCCTAGCCTATCCTGTATCCTATCCCATTCTCTGACCTATCCTTTCCTCTATCCTATCCTATCCTCTATCCTATCCTATCCTCTATCCTATCCTATCCTCTATCCTCTCCTATTCTCTATCCTATCCTATCCTCTATCCTATCCCATCCCCTATCCTATCATCTATCCTATCCTATCCTCTATCCTATACTATTCTCTATCCTATAATATCCTCTATCCTATCCAAACCTCTATCCTATCCTCTATCCTATCAGCCATCCTATTCTATCCCCTATCCTATCCTATCGTCTATCCTATCCTATGCTCTATCCTATCCAATCCCCTATCCTATCCTCAATCCTATCCTATCCTCTATCCTATCCAAACCTCTATCCTATACCCTATCCTATCATCCATGCTATATTATCCACTATCCTATCCTGCCCTCTAAATTATCCTATCCTCTATAATATCGTATCCTCTATCCTATCCTATCATCTACAATATCGTATCCTCTATCATATCCTATCCCCTTTCCTATAATATCACCTATCCTATCGTATCTTCTATGCTATCCTATCCTCTATAATATCGTATCCTCTATCCTATAATATCATCTATCCTATCCTATTCTCTATCCTATCCTATCCTCTATCCTATGTTATCCTCAATCCTATTCTATACTCTATCCTATCCTATCCTCTATCCTATCCTACCCTCTATCCTATCCTATCCTCTATACTATCCTATGCTCTTTCCTATCCTATCCTCAATCCTATACTATCCTCAATGCAATCCTGTATTCTACCCAATCCTCTATCCTATCCTATCCTCTATCCTATCCTATCCTCTATCCTATCCTATCCTCTATCCTATCCTATCCTCTATCCTATCCTATCCTCTATCGTATCCTATCCTCTATCCTATCCTATCCTCTATCCTATCCTATCCTGTATCCTATCCTATCCTCTATCCTATCCTATCCTCTATCCTATCCTCTATCCTATCCTATCCTCTATCCTATCCTCTATCCTATCCTCTATCCTATCCTCTATCCTATCCTCTATCCTATCCTATCCTCTATACTATCCTATGCTCTTTCCTATCCTATCCTCAATCCTATACTATCCTCAATGCAATCCTGTATTCTACCCAATCCTCTATCCTATCCTATCCTCTATCCTATCCTATCCTCTATCCTATCCTATCCTCTATCCTATCCTATCCTCTATCGTATCCTATCCTCTATCCTATCCTATCCTCTATCCTATCCTATCCTGTATCCTATCCTATCCTCTATCCTATCCTATCCTCTATCCTATCCTCTATCCTATCCTATCCTCTATCCTATCCTCTATCCTATCCTCTATCCTATCCTCTATCCTATCCTCTATCCTATCCTCTATCCTATCCTATCCTCTATCCTATCCAATCACCTATCCTATCCTCTATCCGATCCTATCCTCTATTATATCCTATCCTCTGTCCTATCCAATCACCTATCCTATCCTCTATCCTATCCTATCCTTTATCCTATTCTATACTCTATCCTATCCTATCCGCTATCCTATCCTATCCTCTATCCTGTCCTATCCTCTATCCAACGAATCCCCTATCCTATCATCTATCGGATCCTATCCTCTATTATATCCTATCCTCTATCCTATCCTATCCTCTATCTTATCCTATCCTCTATCCTATCCAATCACCTATCCTATGCTCTATCCGATCCTGTCCTCTATCCTATCCAATCCCCTATCCGATCCTCTATCCTATCCTATCCTCTATCCTATCCTATCCTCAATCCTATCCTATCCCCTATCCTATCCTATCCTCTATCCTATCCAATCCCCTATCCTATCCTCTATCCTATCCTATCCTCTATCCTATCCTATCCTCTATCCTATCCTATCCTCTATCCTATCCTATCCTCTATACTATCCTATCCTCTACCCTATCCTATCCCCTATCCTATAATATCATCTATCCTATTCTATTCTCTATCCTAGCCTATCCTGTATCCTATCCCATTCTCTGACCTATCCTTTCCTCTATCCTATCCTATCCTCTATCCTATCCTATCCTCTATCGTATCCTATCCTCTATCCTCTCCTATTCTCTATCCTATCCTATCCTCTATCCTATCCCATCCCCTATCCTATCATCTATCCTATCCTATCCTCTATCCTATACTATTCTCTATCCTATAATATCCTCTATCCTATCCAAACCTCTATCCTATCCTCTATCCTATCAGCCATCCTATTCTATCCCCTATCCTATCCTATCGTCTATCCTATCCTATGCTCTATCCTATCCAATCCCCTATCCTATCCTCAATCCTATCCTATCCTCTATCCTATCCAAACCTCTATCCTATACCCTATCCTATCATCCATGCTATATTATCCACTATCCTATCCTGCCCTCTAAATTATCCTATCCTCTATAATATCGTATCCTCTATCCTATCCTATCATCTACAATATCGTATCCTCTATCATATCCTATCCCCTTTCCTATAATATCACCTATCCTATCGTATCTTCTATGCTATCCTATCCTCTATAATATCGTATCCTCTATCCTATAATATCATCTATCCTATCCTATTCTCTATCCTATCCTATCCTCTATCCTATGTTATCCTCAATCCTATTCTATACTCTATCCTATCCTATCCTCTATCCTATCCTACCCTCTATCCTATCCTATCCTCTATACTATCCTATGCTCTTTCCTATCCTATCCTCAATCCTATACTATCCTCAATGCAATCCTGTATTCTACCCAATCCTCTATCCTATCCTATCCTCTATCCTATCCTATCCTCTATCCTATCCTATCCTCTATCCTATCCTATCCTCTATCGTATCCTATCCTCTATCCTATCCTATCCTCTATCCTATCCTATCCTGTATCCTATCCTATCCTCTATCCTATCCTATCCTCTATCCTATCCTCTATCCTATCCTATCCTCTATCCTATCCTCTATCCTATCCTCTATCCTATCCTCTATCCTATCCTCTATCCTATCCTCTATCCTATCCTCTATCCTATCCTATCATCTATCCTATCCAATCACCTATCCTATCCTCTATCCGATCCTATCCTCTATTATATCCTATCCTCTGTCCTATCCAATCCCCTATCCTATCCTCTATCCTATCCTATCCTCTATCGTATCCTATCCTCTATCCTATCCTATCCTCCATCCTATCCTATCCTCTATCCGATCCTATCCTCTATCCTATCCAATCACCTATCCTATCCTCTATCCTATCCTATCCTTTATCCTATTCTATACTCTATCCTATCCTATCCGCTATCCTATCCTATCCTCTATCCTGTCCTATCCTCTATCCAACGAATCCCCAATCCTATCATCTATCGGATCCTATCCTCTATTATATCCTATCCTCTATCCTATCCTATCCTCTATCTTATCCTATCCTCTATCCTATCCAATCACCTATCCTATGCTCTATCCGATCCTATCCTCTATCCTATCCAATCACCTATCCTATTCTATACCCGATCCTATTCTCTATCCTATCCTATCCTCTATCCTATCCTATCCTCTATCCTATCGTATCCTCTATCCTATCCTATCCTCTACCCTATCCTATCCTCTATCCTATCCTATCCTCTATCCTATCCTATCCTCTATCCTATCCTATCCTCTATCCTATCCTATCCTCTATCCTATCCTATCCTCTATCCTATCCTATCCTCTATCCTATCCTATCGTCTATCCTATAATCTATCCTATCCTATCCTCTATCCTATCCAATCACCTATCCTATCCTCTACCCTTTCCTATCCTGTATCCAATCATATCCCCTACCCTATCCTCTGTTCGATCCTATCCTCTATTATATCCTATCCTCTATCCTATCCTATCCTCTATCCTATCCTATCCTCTATCCTATCCTCTATCCGATCCTATCCTCTATCCTATCCTATCCTCTGTCCTATCCAATCCCCTATCCTATCGTCTATCCTATCCTATCCTCTATCGTATCCTATCCTCTATCCTATCCTATCCTCTATCCTATCCTATCCTCTATCCTATCCTATCCTCTATCCTATCCTATCCTCTATCCTATCCTCTATCCTATCCTATCCTCTATCCGATCCTATCCTCTATCCTATCCTATCCTCTGTCCTATCCAATCCCCTATCCTATCCTCTATCCTATCCTATCCTCTATCGTATCCTATCCTCTATCCTATCCTATCCTCTATCCTATCCTATCCTCTATCCTATCCTATCCTCTATCCTATCCTATCCTCTATCCTATCCTATCTTCTATCTTCTCCTGTCCTCTATCCTATCCAATCCCCTATCCTTTCCTCTATCCTATCCAATCCTCCATCCTATCCTATCCTCTATCCTATCGTATCCTCTATCCAATCCCATCCTCTATCGTATCCTTCCCTCTATCCTATCCTATCCTATCCTCTATCCTATCCTATCCTCTATCCTGTCCAATCCTCTATCCTATCGTATCCTCTATCCTATCCCATCCTCTATAATATCCTACCCTCTATCCTATCCTATCGGCTACCCTATCCGCTATCCTATTCAATCCTCTATCCTATAATATCCCCTATCCTATCCTATCCTCTATCCTATCCTATCCTCTATCCTATCCTATCCTCTATCCTATCCTATCCTCTATCCTATCCTATCCTCTATCCTATCCTATCCTCTATCCTATCCTATCCTCTATCCTATCCCATCCTCTATAATATCCTACCCTCTATCCTATCCTATCGGCTACCCTATCCGCTATCCTATTCTATCCTCTATCCTATAATATCCCCTATCCTATCATATCCTCTATCCTATCCTATCCTCTATCCTATCCTATTCTCTATCCCATCCCCTATCCGATCCTCTATCCTATCGTATCCTCTTTCCTATCCTATCCTCTATCCTATCGTATCCTCTTTCCTATCCTATCCTCTATCCTATCCTATCCTCTATCCTATCCTATCCTCTATCCTATCCTATCCTCTATCCAATCCTATCTTCTATCGTCTCCTGTCCTCTATCCTATCCAATCCCCTATCCTTTCCTCTATCCTATCCAATCCTCTATCCTATCCTATCCTCTATCCTATCGTATCCTCTATCCAATCCCATCCTCCATCGTATCCTTCCCTCTATCCTATCCTATCCTATCCTCTCCTCTATTCTGTCCTATCCTCTATCCTATCCTATCGTCTATCCTATCCTATCCTCTATCCTATCCTATCCTCTATCCTATCCTATCCTCTATCCTATCCTATCCTCTATACTATCCTCTATACTATCCTATCCTCTATCCTATCCAATCACCTATCCTATCCTCTATCCGATCCTATCCTCTATCCTAACCTATCCTATGTCCTATCCAATCCCCTATCCTATCCTCTATCCTATCCTATCCTCTATCGTATCCTATCCTCTATCCTATCCTATCCTCTATCCTATCCTATCCTCTATCCTATCCTATCCTCTATCCTATCCTATCTTCTATCTTCTCCTGTCCTCTATCCTATCCAATCCCCTATCCTTTCCTCTATCCTATCCAATCCTGTCTCCTATCCTATCCTCTATCCTATCCTATCTTCTATCGTCTCCTGTCCTCTATCCTATCCAATCCCCTATCCTTTCCTCTATCCTATCCAATCCTCCATCCTATCCTATCCTCTATCCTATCGTATCCTCTATCCAATCCCATCCTCTATCGTATCCTTCCCTCTATCCTATCCTATCCTATCCTCTATCCTACCCTATCCGCTATCCTATTCAATCCTCTATCCTATAATATCCCCTATCCTATCCTATCCTCTATCCTATCCTATCCTCTATCCTACCCTATCCTCTATCCTATCCTATCCTCTATCCTATCCTATCCTCTATCCTATCCTATCCTCTGTCCTATCCTATCCTCTATTATATTCTTTATCCTATCCTATCCTCTATCCTATCCTATCCTCTATCCTATCCTATCCTCTATCCTATCCTCTATACTATCCTATCCTCTATCCGATCCTATCCTCTATCCTATCCTATCCTCTGTCCTATCCAATCCCCTATCCTATCCTCTATCCTATCCTATCCTCTATCGTATCCTATCCTCTATCCTATCCTATCCTCTATCCTATCCTATCCTCTATCCTATCCTATCCTCTATCCTATCCTATCCTCTATCCTATCCTATCTTCTATCTTCTCCTGTCCTCTATCCTATCCAATCCCCTATCCTTTCCTCTATCCTATCCAATCCTGTCTCCTATCCTATCCTCTATCCTATCCTATCTTCTATCGTCTCCTGTCCTCTATCCTATCCAATCCCCTATCCTTTCCTCTATCCTATCCAATCCTCCATCCTATCCTATCCTCTATCCTATCGTATCCTCTATCCAATCCCATCCTCTATCGTATCCTTCCCTCTATCCTATCCTATCCTATCCTCTATCCTACCCTATCCGCTATCCTATTCAATCCTCTATCCTATAATATCCCCTATCCTATCCTATCCTCTATCCTATCCTATCCTCTATCCTACCCTATCCTCTATCCTATCCTATCCTCTATCCTATCCTATCCTCTATCCTATCCTATCCTCTGTCCTATCCTATCCTCTATCCTATTCTCTATCCTATCCTATCCTCTATCCTATCCTATCCTCTATCCTATCCTATCCTCTATCCTATCCTCTATACTATCCTATCCTCTATCCGATCCTATCCTCTATCCTATCCTATCCTCTGTCCTATCCAATCCCCTATCCTATCCTCTATCCTATCCTATCCTCTATCGTATCCTATCCTCTATCCTATCCTATCCTCTATCCTATCCTATCCTCTATCCTATCCTATCCTCTATCCTATCCTATCTTCTATCTTCTCCTGTCCTCTATCCTATCCAATCCCCTATCCTTTCCTCTATCCTATCCAATCCTGTCTCCTATCCTATCCTCTATCCTATCCTATCTTCTATCGTCTCCTGTCCTCTATCCTATCCAATCCCCTATCCTTTCCTCTATCCTATCCAATCCTCCATCCTATCCTATCCTCTATCCTATCGTATCCTCTATCCAATCCCATCCTCTATCGTATCCTTCCCTCTATCCTATCCTATCCTATCCTCTATCCTATCCTATCCTCTATCCTGTCGAATCCTCTATCCTATCGTATCCTCTATCCTATCCCATCCTCTATAATATCCTACCCTCTATCCTATCCTATCGGCTACCCTATCCGCTATCCTATTCAATCCTCTATCCTATAATATCCCCTATCCTATCCTATCCTCTATCCTATCCTATCCTCTATCCTATCCTATCCTCTATCCTATCCTATCCTCTATCCTATCCTATCCTCTATCCTATCCTATCCTCTATCCTATCCTATCCTCTATCCTATCCTATCCTCTATCCTGTCCAATCCTCTATCCTATCGTATCCTCTATCCTATCCCATCCTCTATAATATCCTACCCTCTATCCTATCATATCGGCTACCCTATCCGCTATCCTATTCTATCCTCTATCCTATAATATCCCCTATCCTATCCTATCCTCTATCCTATCCTATCCTCTATCCTATCCTATCCTCTATCCTATCCTCTATCCTATCCTATCCTCTATCCTATCCAATCACCTATCCTATCCTCTATCCGATCCTATCCTCTATCCTATCCTATCCTCTGTCCTATCCAATCCCCTATCCTATCCTCTATCCTATCCTATGCTCTATCGTATCCTACCCACTATCCTATCCTATCATCTATCCTCTCCTATCCTCTATCCTATCCTATCCTCTGTCCTATCCTATCCTCTATCCTATCCTATCCTCTATCCTATCCTATCCTCTATCCTATCCTATCCTCTATCCTATCCTATCCTCTATCCTATCCTATCCTCTATCCTATCCTATCTTCTATCGTCTCCTGTCCTCTATCCTATCCAATCCCCTATCCTTTCCTCTATCCTATCCAATCCTCTATCTTATCCTATCCTCTATCCTATCATATCCTCTATCCAATCCCATCCTCTATCGTATCCTTCCCTCTATCCTATCCTATCCTATCCTCTATCCTGTCCAATCCTCTATCCTATCGTATCCTCTATCCTATCCCATCCTCTATAATATCCTACCCTCTATCCTATCCTATCGGCTACCCTATCCGCTATCCTATTCTATCCTCTATTCTATAATATCCCCTATCCTATCATATCCTCTATCCTATCCTATCCTCTATCCCATCCTATTCTCTATCCCATCCCCTATCCGATCCTCTATCCTATCGTATCCTCTTTCCTATCCTATCCTCTATCCTATCCTATCCTCTATACTATCCTATCCTCTATCCTATCCTATCCTCTATCCTATCCTATCCTCTATCCTATCCTATCCTCTATCCAATCCTATCTTCTATCGTCTCCTGTCCTCTATCCTATCCAATCCCCTATCCTTTCCTCTATCCTATCCAATCCTCTATCCTATCCTATCCTCTATCCTATCGTATCCTCTATCCAATCCCATCCTCCATCGTATCCTTCCCTCTATCCTATCCTATCCTATCCTCTCCTCTATTCTGTCCTATCCTCTATCCTATCCTATCCTCTATCCTATCCTATCCTCTATCCGTTCCTCTATCCTATCGTATCCTCTATCCTATCCTATCGTCTATCCTATCCTATCCTCTATCCTATCCTATCCTCTATCCTATCCTATCCTCTATCCTATCCTATCCTCTATACTATCCTCTATACTATCCTATCCTCTATCCTATCCAATCACCTATCCTATCCTCTATCCGATCCTATCCTCTATCCTATCCTATCCTCTGTTCTATCCAATCCCCTATCCTATCCTCTATCCTATCCTATCCTCTATCGTATCCTATCCTCTATCCTATCCTATCCTCTATCCTATCCTATCCTCTATCCTATCCTATCCTCTATCCAATCCTATCTTCTATCGTCTCCTGTCCTCTATCCTATCCAATCCCCTATCCTTTCCTCTATCCTATCCAATCCTCTATCCTATCCTATCCTCTATCCTATCGTATCCTCTATCCAATCCCATCCTCCATCGTATCCTTCCCTCTATCCTATCCTATCCTATCCTCTCCTCTATTCTGTCCTATCCTCTATCCTATCCTATCCTCTATCCTATCCTATCCTCTATCCGTTCCTCTATCCTATCGTATCCTCTATCCAATCCCATCCTCTATCGTATCCTTCCCTCTATCCTATCCTATCCTATCCTCTATCCTACCCTATCCGCTATCCTATTCAATCCTCTATCCTATAATATCCCCTATCCTATCCTATCCTCTATCCTATCCTATCCTCTATCCTATCCTATCCTCTATCCTATCCTATCCTCTATCCTATCCTATCCTCTATCCTATCCTATCCTCTGTCCTATCCTATCCTCTATCCTATTCTCTATCCGATCCTATCCTCTATCCTATCCTATCCTCTGTCCTATCCAATCCCCTATCCTATCGTCTATCCTATCCTATCCTCTATCGTATCCTATCCTCTATCCTATCCTATCCTCTATCCTATCCTCTATCCTATCCTATCCTCTATCCTATCCTATCCTCTATCCTATCCTATCCTCTATCCTATCCTATCCTCTATCCTTTCCTCTATCCTATCGTATCCTCTATCCTATCCTATCGTCTATCCTATCCTATCCTCTATCCTATCCTATCCTCTATCCTATCCTATCCTCTATCCTATCCTATCCTCTATCCTATCCTATCCTCTATCCTATCCTCTATACTATCCTATCCTCTATCCTATCCAACCACCTATCCTATCCTCTATCCGATCCTATCCTCTATCCTATCCTATCCTCTGTCCTATCCAATCCCCTATCCTATCCTCTATCCTATCCTATCCTCTATCGTATCCTATCCTCTATCCTATCCTATCCTCTATCCTATCCTATCCTCTATCCTATCCTATCCTCTATCCTATCCTATCTTCTATCTTCTCCTATCCTCTATCCTATCCAATCCCCTATCCTTTCCTCTATCCTATCCAATCCTGTCTCCTATCCTATCCTCTATCCTATCCTATCTTCTATCGTCTCCTGTCCTCTATCCTATCCAATCCCCTATCCTTTCCTCTATCCTATCCAATCCTCCATCCTATCCTATCCTCTATCCTATCGTATCCTCTATCCAATCCCATCCTCTATCGTATCCTTCCCTCTATCCTATCCTATCCTATCCTCTATCCTATCCTATCCTCTATCCTGTCCAATCCTCTATCCTATCGTATCCTCTATCCTATCCCATCCTCTATAATATCCTACCCTCTATCCTATCCTATCGGCTACCCTATCCGCTATCCTATCCAATCCTCTATCCTATAATATCCCCTATCCTATCCTATCCTCTATCCTATCCTATCCTCTATCCTATCCTATCCTCTATCCTATCCTATCCTCTATCCTGTCCAATCCTCTATCCTATCGTATCCTCTATCCTATCCCATCCTCTATCCTATCCCATCCTCTATAATATCCTACACTCTATCCTATCCTATCGGCTACCCTATCCGCTATCCTATTCTATCCTCTATCCTATAATATCCCCTATCCTATCCTATCGGCTACCCTATCCGCTATCCTATTCTATCCTCTATCCTATAATATCCCCTATCCTATCCTATCCTCTATCCTATCCTATCCTGTATCCTATCCAATCCTCTATCCTATCGTCTATCCTATCCTATCCTCTATCCTATCCAATCACCTATACTATCCTCTGTCCGATCCTATCCTCTATCCTATCCTATCCTCTGTCCTATCCAATCCCCTATCCCATCCTCTATCCTATCCTATCCTCTATCGTATCCTACCCTCTATCCTATCCTATCATCTATCCTCTCCTATCCTCTATCCTATCCTATCCTCTATCCTATCCTATCCTCTATCCTATCCTATCCTCTATCCTATCCTATCCTCTATCCTATCCTATCCTCTATCCTATCCTATCCTCTATCCCATCATATCTTCTATCGTCTCCTGTCCTCTATCCTATCCAATCTCCTATCCTTTCCTCTATCCTATCCAATCCTCTATCTTATCCTATCCTCTATCCTATCATATCCTCTATCCAATCCCATCCTCTATCGTATCCTTTCCTCTATCCTATCCAATCCTCTATCCTATCCTATCTTCTATCTTCTCCTGTCCTCTATCCTATCCAATCCCCTATCCTTTCCTCTATCCTATCCAATCCTGTCTCCTATCCTATCGTCTATCCTATCCTATCTTCTATCGTCTCCTGTCCTCTATCCTATCCAATCCCCTATCCTTTCCTCTATCCTATCCAATCCTCCATCCTATCCTATCCTCTATCCTATCGTATCCTCTATCCAACCCCATCCTCTATCGTATCCTTCCCTCTATCCTATCCTATCCTATCCTCTATCCTATAATATCCCCTATCCTATCCTATCCTCTATCCTATCCTATCCTCTATCCTATCCTATCCTCTATCCTATCCTATCCTCTATCCTATCCAATCACCTATCCTATCCTCTGTCCGATCCTATCCTCTATCCTATCCTATCCTCTGTCCTATCCAATCCCCTATCCCATCCTCTATCCTATCCTATCCTCTATCGTATCCTACCCTCTATCCTATCCTATCATCTATCCTCTCCTATCCTCTATCCTATCCTATCCTCTATCCTATCCTATCCTCTATCCTATCCTATCCTCTATCCTATCCTATCCTCTATCCTATCCTATCCTCTATCCTATCATATCTTCTATCGTCTCCTGTCCTCTATCCTATCCAATCTCCTATCCTTTCCTCTATCCTATCCAATCCTCTATCTTATCCTATCCTCTATCCTATCATATCCTCTATCCAATCCCATCCTCTATCGTATCCTTTCCTCTATCCTATCCAATCCTCTATCCTATCCTATCTTCTATCTTCTCCTGTCCTCTATCCTATCCAATCCCCTATCCTTTCCTCTATCCTATCCAATCCTGTCTCCTATCCTATCGTCTATCCTATCCTATCTTCTATCGTCTCCTGTCCTCTATCCTATCCAATCCTCCATCCTATCCTATCCTCTATCCTATCGTATCCTCTATCCAACCCCATCCTCTATCGTATCCTTCCCTCTATCCTATCCTATCCTATCCTCTATCCTATAATATCCCCTATCCTATCCTATCCTCTATCCTATCCTATCCTCTATCCTATCCTATCCTCTATCCTATCCTATCCTCTATCCTATCCTATTTTTTTTTTTTTTTTTTTTTTCGAGGAGGTAATCTCGTTACGGATACCCGAACCCCCCCGGGGGGGGGGGGTGGTCCGGGTTATGTGGGACTCCTCGGCTGGTTGGTGCAACGCCGAGTATACCCACTAACTCCTCCCCGTCCGTCCCTAGACTCCTGGGGGCACCCGTGCTCTGCGCGCGCATGTCAATCCGGTGTGCCCCCGCCTTAGCATACCACCCAGGGGGGGACGCGGCCCCCTCCCGTACCTACTCTATCCGAAGGCACCACGCAACGGACGACGTGGCGCCTTCCCCCCCTGTTAGGCCGCCCGATGAGCTTCCGGGCCCCCGCCCGAGATGCCCGGCGGCCTCCGGGGACGCCGTTGGTGACCGAGTGTAAGGGGATATCCGATCCCCCGCCTCGAGATCATCAAGGGCGTCCCCGCTCGCGTCAGAGGCGTCGCAACGGGGGTACGCCCCCGGGGCGTACCCTGCGCCGCCTCCCCCCCCCCCCTTCGGCCGGGATCGTGATTACGCTCCCGATCCCGTTCCGCAGCCTCCTTCCGCAGCATAACCCGCTCGCAGAAGGAAGCGAACCCCCTCCACGCCTCCTCGCCACCGGCTGCCGCAGCGACGACAGCCGGGAGCGAGAGGTCGTGGCCCACCGCGCGCCGCAGGGCACGGCGCTCTCCCCCCCATGCCGGACACTCCTCCAGAGTGTGTTGCGCCGTGTCCCGCGGCTCGCCGCAGTGGTGACACGCCTCCTCGGTCTCCCTCCCGATGCGACACAGGTAGTCGCCGAAGCACCCGTGCCCGCTCATCACCTGCGTCACACGGTAGGAGACCCTATGCCCCATCCATCCCCTGTTCCATTGATCGAACACCGGGAGGATGGCCCGAACGGCCCGCCTCTCGCCCTCCCTCGTCCCGGGAAGGCTATCGCGCCACTCCCGGGCTGCGTGCCGCCGAGCATGTCGCCTGAGCTCATCCACCATGAGCCTCGCCTGATCCGGGGCCACCCCCCGGAGCCGGAGTTCCCTGGAGTGCGTATGCACATCCGCCAAGACGCGGGCCTCCAGCTCGAGGGGGATCAGCCCCGACATCACCATCGCCGTCGCGTATGAAATGGTGCGGTACCCCCGCACGATGCCTATGGCCAGCCTGCGCTCGATGCGACGCAGCAGCGACCGTGTGCCGCCACTGCGCCCCCTAGCCAAGACATCGTGCGCCCATACAGGGGCTCCGTACAGGACCAAAACTCGCACCACCACCGCGAACAGACGACGCACCCGTCCACAGGGTCCCCCGAGATTCGGGAGAAGGCGACCGAGCGCAGCGGTCGCCCTCTCCGCCCGGGGCGCCAGCGACTCAAGGTGGCGGTCAAAACGCCACCGGCCGTCAAGCTCGAGTCCCAAGTACCGCATCTGGGACCCGACCTTGACCATCCCCTCCCCCACGCTGATCCAGCACTGGGGAGGCGCCGCCAACCGGGCCGAGCGGAGAAACCACATGGCCCTGGTTTTCTCGACGGACACCTCTAGGCCCAGCGACCGGATCGCGCGCACCGCGCGCCACGCGCCGCGCTCCGCCAGGCAGATGGCCTCCTTCGCATACCTCCCGGTGGCCAATACCAGCGTGTCGTCGGCGTAACACGTCAGGCTGACCCCGGGAGGCATCTCCTCCCGCAGGACGCGATCGTACGCAAGATTCCACAACAACGGGCCCAACACCGAGCCCTGCGGAACCCCGCGCACGACGCCCCTGCGCACCATCCCGTACCGGCCGGGATACTCTATACCCCTGTCGGAGAGATAGCTCCCAATCACCCTTCTGAGATACAGAGGCACCCGGTGGAAGACCAGGGCCTCCATTATCCGATCCCAGGGGACGGTGTTGAACGCGTTAGCGATATCCAAGGATATCGCCAACGCAACACCGCCCCCCCTCGTACAGGCCTCCGAGAGAGCCCTCACCCGCCGAATAGCGTCGACGGTGGAGAGACCCTCCCGGAAGCCGAATTGAACCCCGCTCAGATCGGGGACCCCTCCCGCCGACAGGTGCCGGACGAGGCGTCCAACGAGTACGCGCTCGAACAACTTCCCCGCCTCGTCCAGCAGACAAATTGGCCGGTACCCTGAGGGCGAGTCCCGGGACTTGCCCCCCTTCGGAAGGAGGACCAACCTGCCCGACTTCCACTCCGTGGGGAACACCCCCTCCCTCAGACAGCCGTTATACAGCTGCCGGAGTTCGGCGGCGAGTCCCCCCTCCAGGGCCAAGACCAACGCGCGGGCCGGCACCCCGTCCGGGCCCGGGGCCTTGCGGCCCACCCGCCGCGCCCTGGCCATCGCCTCACCCAGCTCGCCGGCCGACACCTCCCACTCTGCGGACCAGGAGAGAGGCTCCTGTTCCCAATGGGAGCGGCGCAGTTGTCCCCCCTCTCGCGGGAAGAGGGACGCCACCACTCCCTCGAGCAGGTGGGGGTCCGTCGACCCCATGGATCGGAGTCCACCGTGCCGACGAGCTCCGACCACGCGTCGGCCTTGGCCCGCGCGATAGCCCTGCGGAGAACCCCGAGCGCGGCTCGGTACTCCCCGCCGAGCCTCGCCGTCGCCTCCTCGTCGTCGCGCCTCCTACGCGCTCGGCCGTACCGACGCCGCGCGGCATTGCAGGCACGCCGGAGCTCCGCAATGCCGGCGGACCACCAGTACGCCGCCCTCCTGGGGGCGAACCGGCTGCGGGGCATGGCGGTGTCGCACACCGCCGTCATTACCTCCCGCAGCCGCCTCGCCCCTTGCGCAGGCGCCAGCTCGGACAGGGCCGGCCCCGTCCATGTCGCCGCGGCTACCGCGGCCCCGAACGCGTCCGCGTCCAGCCGCTTCAAGGCCCATCGCGGCCGTCGGTCCCCCCGGCCCGGCCGGGAATCCCGCGCGTGGAGGGTGGGCCACACGTCCATGACGATGGGCGTATGGTCTGACGCAATCTCTATCTCCTCGGCCACCCTCCATCCCGACACCCGGCGCACGGCCGAGGGAGTCCCCCATGTCAGGTCGACAATCGAGACCCCCTGCGGACGCACGCACGTCGGCGTGGATCCCCGGTTAATCAACCTGAGATCTAGGCCGGCCGCCCAGGTTAACACCTCGCTACCCCTAGTGGTCGTCCTGGGACTCCCCCACGATACCGCGTGGGCATTGAAGTCTCCCAAAACGAGAACCGGGCGGGCGCTGCACCGCGCGATGCAGCTGTTCAGCCCGCCCAGGAACCCCCGAAATTGATCGAGGCCACAGCTCGGCGAGATGTAGATCCCGACAACCGCGATGTCCCCCCATTGCACCGCCACGAATCCCTCGCCCCGCTCCAGAAGGGAGACCGACGGGGACCCGGGGCGGCTTCCCGCCACTATTACTACGGAGCCGATCTCGTCCCCCACCCAGAAGGGGTGTTCGGGGATTGCGTACGGCTCCGCCGCAACTGCCAGCCCAGCCCCCCACTCGCGCACGGCTTGGACAAACAGGTCCTGTGCCGCGCGCGAGTGGTTGAGGTTCGCCTGCAGAACCGGAGTAGGATTAAAAGTACCTACTCTAACATGGGCTCTGCAGAGTCCCCTCCCTGGGAGGTCCGGGCCCCCGGCGCTGTCTGCGGCCGCTGCGCGGATGCAGCCCCAGACGCGCCCTTCTCTTTCGTCGCCGCGCGGCCCCTCTTGGGAGCCGGGGCACACGCTTTGGCCCCGAATCTATGGCCCGATGGTCTCCCCAGGTCCGCGCAGAGCGGACACCTGGGGGCGGCCTTACAGGCCGAAGCCCGGTGCTCCGCCGCCCCGCAGCGGTAGCACATCGCGCCTCTGTCGACCGCGCTCTTGCATGTCGCCCGCGTGTGCCCCGTCTCCAAACAACGGAAGCATTGGAGGGGCCGCTCCCTCAGCGCCTCGACGCGGGCCGAGGACCAGCCGACCAGCAGCCGGCCTCCCGCCAACACTTTCTTGACGGCCGCGAGGGGGCCCTGGGCCCAACAGGAGCCCAGCGCCTGCTCCGAGGCGGGTCTGCGGATCTCGCCGACCCGGAACTCCGCCGCGGAACACCCCCCCGCCGCCGCCAGCGCCGCCGCTACGTCCCCGGGCGACACCGAGTCGTCCAGGCCCGCCACGCGCACCTCGCCGCGCTTGACCGCCTGGGAGACCTTAACCCCGGTCCCCCCAAGCGCCTCGGCGATCCTCCCGGAGAGGGCCCGTGCCTTCTCCTGGCACCCCGTGCCCCTGACCTCCAGGAGGATCCCGCCGGTTTTCGACCGCCTGGGAAGCACCCCCGACTCGATCCCGATAGCCTTGAGGTCCACCCTCTCTTTTGCCCTGGCCATCACCTCCGAATAAGTGAGCTTGCAGCTCTCGGGGATGGTGATGGCCACTGCTCCCGTTCTGGGGGTGCGTCCCAGGCCACCGTCCCTCCCGGCGGCGGGCTTCGCCGCGCTCGCGCCGCCCTGCACTCGTGCGCCGCCCGCCGCCCTCGGCTCCCTCGCAGCCTGCAGCCGTGAAGCGGCGGCAGCTGCCTCGGCCGCGGCTGCTCTCGCCGCAGCCTCCTCCGCGGCCATCTTCTTCTTGGCCCTCTTCGCCGCCTTGCTCGTCACCTCCATCCACGAGGCCGGGACGACCGGTGGCGGAATGATAACGGGGGGCACCACCCTCACGTTGGACACGACCACCGGTCCAGTCCCCTTGGTGACAGACGTCGCCGGCAGAGAAGCCACCGGCGTCGCCTCGCGCGCCGACTTACCCTCCGCCCGGAGGGCCGGGGCCAACCCGGCCAGAATCGTCCGGAACCGCTCCTCCATCCGGGCCTCTAGCTCCCGGTTCCTGGCCGTTATCAGCGCGCCAACCCGGAGAAGCAGGGCTTCGGAGTCCAAAACTCCCGCTCCCTCCCCCGACGATCCCATCGCCTCCATCCCCCGCGTACGGACCCCCGCTGTCGAGGAGGCGGGGGGCGCTTCCCCTATTGGCGCATGTCCCGCCCGGCGACCGCTGTCGGTGTTCGCCCGCCGCCCGGCCTCCATTGACCGGAGCCTCGCCCGGAGGTCACCCGCCTGCTTCGCGAGGGCCGCGTTCTGCTCGCGGAGGCGGGCCACCTCCTGGCTCCCCTGCCACGCCATCCCGGTAAAGCACCGCTGCATCAAGGTGGTGCAGTGGGCCCTGGCGACTGCAGAACAATCCCGCAAGTCTTTAGCCAGGTCCCCCTTGAGGCCCTTTGAGACGGTGGAGACTCTCTCCACCCTCAACATCGCCTCCTCCACCTCCCCTACTAGCTGCGCTGTCGGCATCCTCCCACCCAGCTCGATGAGGTCATCCACCCTCCTCGTCTGACTCCTCTCGGCGCGGCCGCCGAGGGCCAGATCCATGGTGGGCGTCCCCGACGAGCCCTCCCCGGGGTCCGTCCGCGACACCGACCCGCCGCGGGTGTGCTGCCCCCCCCCTCTAACCGGGCACGCTTGGGGTCAGAGACCCCAGATGTCGCGCCCCGCTTCTCCGCGCCCCCGCGCGTCACGATCGAGCCGACGGAGCTCGAGATGGAGATGATTGTTTCATCCCCATCCGAGTCCTCGTCCGCGATGACCACGACCGCGTCCTCCCCGGCAGTAATCGTTGCCATCCCCTCCCCGTCAGTGACCGCTGCCGTCTCTTCCCCCGCCGCAGCTGCTGCCGTATCGGCAGCCTCCCCCACAACATCAAGGTTTTTATTATACGATTCCATATCTGGTCCCACGAGATTGGCAGGAAAAAACACGTCCGCCCGGGCAGAGCCTCCTTGCCCGGGTAAGGCTAATTTCAACTGGAGTTCGCCAGGTATCCAGAGATGGTGCGCTAGTGGCTGATGTACCCCACCAGCCGCGCCCTGTAGCCAGGGCGTACCCTCTCACCGCGCACCTAAGCTTAGGGCATTAGGGATTTTTATAGAGGTTATCATCCTCGCGGCCCGGCCGATTAAGGCAAGACCACCGTTCCGGTAAAACATGACCACCGGTTTACGGCAAGGGCCCTGCGGCGACCTCCCCGGTCGTTATCGCAGGACCCATTCCGCGGTTTTTTATCCCTCCGTGTGAGCCTTACCGGCAAGGGAGGCCCTGCCAGGATCCGAAGATCCCGCCGGCATCGCCTCATACATCATTGGGACTACTTTCCGCGGAATACCCCTCGCTCCGTTAGCAACACACAACTATGTGTGTTCCCAGGGACCACCACGAGGAGGTGGAGCGTAGAGGATTTTAGGGATATGACCGCCACCACTGTGGCATACCTAGTAGTGGATCCGAGTCACCACTACTAAGCCCATATCCCCTCGGTCCCCATCCTCTATCCTATCCTATCCTCTATCCTATCCTATCCTATCCTCTATCCTATCCTATCTTCTATCGTCTCCTGTCCTCTATCCTATCCAATCCCCTATCCTTTCCTCTATCCTATCCAATCCTCTATCTTATCCTATCCTCTATCCTATCATATCCTCTATCCAATCCCATCCTCTATCGTATCCTTCCCTCTATCCTATCCTATCCTATCCTATCCTCTATCCTATCCTATCCTCTATCCAATCCTATCTTCTATCGTCTCCTGTCCCCTATCCTATCCAATCCCCTATCCTTTCCTCTATCCTATCCAATCCTCTATCCTATCCTATCCTCTATCCTATCGTATCCTCTATCCAATCCGATCCTCCATCGTATCCTTCCCTCTATCCTATCCTATCCTATCCTCTCCTCTATCCTGTCCTATCCTCTATCCTATCCTATCCTCTATCCTATACTCTGTCGTATCCTATCCTCTATGCTATCCTATCCTCTATCCTATACTCTATCGTATCCTATCCTGTATCGTATCTTATCCTCTATCCTATCCTATCCTCTATCCTATCCTATCCTCTATCCTATTATATCTTCTATCCTATCCTATCCTCTATCCTATCCTATCCTATATCGTCTCCTGTCCTCTATCCTATCCAATCTGTTATTCTATCCTCTATCCTATGCTATCCTCTATCCTATCCAATCCCCTATCCGATCCTCTATCCTATCCTGTCCTCTATCATATCCTATCCTCAATCCTATCCTATCCGCTACCCTATCCTATCCTCTATCCTATCCAATCACCTATCCTATCCTCTATTCGATCCTCTCCACTATAATATCGTATCCGCTGTCCTATCCTATCCTCTATCCTATCCTATCCTCTATCCTATACTCTATCGTATCCTATCACCTATCGTATCCTATCCTCTATCCTATCCTATCCTCTATCCTATACTCTATCGTATCCTATCACCTATCGTATCCTATCCTCTATCCTATCCTATCCTCTATCCTATTATATCTTCTATCCTATCCTATCCTCTATACTATCCTATCCTCTATCGTCTCCTGTCCTCTATCCTATCCAATCCCCTATCCGATCCTCTATCCTATCCTATCCTCTATCCTATCCTATCCTGAATCCTATCCTATCCGCTATCCTATCCTATCCTCTATCCTATCCAATCCCCTATCCTATCCTCTATTCGATACTCTCCACTATAATATCGTATCCGCTATCCTATCCTATCCTCTATCCTATCCTATCCTCTATCCTATCCTATCCTATCCTCTATCCTATCCTATCCTCTACCCTATCCTATCCTCTATCCTATCCTATCCTCTATCCTATACCCTATCGTATCCTATCCTCTATCGTATCCTATCCTCTATCCTATTGTCTATCCTATCCTATCCTCTATCCTATTCTCTATCCTATCCTATCCTCTATCCTATCCTATCCTCTATCCTATCCTATCCTCAATCCTATCCTCTATCCTATCCTATCCTCTATCTTATAATCTATCCTCAATCCTATCCTCTATCCTATCCAATCCTATAACCTATACTCTATCCTATCCTATCCTCTATCCTATCCTATCCTCAATCCTATCCTCTATCCTATCCTATCCTCTATCTTATAATCTATCCTCAATCCTATCCTCTATCCTATCCAATCCTATAACCTATACTCTATCCTATCCTATCCTCTATCCTATCCTATCCTATCCCATCCTCTATCCTATCCTATCCTCTATCCTATCCTATCCTCTATCCTATCCTATCCTATCCTCTATCCTATCCAATCCCCTATCCTATCCTCTATTCGATCCTCTCCACTATAATATCGTATCCTCTATCCTATCCTGTCCTGTATCCTATAATATCATCCATCCCATCCTATTCTATATCCTACGCTATGCAATCCTCTATCGTATCCTATCCTCTATCCTATTCAATCATATATCCTATACGCTATCGTATCCTATCCTCTATCCTATCCTATCCTCTATACTATCCTATCCTCTATCCTATCCTATCTTCTATCCTATCGTATCCTCTATCCTATCCTATCCTCTATCCTATAATCTATCCTCAATCCTATCCTCTGTCCTATCCTATCCTCTATAATATCGTATCCTCTATCCTATCATATCGTCTATAATATCGTATCCTCTATCCTATCCTATCCTCTATCCTATAATATATCCTCAATCCTATACTCTTTCCTATCCTATCCTTTATAATATCGTATCCTCTATCCTATCCTATCCTCTATCCTATCCTATCTATAGATATATAGATATATATGTATACAAAAATCAATAATGAATGTTAGCCGACGTGACGGGCACGTCGTTTATTTGTTTATTTGTTTATTTGTTTCCTAGGCATTTTTGAACAGAAGCATCTCGGTGCGACGCATTTGTTTTTTTTTTCTTATAATGATTCACTCTCAGTTCGAATCCGGCAGCACACGGGAGAACACTGATAAAATAAAGTATTTGAATTTTATTCACGAGTATACCTGCTTCCCAAAACCAACAGGTTATGGGCCCAGGCACATAATTAAGGTGTACGTGTTAGTGTAGAGTGACGACAAAAAAAAAAAAAAAAATTGATATATAAAAAAAAAATATAAAAAGAAGAAGTGAAAGTGCAAGTATTAACTGTAAGTGTTAAAACTCAGTGCGAAAATGTGTGAAGAGGCGAAAAAGGCAAAACGTAACATTAAGCCGTTTAACGGTGAAAAATATAGTATCTGGAAATATCGAATTCGTTCATTAATAGCAGAAGAAGACGCATTAAAAGTCTTAGACGAGGAAGCTCCCACTGATCCAAAGGCATTAAGTAATTGGAAAAGATGCGAAAGGATTGCCAAAGGAATTATCATTGAATACTTGTCTGATTCAATGCTCAGTTTTTCAACAGAAGCTGATACGGCAAAACAAGTCATACATAAACTGGATTCGATTTATAACCGAAAAAGCCTGGCGACTCAATTGGCGATTGAGAAGAAACTTCTAACGTTCAAATTTAAAGAAACTACACCGCTGTCAAAACACCTGATCTGTTTTGACGAAATGGTAGTTGAATTAGAAGCAGCAGGGGCAACATTAAGTGAAATGAGCAAAATCGCAAGACTTTTACTTACATTACCGAATTCATACGATGCACTTGTAACTGCGATTCAGACTCATGCGGACGAAGACCTGACACTCGGGTTTGTGAAAATAAAATTACTTGATTATGAAGTGAAATTGCAAAATGAACAAAGTGAAACGAGTGCGAAAGTTCTGCAAACAGAGACAATTATAAATAGTGAGAAGAAGAATAAGAAAAATAGAGGATTTAAATTAAATTTTAAAAAGAAGCAAAACTACGGCTTCAGAAATAAAAAATTTAATAAAAACAATAAAATGCAGTGCGATCATTGTGGGAGACGCAATCACGAAAAGAAGGATTGCTATTTCTTCAAAAGAAATCAAGCTGCAACGGAATATCATCAACGAACACTGCATACAGTTCAAATGCAGAATGAGGGTGAACGATTTGCATTTATGACTGCAGATCAAGCTGATGACGAACAGATTAATGATCCAAAAAAAATCAGTTTTATAATCGATTCGGGAGCAACGGATCATGTGGTCAAAGACATCGAGGTGTTTAAGACACTGTCTACATTGGACAAGCCAATAAAAATATCGGTTGCAAAGAAAGGAGAAGCTATCAGCGCAACAAAGATCGGGACCATCGATGTGACAACAAATCTTGGTGCAACGGGTGTCCTAGAGAATGTGCTGTATGCACCAGAAGCGACGACCAACCTTTTGTCGGTGCGCCGAATCCAGCAGAGCGGGATGACAATCATTTTTGGTGAATCTGGAGGCGTCATGGTAAAAAAGGGTGGTAAGACTATCCTAACCGGTAAGTCAATAAATAATTTAATATGCGTAAATTTCACGATAAATAAAAATATGTGTAACAAAACATATGCAAATAACATCGTAACTTTAAACGCATATAAATTGTGGCATGAACGTCTAGGTCACATCGAACAATCTAAGTTCATCAAAATGAAGCAGCATAATTTATTTGAAGACAAAAATTTAATTGAGTCAATAAGTCCTACAAAAGATTTGTGTGAAGCTTGTGTATTAGGAAAACAAGCACGACTGCCTTTCTCAAAGGAAAGGGACAGGAGTCATATTACGAGACCTTTGTTCATCATACACTCTGATGTATGCGGTCCAATTAAGCCTCCGACTATTGACAATAAAAATTATTTTGTTACATTTATCGATGAGTTTACCCACTATACGACAGTTTATCTCATTACATATAAGTCTGACGTATTTAAAATGTTTCAAGACTTTGTCGCTAAAAGTGAAACCCACTTTAATTTAAAAATCGCAAATTTAAATTGTGATAATGGGAATGAGTATTTGTCAAATGAATTCAAAGCATTTTGTGTACAAAAGGGTATCCAATATAATTTAACAGTTCCATACACGCCACAGCAAAATTCCATAGCGGAGCGAATGAATAGAACACTGTTAGAAAAAGCTCGCGCTATGATTCACGGAGCTGAACTCAAAAAGGAATTTTGGGGTGAAGCTATTCTAACGGCTAATTATCTAGTTAATATAACCCCAAGTAAAGCCATTATAGAAAACAAAACTCCTTTTGAACTTTGGCACAATAGAAAACCAAAATTAAATCGTTTGAAAGTTTTCGGTAGCACCGTGTATATTCATGACAAAAATAGACAAAGTAAATTCGATAAAAAGTCTATTAAAGGGATTTTAGTTGGCTATGGAAAGAATGGATACAAAGTATTAAACGTGGAAACAAATCAATTTATTATAGCACGTGATGTGGTTGTTGACGAGATTAATTTTAAAAACTCGAGACCAACTTATGTACACAGAAATAATGACTTTGAAGACAATAACCTTCAAACAGAACGTTTTAAAACTGATGAAATAAAAATCAGTGAGAATCAAGAAAGCGAAGCAAACGATTCTAGTAAAAAGATCGAAGCTCGTAATGATTCTCATGAAGGTGAGTTGCGACGAAGTACAAGAATAAAGAATAAACCTCAAATAAATTATAATGAGGAATATGATTATCATATTTGTGCACTGTCGACAACTTCTGACATTCCTAGCTCGTATAATGAGATAAAATATCGTAGTGATAAATGCGAGTGGGAGAAAGCTATAAATAATGAACTTAGATCGTTGTCACAAAATAACACATGGACTTTGATTCCACGTCCTAATAATAAAAACATAGTTGATTGCAAATGGGTGTTTAATATAAAAATGGATAAAAATGGAAATTCATGTATATATAAAGCTAGACTTGTTGCAAAAGGTTTTAGTCAACAATATCTACAAGACTATAATGAAACCTTTGCACCAGTTGCACGAATAACAACCTTTAGAATGATCATTGCGTTTGCAAATCAACATAATTTATTGGTCCATCAGATGGACGTAAAAACCGCATTTTTAAACGGTTTATTGAAAGAGGAGATTTACATTCGTGTGCCGGATGGGATTTCAGCGCCTGAAGGACATGTATGTAAATTAAATAAAGCATTATACGGTCTGAAACAGTCTGCAAGATGCTGGTTTGAACTTTTCGAAGTTACACTGAAAAAGCATGGTTTCCAAAACTCCTTATCAGATCGCTGTCTATATCTTTTAAATAACAATCATATTTATAAGAATATCTATGTACTCTTGTATGTAGATGATGTTCTGATAGTAACGTATGATAGAAATACGATGCAAAATTTCAAAGAATACTTAAAGAAACAATTTTCTATGACAGATATGAACGAGATAATGTTATTCTTGGGAATAAATGTCATACGAAAAGAAAATACAATCTCATTAGATCAAAATGTCTATTTAGAAAATATTTTGCGTAAATACAATATGATTGATTGTAAAAGTTTAGATACTCCTTTGCCTCCGAAAGTAGATTTAAATGCTCTGAATGCTGACGAGTATTATGATGCACCATGCAGAAATGTTATAGGCTGTTTAATGTATGCTATGCTATGCACACGGCCTGATTTATGCTTTGCAGTAAATCTGCTCAGCAGATATCAAAATAAAAATAACAAAGAGCTATGGCAAAACTTAAAGAAAATTTTAAAATATATAAAAGGATCGTTAAAACTTCGTTTAGTTTACAAACGAAATGATAATTATGAAAATTTATTAAATGGTTATGTAGATTCTGATTGGGCAGGTAACGAAATAGACCGGAAAAGTACAACTGGCTATATCTTTAAAATGTTTGACTGTAATACAATCTGTTGGAATACGAAAAGGCAAAATTCAGTTGCAACTTCCTCGACAGAAGCCGAATACATGGCATTATATGAAGCAACTAAAGAAGCTTGTTGGCTTAGATCTCTTTTGAAGAGCATAGAGATAAATATTAAAGAGCCGATAATTATCTTCGAAGATAATAATGGTTGCATTGCTATCGCAAGTAATCCAACAGATCATAAACGAACAAAACATATAGATGTAAAATATCATTTTACACGTGAAAAAGTGGAACAAAAGGTAATAACACTTAAATATATTCCCACAGATAAACAGTTAGCTGACTCATTCACAAAACCATCACCGAAAGTGCGGTTTTTGTACATCCGCAAGCAGATGGAACTAGTGGAACATGAATAAAAAAGGGGGAAACAAAACTATTAAAATTAAATTCATGTAAAACTACAATTTCCAAATGTTTTAAATTTTTTTTATTTTCATCTGTAATCGTCAGTATAGTGGTCTGATTGGGTTTTTCTGGGTTTTCCCCAATCCAGTGCAACAAATGTTGGACCATTTATGTACCACCCAGTATTAAAGCATTATTAAATAAATGAAGTGTTCTCTCTTGCGTTAATTGTTAACGAATTAATTTTTGAGTGGGAGTATAGATATATAGATATATATGTATACAAAAATCAATAATGAATGTTAGCCGACGTGACGGGCACGTCGTTTATTTGTTTATTTGTTTATTTGTTTCCTAGGCATTTTTGAACAGAAGCATCTCGGTGCGACGCATTTGTTTTTTTTTTCTTATAATGATTCACTCTCAGTTCGAATCCGGCAGCACACGGGAGAACACTGATAAAATAAAGTATTTGAATTTTATTCACGAGTATACCTGCTTCCCAAAACCAACACTATCCTCTGTCCTATCCTATCCTCTATCCTATCCTCTATCCGATCCTATCCTCTATCCTATCCTATCCTCTGTCCTATCCAATCCCCTATCCTATCGTCTATCCTATCCTATCCTCTATCGTATCCTATCCTCTATCCTATCCTATCCTCTATCCTATCCTCTATCCTATCCTATCCTCTATCCTATCCTATCCTCTATCCTATCCTATCCACTATCCTTTCCTCTATCCTATCGTATCCTCTATCCTATCCTATCGTCTATCCTATCCTATCCTCTATCCTATCCTATCCTCTATCCTATCCTATCCTCTATCCTATCCTATCCTCTATCCTATCCTCTATACTATCCTATCCTCTATCCTATCCAATCACCTATCCTATCCTCTATCCGATCCTATCCTCTATCCTATCCTATCCTCTGTCCTATCCAATCCCCTATCCTATCCTCTATCCTATCCTATCCTCTATCGTATCCTATCCTCTATCCTATCCTATCCTCTATCCTATCCTATCCTCTATCCTATCCTATCCTCTATCCTATCCTATCTTCTATCTTCTCCTATCCTCTATCCTATCCAATCCCCTATCCTTTCCTCTATCCTATCCAATCCGGTCTCCTATCCTATCCTCTATCCTATCCTATCTTCTATCGTCTCCTGTCCTCTATCCTATCCAATCCCCTATCCTTTCCTCTATCCTATCCAATCCTCCATCCTATCCTATCCTCTATCCTATCGTATCCTCTATCCAATCCCATCCTCTATCGTATCCTTCCCTCTATCCTATCCTATCCTATCCTCTATCCTATCCTATCCTCTATCCTGTCCAATCCTCTATCCTATCCTATCCTCTATCCTATCCTATCCTCTATCCTATCCTATCCTCTATCCTATCCTATCCTCTATCCTATCCTATCCTCTATCCTATCCTATCCTCTATCCTATCCTATCCTCTATCCTGTCCAATCCCCTATCCTATCGTATCCTCTATCCTATCCCATCCTCTATAATATCCTACCCTCTATCCTATCCTATCGGCTACCCTATCCGCTATCCTATTCTATCCTCTATCCTATAATATCCCCTATCCTATCCTATCCTCTATCCTATCCTATCCTCTATCCTATCCTATCCTCTATCCTATCCTCTATCCTATCCTATCCTCTATCCTATCCAATCACCTATCCTATCCTCTATCCGATCCTATCCTCTATCCTATCCTATCCTCTGTCCTATCCAATCCCCTATCCTATCCTCTATCCTATCCTATCCTCAATCGTATCCTACCCTCTATCCTATCCTATCATCTATCCTCTCCTATCCTCTATCCTATCCTATCCTCTGTCCTATCCAATCCCCTATCCTATCCTCTATCCTATCCTATCCTCTATCGTATCCTACCCTCTATCCTATCCTATCATCTATCCTCTCCTATCCTCTATCCTATCCTACCCTCTATCCTATCCTATCCTCTATCCTATCCTATCCTCTACCCTATCCTATCCTCTATCCTATCCTATCCTCTATCCTATCCTATCTTCTATCGTCTCCTGTCCTCTATCCTATCCAATCCCCTATCCTTTCCTCTATCCTATCCAATCCTCTATCTTATCCTATCCTCTATCCTATCATATCCTCTATCCAATCCCATCCTCTATCGTATCCTTTCCTCTATCCTATCCAATCCTCTATCCTATCCTATCTTCTATCTTCTCCTGTCCTCTATCCTATCCAATCCCCTATCCTTTCCTCTATCCTATCCAATCCTGTCTCCTATCCTATCCTCTATCCTATCCTATCTTCTATCGTCTCCTGTCCTCTATCCTATCCAATCCCCTATCCTTTCCTCTATCCTATCCAATCCTCCATCCTATCCTATCCCCTATCCGATCCTCTATCCTATCCTGTCCTCTATCATATCCTATCCTCAATCCTATCCTATCCGCTATCCTATCCTATCCTCTATCCTATCCAATTCCCTATCCTATCCTCTATTCGATCCTCTCCACTATAATATCGTATCCGCTGTCCTATCCTATCCTCTATCCTATCCTATCCTCTATCCTATACTCTATCGTATACTATCACCTATCGTATCCTATCCTCTATCCTATCCTATCCTCTATCCTATACTCTATCGTATCCTATCACCTATCGTATCCTATCCTCTATCCTATCCTATCCTCTATCCTATTATATCTTCTATCCTATCCTATCCTCTATACTATCCTATCCTCTATCGTCTCCTGTCCTCTATCCTATCCAATCCCCTATCCGATCCTCTATCCTATCCTATCCTCTATCCTATCCTATCCTCAATCCTATCCTATCCGCTATCCTATCCTATCCTCTATCCTATCCAATCCCCTATCCTATCCTCTATTCGATCCTCTCCACTATAATATCGTATCCGCTATCCTATCCTATCCTCTATCCTATCCTATCCTCTATCCTATCCTATCCTATCCTCTATCCTATCCTATCCTCTACCCTATCCTATCCTCTATCCTATCATATCCTCTATCCTATACCCTATCGTATCCTATCCTCTATCGTATCCTATCCTCTATCCTATTGTCTATCCTATCCTATCCTCTATCCTATTCTCTATCCTATCCTATCCTCTATCCTATCCTATCCTCAATCCTATCCTCTATCCTATCCTATCCTCTATCTTATAATCTATCCTCAATCCTATCCTCTATCCTATCCAATCCTATAACCTATACTCTATCCTATCCTATCCTCTATCCTATCCTATCCTCTATCCTATTGTCTATCCTATCCTATCCTCTATCCTATTCTCTATCCTATCCTATCCTCTATCCTATCCTATCCTCTATCCTATCCTATCCTCAATCCTATCCTCTATCCTATCCTATCCTCTATCTTATAATCTATCCTCAATCCTATCCTCTATCCTATCCAATCCTATAACCTATACTCTATCCTATCCTATCCTCTATCCTATCCTATCCTATCCCATCCTCTATCCTATCCTATCCTCTATCCTATCCTATCCTCTATCCTATCCTATCCTATCCTATCCTCTATCCTATCCAATCCCCTATCCTATCCTCTATTCGATCCTCTCCACTATAATATCGTATCCTCTATCCTATCCTGTCCTGTATCCTATAATATCATCCATCCCATCCTATTCTATATCCTACCCTATGCAATCCTCTATCGTATCCTATCCTCTATCCTATTCAATCATATATCCTATACGCTATCGTATCCTATCCTCTATTCTATCCTATCCTCTATACTATCCTATCCTCTATCCTATCCTATCTTCTATCCTATCGTATCCTCTATCCTATCCTATCCTCTATCCTATAATCTATCCTCAATCCTATCCTCTATAATATCGTATCCTCTATCCTATCCTATCCTCTATCCTATAATATATCCTCAATCCTATACTCTATCCTATCCTATCCTTTATAATATCGTATCCTCTATCCTATCCTATCCTCTATAATATCGTATCCTCTATCATATCCTATCCTCGTTCCTTTAATATCATCTATCCTATCCTCTTCTCTATCCTATCCTATCCTCTATCCTATTCCATCAACTATCCTATCCAATCCCCTATCCTATCCCCTATCCTATCCTATCCTCTATCCTATCCTATCCTCTATCGTATCCTATCCTCTATCCTATACTCTATCGTATCCTATCCTCTATGCTATCCTATACTCTATCCTATACTCTATCGTATCCTATCCTGTATCGTATCATATCCTCTATCCTATCCAATCCTCTATCTTATCCTATCCTCTATCCTATCATATCCTCTATCCAATCCCATCCTCTATCGTATCCTTCCCTCTATCCTATCCAATCCTCTATCCTATCCTATCTTCTATCGTCTCCTGTCCTCTATCCTATCCAATCTGTTATTCTATCCTGTATCCTATGCTATCCTCTATCCTATCCAATCCCCTATCCGATCCTCTATCCTATCCTATCCTCTATCATATCCGATCCTCAATCTCTTATCCTATCCTCAATCCTATCCTATCCTCTATCCCATTCTCTATCCTATCCTATCCTCTATCCTATCCTATCCTCTATCCTATACCCTATCGTATCCTATCCTCTATCGTATCCTATACTCTATCCTACAATATCCCCTACCCTATCCAATCCTCTATCCTATCCTCTATCCTATCCTTTCCTCTATCCTATCCTATCCTCTATTCTATCCTATCCTCAATCCTATCCTATCCTCTATCCTATCCTATCCTCTATCCTATCCTATCCTCAATACTATCCTATCCTCTATCCTATCCTCTATCCTATCATTTCCTCTATCCTATCCTATCCTCTATTCTATCCTATCCTCAATTATATGCTATCCTCTATCCTATTGTCTATCCTATCAAATCCTCTATCCTATTCTCTATCCTATCCTATCCTCTATCCTATCCTATCCTCTATCCTATCCTATCCTATCCTCAATCCTATCCTATCCTCTATCCTATCCAATCCCCTATCCTATCCTCTATCATATCCAATCACCTATCCTGTCCTCTATTCAATTCTATACTCTATCCTATCCAGTCCTATATCCTTTACTCTATCGTATCCTATCCTCTATCCTATAATATCCCCTACCCTATCCAATCCTCTATCCTATCCTCTATCCTATCCTTTCCTCTATCCTATCCTATCCTCTATCGTATAATCTATCCCCAATCCTATAACCTATACTCTATCCTATCCTATCCTCTATCCTATCCTATCCTATCCTATCCTCTATCCTATCCTATCCTCTATCGTCTCCTATCCTCTATGCTATGCTATCCTCTATCCTATCCTCTATCGTATAATCTCTCCTCAATCCTATCCTCTATCCTATCCAATCCCCTATCATATCCTCTGTCCTATCCTATCCTCTATCCTATCCTATTCTCTATAATGTCCTCTATCCTATCGTATCCTCTATCCTATCCAATCCTCTATCCTATCCGATCTTCTATCCTTTCCTATCCTCTATAATATCGTATCCTCTATCATATCCTATCCTCTTTCATATAATATCATCTATCCTATCCTATCCTATCCTCTATCGTCTCCTATCCTCTATCCTATCCTATCCTCTATCCTATCCTATCGTCTATCGTATCCTATCCCCAATCCTATCCTATTGTCTATCCTATCCTATCCTCTGTCCTATTCTATCCTCTATCCTATCCTATCCTCTATCCTATCATATCCTCTATCCTATCCTATCCTCTATCCTATCCTATCCTCTATCCTGTGCTACCCTATATCCTATCCTATCCTGTATCATATCCTATCCTCTTTCCTATAATATCATCTATCCTATCCTACTCTCAACCTATCCTATCCTCTATCCTATCCTATCGTCTATCGTATCCTATCCTCTATCCTATCAAACCCCCTATCCTATCCTCTATCCTGTCCTATCCTCTATCCTATCCTATCCCCACTCCTATCCTATCCTCTATCCTATCCTATCCTCTATCCTATCCTATCCTCTATCCTATCCTATCCTCTATACTATCCTATTCTCTATCCTATCCTCTATCCTATCATTTCCTCTATCCTATCCTATCCTCTATTCTATCCTATCCTCAATTATATGCTATCCTCTATCCTATTGTCTATCCTATCAAATCCTCTATCCTATTCTCTATCCTATCCTATCCTCTATCCTATCCTATCCTCTATCCTATCCTATCCTCTATCCTATCCTATCCTATCCTCAATCCTATCCTATCCTCTATCCTATCCAATCCCCTATCCTATCCTCTATCATATCCAATCACCTATCCTGTCCTCTATTCAATTCTATACTCTATCCTATCCAGTCCTATATCCTTTACTCTATCGTATCCTATCCTCTATCCTATAATATTCCCTACCCTATCCAATCCTCTATCCTATCCTCTATCCTATCCTTTCCTCTATCCTATCCTATCCTCTATCGTATAATCTATCCCCAATCCTATAGCCTATACTCTATCCTATCCTATCCTCTATCCTATCCTATCCTATCCTATCCTCTATCCTATCCTATCCTATCCTATCCTCTATCCTATCCTATCCTCTATCGTCTCCTATCCTCTATGCTATGCTATCCTCTATCCTATCCTCTATCGTATAATCTCTCCTCAATCCTATCCTCTATCCTATCCAATCCCCTATCATATCCTCTGTCCTATCCTATCCTCTATCCTATCCTATTCTCTATAATGTCCTCTATCCTATCGTATCCTCTATCCTATCCAATCCTCTATCCTATCCGATCTTCTATCCTTTCCTATCCTCTATAATATCGTATCCTCTATCATATCCTATCCTCTTTCATATATCATCTATCCTATCCTATCCTATCCTCTATCGTCTCCTATCCTCTATCCTATCCTATCCTCTATCCTATCCTATCATCTATCCTACCCTATCCTCTATCCTATCCACTATCCTATCCTATCCGCTTTCCTATCCTCTATCCTATCCTCTATCCTATCCTATCCTCTATCCTATCCTATCCTCTGTCCTATCCAATCCCCTATCCTATCCTCTATCCTATCCTATCCTCTATCGTATCCTATCCTCTATAATATCCTATCATCTATCCTCTCCTATCCTCTATCCTATCCTATCCTCTATCCTATCCTATCCTCTATCCTATCCTATCCTCTATCCTATCCTATCTTCTATCGTCTCCTGTCCTCTATCCTATCCAATCCCCTATCCTTTCCTCTATCCTATTCTCTATCCTATCCTCTATCCAATCCTATCCTCAATCCTATCCGATCCCCTATCCTATCCTCTCCTCTATCCTATCCTATCCTCAATCCTATCCAATCCCCTATCCTATCCTATCCGCTATCCTATCCTATCCTCTATCCTATCCTATCCTCTATCCTATCCAATCCACTATCCTATCCTCTATCCTATCCCATCCTATCCTCTATCGTCTCCAATCCCTTATCCTATCCTCTATCCTATCCAATCACCTATCCTATCCTCTATCCAATCCCCTATCCTATCGCCTATCCTACCCTATCCTCTATCCAATCCAATCCCCTATCCTATCCTCAGTTCGATCCTATCCTCTATTATATCCTATCCTCTATCCTATCCTATCCTCTATCCTATCCTATCCTCTATCCTATCCTATCCTATCCTCAATCTTATCCTATCCTCTATCCTATCCAATCCCCTATCCTATCCTCTATCATATCCAATCACCTATCCTGTCCTCTATTCAATTCTATACTCTATCCTATCCAGTCCTATATCCTTTACTCTATCGTATCCTATCCTCTATCCTATAATATTCCCTACCCTATCCAATCCTCTATCCTATCCTCTATCATATCCTTTCCTCTATCCTATCCTATCCTCTATCGTATAATCTATCCCCAATCCTATAACCTATACTCTATCCTATCCTATCCTCTATCCTATCCTATCCTATCCTATCCTCTATCCTATCCTATCCTATCCTATCCTCTATCCTATCCTATCCTCTATCGTCTACTATCCCCTATGCTATGCTATCCTCTATCCTATCCTCTATCGTATAATCTCTCCTCAATCCTATCCTCTATCCTATCCAATCCCCTATCATATCCTCTGTCCTATCCTATCCTCTATCCTATCCTATTCTCTATAATGTCCTCTATCCTATCGTATCCTCTATCCTATCCAATCCTCTATCCTATCCGATCTTCTATCCTTTCCTATCCTCTATAATATCGTATCCTCTATCATATCCTATCCTCTTTCATATATCATTTTTCCTATCCTATCCTATCCTCTATCCGATCCTATCCTCTATCCTATCCTATCCTCTATCCTATCCTAACCTCTATCCTATCCTATCCTCTATCCTATCCTATCCTCTATCCTATCCTATCCTCTATCCTATCCTATCCTCTATCCTATCCTATCCTCTATCCTATCCTATCGTCTATCCTATCGTCTATCCTATCATATCATCTATCCTATCCTATCCTCTATCCTATACTATCCTCTATCCTACCCTATCCTCTATCCTATCCTATCCTCTATCCTATCCTATCCTCTATCCTATCCAATCCCCTATCGTATCCTCTATCCTATCCTATACTCTATCCTATCCTATCCTCTATAATATCGTATCCTCTATCATATCCTATCCTCAATCCTATCCAATCCCCCATCCTATCCTCTATCCTATCCTATAATCTATAATATCGTATCCTCTATAATATCGTATCCTCTATCCTATCCTATCCTCTATCCTATCCTATCCTCTATCCTGTGCTACCCTATATCCTATCCTATCCTGTATCATATCCTATCCTCTTTCCTATAATATCATCCATCCTATCCTACTCTCAACCTATCCTATCCTCTATCCTATCCTATCGTCTATCGTATCCTATCCTCTATCCTATCAAACCCCCTATCCTATCCTCTATCCTGTCCTATCCTCTATCCTATCCTATCCCCACTCCTATCCTATCCTCTATCCTATCCTATCCTCTATCCTATCCTATCCTCTATCCTATCCTATCCTCTATCCTATCCTATCCTCTATCCTATCCTATCCTCTATCCTATCCTCTATCCTATCCTATCCTCTATCCTATCCAATCACCTATCCTATCCTCTATCCGATCCTATCCTCTATCCTATCCTATCCTCTGTCCTATCCAATCCCCTATCCTATCCTCTATCCTATCCTATCCTCTATCGTATCCTATCCTCTATAATATCCTATCATCTATCCTCTCCTATCCTCTATCCTATCCTATCCTCTATCCTATCCTATACTCTATCCTATCCAATCCCCTATCCTATTCTCTATCCTATCCTATCCTCTATTCTACCTTATCCTCAATCCTATAATATCCTCTATCCTATCCTATCCTCTATCCTATCATATCCTCCATCCTATCCTATCCTCTATCCTATCCTATCCTCTATCCTATCCTATCCTCTATCCTCTCCTATTCTCTATCCTATCCTATCCTCTATCCTATCAAACCCCCTATCCTATCCTCTATCCTATCCTATCCTCTATGATATCCTATCCTCTATCCTATCCTATCCTCTATCCTATCCTATCCTCTATCCTATCCTATCCTCTATCCTATCCTATCCTCTATCCTATCCTATACTCTATCCTATCCTATCCTCTATCCTATCCTATCCTCTATCCTATCCTATCCTCTATCCTATCCTATCCTCTATCCTATCCTATAATCTATAATATCGTATCCTCTATAATATCGTATCCTCTATCCTATCCTATCCTCTATCCTATCCTATCCTCTATCCTGTGCTACCCTATATCCTATCCTATCCTGTATCATATCCTATCCTCTTTCCTATAATATCATCCATCCTATCCTACTCTCAACCTATCCTATCCTCTATCCTATCCTATCGTCTATCGTATCCTATCCTCTATCCTATCAAACCCCCTATCCTATCCTCTATCCTGTCCTATCCTCTATCCTATCCTATCCCCACTCCTATCCTATCCTCTATCCTATCCTATCCTCTATCCTATCCTATCCTCTATCCTATCCTATCCTCTATCCTATCCTATCCTCTATCCTATCCTCTATCCTATCCTATCCTCTATCCTATCCAATCACCTATCCTATCCTCTATCCGATCCTATCCTCTATCCTATCCTATCCTCTGTCCTATCCAATCCCCTATCCTATCCTCTATCCTATCCTATCCTCTATCGTATCCTATCCTCTATAATATCCTATCATCTATCCTCTCCTATCCTCTATCCTATCCTATCCTCTATCCTATCCTATACTCTATCCTATCCAATCCCCTATCCTATTCTCTATCCTATCCTATCCTCTATTCTACCTTATCCTCAATCCTATTCTATCCTCTATCCTATCCTATCCTCTATCCTATCATATCCTCCATCCTATCCTATCCTCTATCCTATCCTATCCTCTATCCTATCCTATCCTCTATCCTCTCCTATTCTCTATCCTATCCTATCCTCTATCCTATCAAACCCCCTATCCTATCCTCTATCCTATCCTATCCTCTATGATATCCTATCCTCTATCCTATCCTATCCTCTATCCTATCCTATCCTCTATCCTATCCTATCATCTATCCTATCCTATCCTCTATCCTATCCTATACTCTATCCTATCCTATCCTCTATCCTATCCTATCCTCTATCCTATCCTATCCTCTATCCTATCCTATCCTCTATCCTATCCAATCCCCTATCCTTTTCTCTATCCTATCCTATACTCTATCCTATCCAATCCCCTATCCTATTCTCTATCCTATCATATCCTCTATCCTATCCTATCCTCTATCGTATCCTATCCTCTATAATATCCTATCATCTATCCTCTCCTATCCTCTATCCTATCCTATCCTCTATCCTATCCTATCCTCTATCCTATCCTATCCTCTATCCTATCCTATCTTCTATCGTCTCCTGTCCTCTATCCTATCCAATCCCCTATCCTTTCCTCTATCCTATTCTCTATCCTATCCTCTATCCAATCCTATCCTCAATCCTATCCGATCCCCTATCCTATCCTCTCCTCTATCCTATCCTATCCTCAATCCTATCCAATCCCCTATCCTATCCTATCCGCTATCCTATCCTATCCTCTATCCTATCCTATCCTCTATCCTATCCAATCCACTATCCTATCCTCTATCCTATCCCATCCTATCCTCTATCGTCTCCAATCCCTTATCCTATCCTCTATCCTATCCAATCACCTATCCTATCCTCTATCCAATCCCCTATCCTATCGCCTATCCTACCCTATCCTCTATCCAATCCAATCCCCTATCCTATCCTCAGTTCGATCCTATCCTCTATTATATCCTATCCTCTATCCTATCCTATCCTCTATCCTATCCTATCCTCTATCCTATCCTATCCTCTATCCTATCCTATCCTCTATCCTATCCTATCCTCTATCCTATCCTATCCTCTATCCTATCCTATCCTCTATCCTATCCTATCCTCTATCCTATCCTATCCTCTATCCTATCCTATCCTCTATCCTATCCTATCCTCTATCCTATCCTCTATCCTATCCTATCCTCTATCCTATCCAATCACCTATCCTATCCTCTATCCGATCCTATCCTCTATCCTATCCTATCCTCTGTCCTATCCAATCCCCTATCGTATCCTCTATCCTATCCTATCCTCTATCGTATCCTATCCTCTATAATATCCTATCATCTATCCTCTCCTATCCTCTATCCTATCCTATCCTCTATCCTATCCTATCCTCTATCCTATCCTATCCTCTATCCTATCCTATCTTCTATCGTCTCCTGTCCTCTATCCTATCCAATCCCCTATCCTTTCCTCTATCCTATTCTCTATCCTATCCTCTATCCAATCCTATCCTCAATCCTATCCGATCCCCTATCCTATCCTCTCCTCTATCCTATCCTATCCTCAATCCTATCCAATCCCCTATCCTATCCTATCCGCTATCCTATCCTATCCTCTATCCTATCCTATCCTCTATCCTATCCAATCCACTATCCTATCCTCTATCCTATCCCATCCTATCCTCTATCGTCTCTAATCCCTTATCCTATCCTCTATCCTATCCAATCACCTATCCTATCCTCTATCCAATCCCCTATCCTATCGCCTATCCTACCCTATTCTCTATCCAATCCAATCCCCTATCCTATCCTCAGTTCGATCCTATCCTCTATTATATCCTATCCTCTATCCTATCCTATCCTCTATCCTATCCTATCCTCTATCCTATCCTATCCTCTATCCTATCCTATCCTCTATCCTATCCTATCCTCTATCCTATCCTATCCTCTATCCTATCCTTTCCTCTATCCTATCCTATCCTCTATCCTATCCTATCCTCTATCCTATCCTATCCTCTATCCTATCCTATCCTCTATCCTATCCTATCCTCTATCCTATCCTATCCTCTATCCTATCCTATCCTCTATCCTATCCTATCCTCTATCCTATCCTATCCTCTATCCTATCCTATCCTCTATCCTATCCTATCCTCTATCCTATCCTATCCTCTATCCTATCCTATCCTCTATCCTATCCTATCTTCTATCCTGTAGTATCCTATATCCTATCCTATCCTCTATCATATCCAATCCTCTTTCCTATAATATCATCTATCCTATCCTATTCTCTATCCTATCCTATCCTCTATCCTATCCTATCGTCTATCGTATCCTATCCTCTATCCTATTAAAACCGCCTATCCTATCCTCTATCCTGTCCTATCCTCTACCCTATCCTGTACCCTATCCTATAATATCATCTATCCTATTCTATTCTCTATCCTATCCTATCCTGTATCCTATCCCATTCTCTGACATATCCTATCCTCTATCCTATCCTATCCTCTATCCTATCCTATCTTCTATCCTGTCGTATCCTATATCCTATCCTATCCTCTATCATATCCAATCCTCTTTCCTATAATATCATCTATCCTATCCTATTCTCTATCCTATCCTATCCTCTATCCTATCCAATCCACTATCCTATCCTCTATCCTATCCCATCCTCTATCCTATCCTATCCTCTATCCTATCCTATCCTCTATCCTATCCTATCCTCTATCCTATCCTATCCTCTATCCTATCCTATCCTCTATCCTATCCTATCCTCTATACTATCCTATCCTCTATCCTATCCTATCCTCTATCCTATCCTATCCTCTATCCTATCCTATCCTCTATCCTATCCTATCCTCTATCCTATCCTATCCTCTATACTATCCTATCCTCTATCCTATCCTATCCTCTATCCTATCCTCTATCCTATCCTATCCTATCCTCTATCCTATCCTATCCTCTATCCTATCCTATCCTCTATCCTATCCTATCCTCTATCCTATCCTATCCTCTATCCTATCCTATCCTCTATCCTATCCTATCCTCTATCCTATCCAATCCACTATCCTATCCTCTATCCTATCCCATCCTCTATCCTATCCTATCCTCTATCCTATCCTATCCTCTATCCTATCCTCTATCCTATCCTATCATCTATCCAATCCTATCCTCTATCCTATCCTATCCTCTATCCTCTATCCTATCCTATCCTCTATCCTATCCTCTATCCTATCCTATCCTCTATCCTATCCTATCCTCTATCCTATCCTATCCTCTATCCTATCCTATCTTCTATCGTCTCCTGTCCTCTATCCTATCCAATCCCCTATCCTATCCTATCTTCTATCGTCTCCTGTCCTCTATCCTATCCAACCCCCTATCCTTTCCTCTATCCTATCCTATCCTATCCTCTATCCTATCCTATCCTCTATCCTGTCCAATCCTCTATCCTATCGTATCCTCTATCCTCTCCCATCCTCTATAATATCCTACCCTCTATCCTATCATATCGGCTACCCTATCCGCTATCCTATTCTATCCTCTATCCTATAATATCCCCTATCCTATCATATCCTCTATCCTATCCTATCCTCTATCCTATCCTATTCTCTATCCCATCCCCTATCAGATCCTCTATCCTATCGTATCCTCTATCCTATCCTATCCTCTATCCTATTAAAACCGCCTATCCTATCCTCTATCCTGTCCTATCCTCTACCCTATCCTGTACCCTATCCTATAATATCATCTATCATATTCTATTCTCTATCCTATCCTATCCTGTATCCTATCCCATTCTCTGACATATCCTATCCTCTATCCTATCCTATCCTCTATCCTATCCTATCTTCTATCCTGTCGTATCCTATATCCTATCCTATCCTCTATCATATCCAATCCTCTTTCCTATAATATCATCTATCCTATCCTATTCTCTATCCTATCCTATCCTCTATCCTATCCAATCCACTATCCTATCCTCTATCCTATCCCATCCTCTATCCTATCCTATCCTCTATCCTATCCTATCCTCTATCCTATCCTATCCTCTATCCTATCCTATCCTCTATCCTATCCTATCCTCTATCCTATCCTATCCTCTATACTATCCTATCCTCTATCCTATCCTATCCTCTATCCTATCCTCTATCCTATCCTATCCTATCCTCTATCCTATCCTATCCTCTATCCTATCCTATCCTCTATCCTATCCTATCCTCTATCCTATCCTATCCTCTATCCTATCCTATCCTCTATCCTATCCTATCCTCTATCCTATCCTATCCTCTATCCTATCCTATCCTCTATCCTATCCTATCCTCTATCCTATCCTATCCTCTATCCTATCCTATCCTCTATCCTATCCTATCCTCTATCCTATCCTATCCTCTATCCTATCCTATCCTCTATCCTATCCTATCCTCTATCCTATCCTATCCTCTATCCTATCCAATCCACTATCCTATCCTCTATCCTATCCCATCCTCTATCCTATCCTATCCTCTATCCTATCCTATCCTCTATCCTATCCTATCCTCTATCCTATCCTCTATCCTATCCTATCATCTATCCAATCCTATCCTCTATCCTATCCTATCCTCTATCCTCTATCCTATCCTATCCTCTATCCTATCCTATCCTCTATCCTATCCTATCCTCTATCCTATCCTATCTTCTATCGTCTCCTGTCCTCTATCCTATCCAATCCCCTATCCTATCCTATCTTCTATCGTCTCCTGTCCTCTATCCTATCCAACCCCCTATCCTTTCCTCTATCCTATCCTATCCTATCCTCTATCCTATCCTATCCTCTATCCTGGCCAATCCTCTATCCTATCGTATCCTCTATCCTCGCCCATCCTCTATAATATCCTACCCTCTATCCTATCATATCGGCTACCCTATCCGCTATCCTATTCTATCCTCTATCCTATAATATCCCCTATCCTATCATATCCTCTATCCTATCCTATCCTCTATCCTATCCTATTCTCTATCCCATCCCCTATCCGATCCTCTATCCTATCGTATCCTCTATCCTATCCTATCCTCTATCCTATTCTATCCTCTATACTATCCTATCCTCTATCCTATCCTATCCTCTATCCTACCCTATCCTCTATACTATCCTATCCTCTATCCAATCCTATCTTCTATCGTCTCCTGTCCTCTATCCTAACCAATCCCCTATCCTTTCCTCTATCCTATCCAATCCTCTATCCTATCCTATCCTCTATCCTATCGTATCCTCTATCCAATCCCATCCTCCATCGTATCCTTCCCTCTATCCTATCCTATCCTATCCTCTATCCTATCCTATCCTCTATCCTGTCCTATCCTCTATCCTATCCTATCCTCTATCCTGTCCTATTCTCTATCCTATCCTATCCTGTATCCTATCCTATCCTCTATGCTATCCTATCCTCTATCCTATCGTATCCTCTATCCTATCCCATCCTCTATAATATCCTACCCTCTATCCTATCCTATCCTGTATTCTATAATATCCTATATCCTATCCTATCCTCTATCCGATCCTATCCTCTATCCTATCCTATCCTGTATCGTCTCCTGTCCTCTATTCTATCCAATCCCCTATCCTATCGCCTATCCTATCCGATCCCCTATCCTATCCTCTCCTCTATCCTATCCTATACTCAATCCTATCCAATCCCCTATCCTATCCTATCCGCTATCCTATCCTATCCTATCCTCTATCCTATCCTATCCTCTATCCTGTCCAATCCTCTATCCTATCGTATCCTCTATCCTCTCCCATCCTCTATAATATCCTACCCTCTATCCTATCATATCGGCTACCCTATCCGCTATCCTATTCTATCCTCTATCCTATAATATCCCCTATCCTATCATATCCTCTATCCTATCCTATCCTCTATCCTATCCTATTCTCTATCCCACCCCCTATCCGATCCTCTATCCTATCGTATCCTCTATCCTATCCTATCCTCTATCCTATTCTATCCTCTATACTATCCTATCCTCTATCCTATCCTATCCTCTATCCTACCCTATCCTCTATACTATCCTATCCTCTATCCAATCCTATCTTCTATCGTCTCCTGTCCTCTATCCTAACCAATCCCCTATCCTTTCCTCTATCCTATCCAATCCTCTATCCTATCCTATCCTCTATCCTATCGTATCCTCTATCCAATCCCATCCTCCATCGTATCCTTCCCTCTATCCTATCCTATCCTATCCTCTATCCTATCCTATCCTCTATCCTGTCCTATCCTCTATCCTATCCTATCCTCTATCCTGTCCTATTCTCTATCCTATCCTATCCTGTATCCTATCCTATCCTCTATGCTATCCTATCCTCTATCCTATCGTATCCTCTATCCTATCCCATCCTCTATAATATCCTACCCTCTATCCTATCCTATCCTGTATTCTATAATATCCTATATCCTATCCTATCCTCTATCCTATCCTATCCTCTATCCTATTCTCTATACTATCCTCTATCCAATCCTATCCTCAATCCTATCCGATCCCCTATCCTATCCTCTCCTCTATCCTATCCTATCCTCAATCCTATCCAATCCCCTATCCTATCCTATCCGCTATCCTATCCTATCCTCTATCCTATCCTATCCTCTATCCTATCCAATCCACTATCCTATCCTCTATCCTATCCCATCCTATCCTCTATCGTCTCCAATCCCTTATCCTATCCTCTATCCTATCCAATCACCTATCCTATCCTCTATCCAATCACCTATGCTATCCTCTATCCGATCCTATCCTCTATCCTATCCTATCCTGTATCGTCTCCTGTCCTCTATTCTATCCAATCCCCTATCCTATCGCCTATCCTATCCGATCCCCTATCCTATCCTCTCCTCTATCCTATCCTATCGTCAATCCTATCCAATCCCCTATCCTATCCTATCCGCTATCCTATCCTATCCTCTATCCTATCCTATCCTCTATCCTATCCTATCCTCTATCCTATCCTATCCTCTATCCTATCCTATCCTCTATCCTATCCTATCCTCTATCCTATCCTATCCTCTATCCTATCCTATCCTCTATCCTATCCTATCCTCTATCCTATCCTATCCTCTATCGTATCCTATCCTCTATCCTATCCTCTATCCTATCCTATCCTCTATCCTATCCAATAACCTATCCTATCCTCTATCCTTTCCTATCCTGTATCCAATCCAATCCCCTATCCTATCCTCTGTTCGATCCTATCGTCTATTATATCCTATCCTCTATCCTATCATATCCTCCATCCTATCCTATCCTCTATCCTATCCTATCCTCTATCCTATCCTATCCTCTATCCTCTCCTATTCTCTATCCTATCCTATCCTCTATCCTATCAAACCCCCTATCCTATCCTCTATCCTATCCTATCCTCTATGATATCCTATCCTCTATCCTATCCTATCCTCTATCCTATCCTATCCTCTATCCTATCCTATCCTCTATCCTATCCTATCCTCTATCCTATCCTATCCTCTATCCTATCCTATCCTCTATCCTATCCTATCCTCTATCCTATCCTATCCTCTATCCTATCCTATAATCTATAATATCGTATCCTCTATAATATCGTATCCTCTATCCTATCCTATCCTCTATCCTATCCTATCCTCTATCCTGTGCTACCCTATATCCTATCCTATCCTCTATCCTATCCTATCCTCTATCCTATCCTATCCTCTATCCTATCCTATCCTCTATCCTATCCTATCCTCTATCCTATCCTATCCTCTATCCTATCCTATCCTCTATCCTATCCTATCCTCTATCCTATCCTATCCTCTATCCTATCCTATCCTATCCTCTATCCTATCCTATCCTCTATCCTATCCTATCCTCTATCCTATCCTATCCTCTATCCTATCCTATCCTCTATCCTATCCTATCCTCTATCCTATCCTATCCTCTATCCTATCCTATCCTCTATCCTATCCTATCCTCTATCCTATCCTATCCTCTATCCTATCCTATCCTCTATCCTATCCTATCCTCTATCCTATCCTATCCTCTATCCTATCCTATCCTCTATCCTATCCTATCCTCTATCCTACCCTATCCTCTATCCTATCCTATCCTCTATCCTATCCTATCCTCTATCCTATCCTATCCTCTATCCTATCCTATCCTCTATCCTATCCTATCCTCTATCCTATCCTATCCTCTATCCTATCCTATCCTCTTTCCTATCCTATCCTCTATCCTATCCTATCCTCTATCCTATCCTATCCTCTATCCTATCCTATCCTCTATCCTATCCTATCCTCTATCCTATCCTATCCTCTATCCTATCCAATCACCTATCCTATGCTCTATCCGATCCTATCCTCTTTCCTATCCAATCCCCTGTCCTATCCTCTATCCTATCCTGCCCTCTATCCTATCGTATCCTCTATCCTATCGAATCCTCTATCCTATCCTATCCTCTATCCTATCCTATCCTCTATCCTATCCTATCCTCTATCCTATCCTATCCTCTATCCTATCCTATCCTCTATCCTATCCTATCCTCTATCCTATCCTATCCTCTATCCTATCCTATCCTCTATCCTATCCTATCCTCTATCCTATCCTATCCTCTATCCTATCCTATCCTCTATCCTATCCTATCCTCTATCCTATCCTATCCTCTATCCTATCCTATCCTCTATCCTATCCTATCCTCTATCCTATCCTATCCTCTATCCTATCCTATCCTCTATCCTATCCTATCCTCTATCCTATCCTATCCTCTATCCTATCCTATCCTCTATCCTATCCTATCCTATCCTCTATCCTATCCTATCCTCTATCCTATCCTATCCTCTATCCTATCCTATCCTCTATCCTATCCTATCCTCTATCCTATCCTATCCTCTATCCTATCCTATCCTCTATCCTATCCTATCCTCTATCCTATCCTATCCTCTATCCTATCCTCTATCCTATCCTATCCTCTATCCTATCCTATCCTCTATCCTATCCTATCCTCTATCCTATCCTATCCTCTATCCTATCCTATCCTCTATCCTATCCTATCCTCTATAATATCCTATCCTCTATCCTATCCTATCCTCTATCCTATCCTATCCTCTATCCTATCCTCTATCCTATCCTCTATCCTATCCTATCCTCCATCCTATCCTATCCTCTATCCTATCCTATCCTCTATCCTATCCTATCCTCTATCCTATCCTCTATCCTATCCTATCCTCTATCCTATCCTATCCTCTATCCTATCCTATCCTCTATCCTATCCTATCCTCTATCCTATCCTATCCTCTATCCTATCCTATCCTCTATCCTATCCTATCGTCTATCCTATCCTATCCTCTATCCTATCCTATCCTCTATCCTATCCTATCCTCTATCCTATCCTATCCTCTATCCTATCCTATCCTCTATCCTATCCTATCCTCTATCCTATCCTCTCCTCTATCCTATCCTATCCTCTATCCTATCCTATCGTCTATCCTATCCTATCCTCTATCCTATCCTATCCTCTATCCTATCCTATCCTCTATCCTATCCTATCCTCTATCCTATCCTATCCTCTATCCTATCCTATCCTCTATCCTATCCTATCCTCTATCCTATCCTAACCTCTATCCTATCCTATCCTCTATCCTATCCTATGCTCTATCCTATCCTATCCTCTATCCTATCCTATCCTCTATCCTATCCTATCCTCTACCCTATCCTATCGTCTATCCTATCCTCCATCCTATCGTATCCTCTATCCTATCCAATCACCTATCCTATCCTCTATCCTTTCCTGTCCTGTATCCAATCCAATCCCCTATCCTATCCTCTGTTCGATCCTATCGTCTATTATATCCCATCCTCTATCCTATCCTATCTTCTATCCTATCTTATCCTCTATCCTATCCTATCCTCTATCCTATCCTATCCTATACTCTATCCTATCTTATCCTCTATCCTATCCTATCCTCTATCCTATCCTACCCTCTATCCTATCCTATCCTCTATCCTATCCTATCCTCTATCCTATCCTATCCACTATCCTATCCTATCCTCTATCCTATCCTATCCTCTATCCTATCCTACCCTCTATCCTATCCTATCCTCTATCCTATCCAGTCACCTATCCTATCCTCTATCCTATCCTATCCTCTATCCAACCCAATCCTCTATCCTATCCTCTGTTCGATCCTATCCTCTATTATATCCTATCCTCTATCCTATCCTATCCTCTATCCTATCCTATCCTCTATCCTATCCTATCCTCTATCCTATCCTATCCTCTATCCTATCCTATCCTCTATCCTATCCTATCCTCTATCCTTTCCTCTATCCTATCGTATCCTCTATCCTATCCTATCCTCTATCCTATCCTATCCTCTATCCTATCCTATCCTCTATCCTATCCTATCCTCTGTCCTATCCTATCCTCTATCCTATCCTCTATCCTATCCTCTATCCTATCCTATCCTCTATCCTATCCTATGCTCTATCCTATCCTATCCTCTATCGTCTCCTATCCTCTATCCTATCCAATCCCCTATCATATACTTTATTCTATCCTCTATCCTATCCTCTATCTTATCCTATCCTCCATCCTATCCAATCCTCTATCCTATCCAATCCACTATCCTATCCTCTATCCTATCCTATCCTCTATCCTATCGAATCCTCTATCCTAACCTATCGTGTATCCTATAATATCCTCTATCCTATCGAATCCTCTATCCTATCCTCTATCGTATCCTCTATCCTATCCTCTATCCTATCCTATCCTCAATGCAATCCTGTATTCTATCCAATCCTCTATCCTATCCTATCCTCTATCCTATCTTATCCTCTATCCTATCCTATCCTCTATCCTATCCTACCCTCTATCCTATCCTATCCTCTATCCTATCCTATCCTCTATCCTATCCTATCCACTATCCTATCCTATCCTCTATCCTATCCTATCCTCTATCCTATCCTACCCTCTATCCTATCCTATCCTCTATCCTATCCAGTCACCTATCCTATCCTCTATCCTATCCTATCCTCTATCCAACCCAATCCCCTATCCTATCCTCTGTTCGATCCTATCCTCTATTATATCCTATCCTCTATCCTATCCTATCCTCTATCCTATCCTATCCTCTATCCTATCCTATCCTCTATCCTCTATCCTATCCTATCCTCTATCCTATCCTATCCTCTATCCTATCCTATCCTCTATCCTATCCTATCCTCTATCCTTTCCTCTATCCTATCGTATCCTCTATCCTATCCTATCCTCTATCCTATCCTATCCTCTATCCTATCCTATCCTCTATCCTATCCTCTATCCTATCCTCTATCCTATCCTCTATCCTATCCAATCACCTATCCTATCCTCTATCCGATCCTATCCTCTATCCTATCCTATCCTCTATCCGATCCTATGCTCTATCCTATCCAATCATCTATCCTATCCTCTATCCTATCCTATCCTTTATCCTATTCTATACTCTATCCTATCCTATCCGCTATCCTATCCGCTATCCTACCCTATCCTCTATCCTATAATATCCCCTATCCTATCCTCTATCGTCTCCTATCCTCTATCCTATCCAATCCCCTATCATATACTTTATTCTATCCTCTATCCTATCCTCTATCCTATCCTATCCTCCATCCTATCCAATCCTCTATCCTATCCAATCCACTATCCTATCCTCTATCCTATCCTATCCTCTATAATATCGTATCCTCTATCCTATAATATTATCTATCCTATCCTATTCCCTATCCTACCCTATCCTCTATCGTATCCTATCCTCTACCCTATCCAATCCCACATCCTATCCTCTATCCTATCCTATCCAATCCCCTATCCTATCCTCTATCCTATACTATTCTCTATCCTATCCTATCCCCTACCTTATCCGCTATCCTATCCTATCCTCTATCCTATCGTCTATCCTATCCTCTATCCTATCCTATCCTCTATCCTATCCTCTATCCTATCCTATCCTCTATCCTATCCTATCCTCTATCCTATCGTATCCTCTATCCTATCCTATCCTATCCCCTATCCTATCCTATCCTCTCTCCTATCCTATCCTCTATCCTATCCTATGCTCTATCCTATCCTATCCTCTATCGTCTCCTATCCTCTATCCTATCCAATCCCCTATCATATACTTTATTCTATCCTCTATCCTATCCTCTATCTTATCCTATCCTCCATCCTATCCAATCCTCTATCCTATCCAATCCACTATCCTATCCTCTATCCTATCCTATCCTCTATAATATCGTATCCTCTATCATATTCTATCCTCTATCCTATAATATTATCTACCCTATCCTATTCCCTATCCTACCCTATCCTCTATCGTATCCTATCCTCTACCCTATCCAATCCCACATCCTATCCTCTATCCTATCCTATCCAATCCCCTATCCTATCCTCTATCCTATACTATTCTCTATCCTATCCTATCCCCTACCTTATCCGCTATCCTATCTTATCCTCTATCCTATCCTATCTTCAATCATATCCTACCCTCTATCGTATCCTATCCTCTATCGTATTATATCCTCTATCATATCCTATCCTCTTTCCCATAATTTTATCTATCCTATCCTATCCTCTATCCTACCCTATCCTCTATCCTATCTTATCTTCTGTCCTATCATATCCTCTATCCTATCCTATCCTCTATCCTATCCTATCCCCTATAATATCGTATCCTCTATCCTATCCTATCCTCTATCCTCTCCTATCCTCTATCCTATCCAATCCCCTATCCTATCCTCTATCCTGTCTTATCATCTATCCTATCCTATCCTCAATCCTATCCTATCCTCTATCCTATCCTATCCTCTATCCTATCCTATCCCCTATAATATCGTATCCTCTATCCTATCCTATCCTCTATCCTCTCCTATCCTCTATCCTATCCAATCCCCTATCCTATCCTCTATCCTATCCTATCCTCTATAATATCCTATCCTCTATCCTATCCTATCCTCTATCTTATCCTATCCTCTATCCTATCCTATCCTCTATCCTATCCTATCCTCTATCCTATCCTATCCTATCCTATCCTATCCTATCCTCTATCCTATCCTATCCTATCCTCTATCCTATCCAATCCCCTATCCTATCCTCTATAATATCGTATCCTCTATCCTATCCTATCCTCTATCCTCTCCTATGCTCTATCCTATCGAATCCCCTATCCTATCCTCTATCCTATCCTATCCTCTACCCTATCCTATTCTCTATCCTATCCTATATCCTATCCTATCCTCTATCCTATCCTATCCTCTGTCCTATCCTATCCTCTATCCTATCCTCTATCCTATCCTCTATCCTATCCTATCCTCTATCCTATCCTCTATCCTATCCTATCCTCTATCCTATCCTATCCTCTATCCTATCGTATCCTCTATCCTATCCTATCCTATCCCCTATCCTATCCTATCCTCTATCCTATCCTATCCTCTATCCTATCCTATGCTCTATCCTATCCTATCCTCTATCGTCTCCTATCCTCTATCCTATCCAATCCCCTATCATATACTTTATTCTATCCTCTATCCTATCCTCTATCCTATCCTATCCTCCATCCTATCCAATCCTCTATCCTATCCAATCCACTATCCTATCCTCTATCCTATCCTATCCTCTATAATATCGTATCCTCTATCATATTCTATCCTCTATCCTATAATATTATCTATCCTATCCTATTCCCTATCCTACCCTATCCTCTATCGTATCCTATCCTCTACCCTATCCAATCCCACATCCTATCCTCTATCCTATCCTATCCAATCCCCTATCCTATCCTCTATCCTATACTATTCTCTATCCTATCCTATCCCCTACCTTATCCGCTATCCTATCTTATCCTCTATCCTATCCTATCTTCAATCATATCCTACCCTCTATCGTATCCTATCCTCTATCGTATTATATCCTCTATCATATCCTATCCTCTTTCCCATAATTTTATCTATCCTATCCTATCCTCTATCCTACCCTATCCTCTATCCTATCTTATCTTCTGTCCTATCATATCCTCTATCCTATCCTATCCTCTATCCTATCCTATCCCCTATAATATCGTATCCTCTATCCTATCCTATCCTCTATCCTCTCCTATCCTCTATCCTATCCAATCCCCTATCCTATCCTCTATCCTATCCTATCCTCTATAATATCGTATCCTCTATCCTATCCTATCCTCTATCCTCTCCTATCCTCTATCCTATGCAATCCCCTATCCTATCCTCTATCCTATCCTATCCTCTACCCCATCCAATCCTCTATCCTATCCTCTATTCTATCCTATACTCTATCCTATCCTATCCTCTATCCTATCCTATGCTCTATCCTATCCTATCCTCTATCCTATCCTATCCTCTATCCTATCCTCTATCCTATCCTCTATCCTATCCTATCCTCTATCCTATCCTATCCTCTATCCTATCCTATTCTCTATCCTATCCTATCCTCTATCCTATCCTATCCTCTATCCTATCCTATCCTCTATCCTATCGAATCCTCTATCCTAACCTATCGTGTATCCTATAATATCCTCTATCCTATCGAATCCTCTATCCTATCCTCTATCGTATCCTCTATCCTATCCTCAATCCTATCCTATCCTCAATGCAATCCTGTATTCTATCCAATCCTCTATCCTATCCTATCCTCTATCCTATCTTATCCTCTATCCTATCCTATCCTCTATCCTATCCTATCCTCAATCCTATCCTATCCTCTATCCTATCCTATCCTCTATCCTATCCTATCCACTATCCTATCCTATCCTCTATCCTATCCTATCCTCTATCCTATCCTACCCTCTATCCTATCCTATCCTCTATCCTATCCAGTCACCTATCCTATCCTCTATCCTATCCTATCCTCTATCCAACCCAATCCTCTATCCTATCCTCTGTTCGATCCTATCCTCTATTATATCCTATCCTCTATCCTATCCTATCCTCTATCCTATCCTATCCTCTATCCTATCCTATCCTCTATCCTATCCTATCCTCTATCCTATCCTATCCTCTATCCTATCCTATCCTCTATCCTATCCTATCCTCTATCCTATCCTATCCTCTATCCTATCCTATCCTCTATCCTATCCTATCCTCTATCCTATCCTATCCTCTATCCTATCCTATCCTCTATCCTTTCCTCTATCCTATCGTATCCTCTATCCTATCCTATCCTCTATCCTATCCTATCCTCTATCCTATCCTATCCTCTATCCTATCCTATCCTCTATCCTATCCTCTATCCTATCCTATCCTCTATCCTATCCAATCACCTATCCTATCCTCTATCCTATCCTATCCTCTATCCGATCCTATCCTCTATCCTATCCAATCATATATCCTATCCTCTATCCTATCCTATCCTTTATCCTATTCTATACTCTATCCTATCCTATCCGCTATCCTATCCGCTATCCTATCCTCTCCTCTATCCTATAATATCCCCTATCCTATCCTATCCTCTATCCTATCGTATCCTCTATCCTATCCTATACTCTATCCTATCCTATTCTCTATCCAATCCCCTATCCGATCCTCTATCCTATCCTATCCTCTATCCTATCCTATCCTCTATCCTATCCTATCCTCTATGCTATCCTATCCTCTATCCTATGCTCTATCCTATCCTATCCTCTATCCTATCCTATCCTCTATCCTATCCTATCCTCTATCGTATCCTATCCTCTATCCTATCCTATCCTCTATCCTATCGAATCCTCTATCCTAACCTATCGTGTATCCTATAATATCCTCTATCCTATCGAATCCTCTATCCTATCCTCTATCCTATCCTCTATCCTATCCTCTATCCTATCCTCTATCCTATCCTGTATTCTATCCAATCCTCTATCCTATCCTACCCTCTATCCTATCCGCTATCCTATCCTATCCTCTATCCTATAATATCCCCTATCCTATCCTATCCTCTATCCTATCCTATGATCTATCCTATCCTATCCTCTATCCTATCCTATCCTCTATCCTTTCCTCTATCCTATCGTATCCTCTATCCTATCCTGTCCTCTATCCTATCCTATCCTCTATCCTATCCTATCCTCTATCCTCTATCCTATCCTATCCTCTATCCTATCCTATCCTCTATCCTATCCTATCCTCTATTTTATCCTATCCCCTATCCTATCCTATCCTCTATCCGATCCTATCCTCTATCCTTTCCTATCCTCTATCCTATCCTCTATCCTAACCTCTATCCTATCCTATCCTCTATCCTAACCTCTATCCTATCCTATCCTCTATCCTATCCTATCCTCTATCCTATCCTATCCTCTATCCTATCCTATCCTCTATCCTATCCTATCCTCTATGCTATCCTATCCTCTATCCTATCCTATCCTGTATCCTATCCTATCCTCTATCCTATCCTATCCTCTATCCTATCCTCTATCCTATCCTATCCTCTATCCCATCCTATCCTCAATCCTATCCTATCCTCTATCCTATCCTATCCTCTATCCTATTCTATACTCTATCCTATCCTATCCTCTATCCTATCCTATCCTCTATCCTATCCTATCCTCTATCCTATCCTATCCACTCTCCTATCCTATCTTCTATCCTATCCTATCCTCTATCCTATCCTATCCTCTATCCTATCCTATCCGCTATCCTATCCGCTATCCTATCCTATCCTCTATCCTATCCTATCCTCTATCCTATCCTATCCTCTATCCTCTATCCTATCCTATCCTCTATCCTATCCTATCCTCTATCCTATCCTATCCTCTATTTTATCCTATCCCCTATCCTATCCTATCCTCTATCCGATCCTATCCTCTATCCTTTCCTATCCTCTATCCTATCCTCTATCCTAACCTCTATCCTATCCTATCCTCTATCCTAACCTCTATCCTATCCTATCCTCTATCCTATCCTATCCTCTATCCTATCCTATCCTCTATCCTATCCTATCCTCTATCCTATCCTATCCTCTATGCTATCCTATCCTCTATCCTATCCTATCCTGTATCCTATCCTATCCTCTATCCTATCCTATCCTCTATCCTATCCTCTATCCTATCCTATCCTCTATCCCATCCTATCCTCTATCCTATCCTATCCTCTATCCTATCCTATCCTCTATCCTATCCTATCCTCTATCCTATCCTATCCTCTATCCTATCCTATCCTCTATCCTATCCTATCCTCTATCCTATCCTATCCTCTATCCTATCAAATCCCCTATCCTATCCTCTATCCTATCCTATCCTGTATCCTATCCTATCCTCTATCCTATCCTATCCTCTATCCTATCCTATCCTCTATCCGATCCTATCCTCTATCCTATCCTATCCTCTATCCTATCCTCTATCCTATCCTCTATCCTATCCTCTATCCTATCCTATCCTCTATCCTATCCTCTATCCTATCCTATCCTCTATCCTATCCTATCCTCTATCCTATCCTATCCTCTATGCTATCCTATCCTCTATCCTCTCGTATCCTCTATCCTATCCTATCTTCTATCCTATCATATCCTCTATCCTATCAAATCCCCTATCCTATCCTCTATCCTATCCTATCCTCTATCCTATCCTATCCTCTATCCTATCCTATCCTCTATCCTATCCTATCCTCTATCCTATCCTATGCTCTATCCTATCCTATCCTCTATCCTCTATCCTATCCTATCCTCTATCCTATCCTATCCTCTATCCTATCCTATCCTCTATCCTATCCTATCCTCTATGCTATCCTATCCTCTATCCTATCCTATCCTCTATCCTATCCTATCCTCTATCCTACCCTATCATCTATCCTATCAAATCCCCTATCCTATCCTCTATCCTATCGTATCCTCTATCCTATCCTATCTTCTATCCTATCATATCCTCTATCCTATCAAATCCCCTATCCTATCCTCTATCCTATCCTATCCTGTATCCTATCCTATCCTCTATCCTATCCTATCCTCTATCCTATCCTATCCTCTATCCTCTATCCTCTATCCTATCCTATCCTCTATCCTATCCTACCCTCTATCCTATCCTATCCTCTATCCTATCCTATCCTCTATCCTCTATCCTCTATCCTATCCTATCCTCTATCCTATCCTACCCTCTATCCTATCCTATCCTCTATCCTATCCTATCCTCTATCCTCTATCCTATCCTGTCCTCTATCCTATCCTATCCTCTATCCTATCATATCCTCTATCCGATCCTATCCTCAATCCTATCCTATCCTCTATCCTATCCTATCCTCTATCCTATCCTCTATCCTATCCTATCCTCTATCCTATCCTCTACCCTATCCTATCCTCTATCCTATCCTATCCTCTATCCTATCCTATCCTCTATGCTATCCTATCCTCTATCCTATCCTATCCTCTATCCTATCCTATCCTCTATCCTATCCTATCCTCTATCCTATCCTATCCTCTATCCTACCCTATCATCTATCCTATCAAATCCCCTATCCTATCCTCTATCCTATCCTATCCTCTATCCTATCCTATCCTCTATCCTATCCTATCCTCTATCCTATCCTATCCTCTATGCTATCCTATCCTCTATCCTATCCTATCCTCTATCCTATCCTATCCTCTATCCTACCCTATCATCTATCCCATCAAATCCCCTATCCTATCCTCTATCCTATCGTATCCTCTATCCTATCCTATCTTCTATCCTATCATATCCTCTATCCTATCAAATCCCCTATCCTATCCTCTATCCTATCCTATCCTCTATCCTATCCTATCCTCTAGCCTATCCTATCCTCTATCCTATCCTATCCTCTATCCTATCCTATCCTCTATCCTATCCTATCCTCTATCCGATCCTATCCTCTATCCTATCCTATCCTCTATCCTATCCTCTATCCTAACCTCTATCCTATCCTATCCTCTATCCTATCCTATCCTCTATCCTATCCTATCCTCTATCCTATCCTATCCTCTATCCTATCCTATCCTATCCTCTATCCTACCCTATCATCTATCCTATCAAATCCCCTATCCTATCCTCTATCCTATCGTATCCTCTATCCTATCCTATCTTCTATCCTATCATATCCTCTATCCTATCAAATCCCCTATCCTATCCTCTATCCTATCCTATCCTCTATCCTATCCTATCCTCTATCCTATCCTATCCTCTATCCTATCCTATCCTCTATCCTATCCTATCCTCTATCCTATCCAATCCTCTATCCTCTATCCTATCCTATCCTCTATCCTATCCTATCCTCTATCCTATCCTATCCTCTATCCTATCCTATCCTCTATGCTATCCTATCCTCTATCCTATCCTATCCTCTATCCTATCCTATCCTCTATCCTATCCTATCCTCTATCCTATCCTATCCTCTATCCTATCCTATCCTCTATCCTATCCTATCCTCTATCCTATCCTATCCTCTATCCTATCCTATCCTCTATCCTATCCTATCCTCTATCCTATCCTATCCTCTATCCTATCCTATCCTCTATCCTATCCTATCCTCTATCCTATCCTATCCTCTATCCTATCCTATCCTCTATCCTATCCTATCCTCTATCCTATCCTATCCTCTATCCTATCAAATCCCCTATCCTATCCTCTATCCTATCCTATCCTGTATCCTATCCTATCCTCTATCCTATCCTATCCTCTATCCTATCCTATCCTCTATCCGATCCTATCCTCTATGCTATCCTATCCTCTATCCTATCCTCTATCCTATCCTCTATCCTATCCTCTATCCTATCGTATCCTCTATCCTATCCTATCTTCTATCCTATCCTATCCTCTATCCTATCAAATCCCCTATCCTATCCTCTATCCTATCCTATCCTGTATCCTACCCAATCCTCTATCCTATCGTATCATCTATCCTCAAGTCTATCCTTTCCTGTATCCTATCGAATCCTCTATCCTATTCTATCCTCTATCCTATCGTATCCTCTATCCTATCCTATGCTCTATCCTATCCTATCGTCTATCCTATCCTCTATCCTATACTATCTTCTATCCTATCCTATCCTATCCAATCCTCTATCCTATCCATTCCTCTGTCCTATCCTATCCTCTATCCTATCAAATGCCCTATCCTATCCTCTATCCTATCGTATCCTCTATCCTATCCTATCTTCTATCCTATCATATCCTCTATCCTATCAAATCCCCTATCCTATCCTCTATCCTATCCTATCCTCTATCCTATCCTATCCTCAATCCTATCCTATCCTCTATCCTATCCTATCCTCTATCCTATTCTATACTCTATCCTATCCTATCCTCTATCCTATCCTATCCTCTATCTTCTATCCTATCCTATCCGCTATCCTATCCTATCCTCTATCCTATCCTATCCTCTATCCTATCCTATCCTCTATCCTATCCTATCCTCTATGCTATCCTATCCTTTATCCTATCCTCTATCCTATCCTATCCTCAATCCTATCCTATCCTCTATCCTATCCTATCCTCTATCCTATTCTATACTCTATCCTATCCTATCCTCTATCCTATCCTATCCTCTATCCTATCCTATCCTCTATCCTATCATATCCTCTATCCTTTCATCTATCCTATCGTATCCTCTGTCCTATCCAATCCTCTATCCTATCCTATCCTCTATCCTATCCTATCCGCTATCCTATCCTATCCTCTATCCTATCCTATCCTCTATCCTATCCTATCCTCTATCCTATCCTATCCTCTATCCTATCCTATCCTCTATCCTATCCTATCCTCTATCCTTTCCTATCCTCTATGCTATCCTATCCTTTATCCTATCCTCTATCCTATCCTATCCTCAATCCTATCCTATCCTCTATCCTATCCTATCCTCTATCCTATTCTATACTCTATCCTATCCTATCCTCTATCCTATCCTATCCTCTATCCTATCCTATCCACTCTCCTATCCTATCTTCTATCCTATCCTATCTTCTATCCTATCCTATCCGCTATCCTATCCTATCCTCTATCCTATCCTATTCTCTATCCTATCCTATCCTCTATCCTATCCTATCCTCTATGCTATCCTATCCTTTATCCTATCCTCTATCCTATCCTATCCTCAATCCTATCCTATCCTCTATCCTATCTTATCCTCTATCCTATTCTATACTCTATCCTATCCTATCCTCTATCCTATCATATCCTCTATCCTATCCTATCCTCTATCCTATCCTATCCACTCTCCTATCCTATCTTCTATCCTATCCTATCCTCTATCCTATCCTATCCTCTATCCTATCCTATCCGCTATCCTATCCGCTATCCTATCCTATCCTCTATCCTATCCTATCCTCTATCCTATCCTATCCTCTATCCTATCCTATCCTCTATCCTATCCTATCCTCTATCCTATCGAATCCTCTATCCTAACCTATCGTGTATCCTATAATATCCTCTATCCTATCCTCTATCCTATCCTCTATCCTATCCTCTATCCTATCCTCTATCCTTTCCTCTATCCTATCCTATCCGCTATCCTATCCGCTATCCTATCCTATCCTCTATCCTATAATATCCCCTATCCTATCCTATCCTCTATCCTATCGTATCCTCTATCCTATCGTATCCTCTATCCTATCCTATCCTCTATCCTATCCTATCCACTATCCTATCCTATCCTCTATCCTATCCTATCCTCTATCCTATCCTATTCTCTATCCTATCCTATCCTATCCTCTATCCTATCCTATCCTCTATCCTATCCTGTCCTCTATCCTATCCAATCCCCCATCCTATCCTCTATCGTATCCGATCCTCAATTCTATCCTATCGTGTATATTATCGTATCCTCTATCCTATTCTACCCTCTATCCTAGAATATCATCTATCCTATCCTATCCTCTATCCTAACCTATCCTCAAACCTATCCTATCCTCAATCCTATCCTATCCTCCATCCTATCCTATCCTCTATCCTATCCAATCCTCTATCCTATCCTATCCTCTATCCTATCCTATCCTCTATCTTATCCTATCCTCTATCCTATCCTATCCTCTATCCTATCCTATCCTATCCTATCCTCTATCCTATCCTATCCTCTATCCTATCCTATCCTATCCTCTATCCTATCCAATCCCCTATCCTATCCTCTATAATATCGTATCCTCTATCCTATCCTATCCTCTATCCTCTCCTATGCTCTATCCTATCGAATCCCCTATCCTATCCTCTATCCTATCCTATCCTCTACCCTATCCTAATCTCTATCCTATCCCATATCCTATCCTATCCTCCATCCTATCCTATCCTCTGTCCTATCCTATCCTCTATCCTATCCTCTATCCTATCCTATCCTCTATCCTATCCTCTATCCTATCCTATACTCTATCCTATCCTATCCTCTATCCTATCCTATCCTCTATCCTATCCTATCCTATCCCCTATCCTATCCTATCCTCTATCCTATCCTATCCTCTATCCTATCCTATGCTCTATCCTATCCTATCATCTATCGTCTCCTATCCTCTATTCTATCCAATCCCCTATCATATACTTTATTCTATCCTCTATCCTATCCTCTATCCTATCCTATACTCCATCCTATCCAATCCTCTATCCTATCCAATCCCCTATCCTATCCTCTATCCTATCCTATCCTCTATGCTATCCTATCCTTTATCCTATCCTCTATCCTATCCTATCCTCAATCCTATCCTATCCTCTATCCTATCCTATCCTCTATCCTATTCTATCCTCTATCCTATCCTATCCTCTATCCTATCCTATCCACTCTCCTATCCTATCCTATCTTCTATCCTATCCTATCCGCTATCCTATCCTATCCTCTATCCTATCCTATCCTCTATCCTATCCTATCCTCTATCCTATCCTATCCTCTATCCTATCCTATCCTCTATCCTATCCTATCCTCTATGCTATCCTATCCTTTATCCTATCCTCTATCCTATCCTATCCACTATCCTATCCTATCCTCTATCCTATCCTATCCTCTATCCTATCCTATTCTCTATCCTATCCTATCCTATCCTCTATCCTATCCTATCCTCTATCCTATCCTGTCCTCTATCCTATCCAATCCCCCATCCTATCCTCTATCGTATCCGATCCTCAATTCTATCCTATCGTGTATATTATCGTATCCTCTATCCTATCCTACCCTCTATCCTAGAATATCATCTATCCTATCCTATCCTCTATCCTAACCTATCCTCAAACCTATCCTATCCTCAATCCTATCCTATCCTCCATCCTATCCTATCCTCTATCCTATCCAATCCTCTATCCTATCCTATCCTCTATCCTATCCTATCCTCTATCCTATCCTATCCTCTATCTTATCCTATCCTCTATCCTATCCTATCCTCTATCCTATCCTATCCTATCCTATCCTCTATCCTATCCTATCCTCTATCCTATCCTATCCTATCCTCTATCCTATCCAATCCCCTATCCTATCCTCTATAATATCGTATCCTCTATCCTATCCTATCCTCTATCCTCTCCTATGCTCTATCCTATCGAATCCCCTATCCTATCCTCTATCCTATCCTATCCTCTACCCTATCCTATTCTCTATCCTATCCCATATCCTATCCTATCCTCCATCCTATCCTATCCTCTGTCCTATCCTATCCTCTATCCTATCCTCTATCCTATCCTATCCTCTATCCTATCCTCTATCCTATCCTATACTCTATCCTATCCTATCCTCTATTCTATCCTATCCTCTATCCTATCCTATCCTATCCCCTATCCTATCCTATCCTCTATCCTATCCTATCCTCTATCCTATCCTATGCTCTATCCTATACTATCATCTATCGTCTCCTATCCTCTATCGTCTCCTATCCTCTATCCTATCCAATCCCCTATCATATACTTTATTCTATCCTCTATCCTATCCTCTATCCTATCCTATACTCCATCCTATCCAATCCTCTATCCTATCCAATCCCCTATCCTATCCTCTATCCTATCCTATCCTCTATAACATCGTATCCTCTATTATATTCTATCCTCTATCCTATAATATTCTCTATCCTATCCGATCCCCTACCTTATCCGCTATCCTATCTTATCCTCTATCCTATCCTATCTTCAATCATATCCTACCCTCTATCGTATCCTATCCTCTATCGTATTATATCCTCTATCATATCCTATCCTCCTTCCCATAATTTTATCTATCCTATCCTATCCTCTATCCTACCCTATCCTCTATCCTATCCTATCCCCTATAATATCGCATCCTCTATCCTATCCTATCCTCTATCCTCTCCTATCCTCTATCCTATCGAATCAACTATCCTATCCTCCATCCTATCCTATCCTCTACGCTATCCTATTCTCTATCCTATCCAATATCCTATCCTATCCTCTGTCCTATCCAATCCCCTATCCTATCCTCTATCCTATTCTATCCTCTATCGTATGCAATCCTCTATCCCATCCAATCCAATATCCTATCCTCTATTCTATCCAATACTCTATCCTATTCTATCCTCTATCCTATCCTCTATCTAATCCTATCATCTATCCTATCCTATCCTCTATAATATCGTATCCTGTATCCTATCCTATCCTGTATCCTATCCTATATCCTATCCTCTATCCTATCCTATCCTCTGGCCTGACGTATCCACTAGCCCCTATCCTATCCTCTATCCTATCCAATCCTCTATCGTATCCTCTATCCTATCCTATCCCCTATTTTATCCTATCCTCCATCCTATCCTATCCTCTATCGTATCCTATCCTCTATCATATCCTATCATCTATCCTATCCTATCCTCTATCGTCTCCTATCCTCTATCCTATCCAATCCCCTATCCTATCCTCTATCCTATCCTATCCTCTATCCTATCCTATCCTCTATCCTATCAAATCCCCTATCCTATTCTCTATCCCATCCTATCCTGTATCCTATCCAATCTTCAATCCTATCCTATCATCTATCCTCTATCCTATCCAATCTTCTATCCTATCCATTCCTCTGTCCTATCATATCCTCTATCCTATAATATCCTCTATCCTATCCTATCCTGTATCCTATCCAATCCTCTATCCTATCCTATCATCTATCCTCAAGTCTATCCTTTCCTGTATCCTATCCAATCCGCTATCCTATCCTATCCTCTATCCTATCATATCCTCTATCCTATCCTATCCTCTATCCGATCCTATCCTCTATCCTATCCTATCCTCTATCCTATCCTCTATCCTAACCTCTATCCTATCCTATCCTCTATCCTATCCTATCCTCTATCCTATCCTATCCTCTATGCTATCCTATCCTCTATCCTATCCTATCCTCTATGCTGTCCTATCCTCTATCCTATCCTATCCTCTATCCTATCCTATCCTCTATCCTACCCTATCATCTATCCTATCAAATCCCCTATCCTATCCTCTATCCTATCGTATCCTCTATCCTATCCTATCTTCTATCCTATCATATCCTCTATCCTATCAAATCCCCTATCCTATCCTCTATCCTATCCTATCCTCTATCCTATCCTATCCTCTATCCTATCCTATCCTCTATCCTATCCTATCCTCTATCCTATCCTCTATCCTATCCTATCCTCTATCCTATCCTATCCTCTATCCTATCCTATCCTCTATCCTATCCTCTATCCTATCCTATCCTCTATCCTATCCTCTATCCTATCCTATCCTCTATCCTATCCTCTATCCTATCCTATCCTCTATCCTATCCTATCCTCTATCCTATCCTATCCTCTATGCTATCCTATCCTCTATCCTATCCTATCCTCTATCCTATCCTATCCTCTATCCTACCCTATCATCTATCCTATCAAATCCCCTATCCTATCCTCTATCCTATCGTATCCTCTATCCTATCCTATCTTCTATCCTATCATATCCTCTATCCTATCAAATCCCCTATCCTATCCTCTATCCTATCCTATCCTCTATCCTATCCTATCCTCTATCCTATCCTATCCTCTATCCTATCCTATCCTCTATCCTATCCTATCCTCTATCCTATCCTATCCTCTATCCTATCCTATCCTCTATCCTATCCTATCCTCTAACCTATCGTATCCTCTATCCTATCCAATCCTCTATCCTATCCTATCCTCTATCCTATCCTATCCTCTATCCTATCCTATCCTCTATAGTATCCTATCCTCTATCCTATCCTATCCTCTATCCTATCCTATCTTCTATCCTATCATATCCTCTATCCTATCAAATCCCCTATCCTATCCTCTATCCTATCCTATCCTCTATCCTATCCTATCCTCTATCCTATCCTATCCTCTATCCTATCCTATCGTCTATCCTATCCTATCCTCTATCCTATCCTATCCTCTATCCTATCCTATCCTCTATCCTATCCTATCCTCTATCCTCTATCCTATCCTATCCTCCATCCTATCCTATCCTCCATCCTATCCTATCCTCTATCCTATCCTATCCTCTATCCGATCCTATCCTCTATCCTATCCTATCCTCTATCCTATCCTATCCTCTATTCTATCCTATCCTCTATCCTATCAAATCCCCTATCCTATCCTCTATCCTATCCTATCCTCTATCCTATCCTATCCTCTACCCTATCCTATCTTCTATCCTATCCTATCCTCTATCCTATCCTATCCTCTATCCTATCCTATCCTCTATCCTATCCTATCCTCTATCCTATCCTATCCTCTATCCTATCCTATCCTCTATCCTATCCTATCCTCTATCCTATCAAATCCCCTATCCTATCATCTATCCTATCCTATCCTGTATCCTATCCTATCCTCTATCCTATCCTATCCTCTATCCTATCCTATACTCTATCCGATCCTATCCTCTATCCTATCCTATCCTCTATCCTATCCTCTATCCTATCCTCTATCCTATCCTATCCTCTATCCTATCCTATCCTCTATCCTATCCTATCCACTATGCTATCCTATCCTCTATCCTATCCTATCCTCTATCCTATCCTATCCTCTATCCTATCCTATCCTCTATCCTATCCTATCCTCTACCCTATCCTATCTTCTATCCTATCCTATCCTCTATCCTATCCTATCCTCTATCCTATCCTATCCTCTATCCTATCCTATCCTCTATCCTATCCTATCCTCTATCCTATCCTATCCTCTATCCTATCCTATCCTCTATCCTATCAAATCCCCTATCCTATCATCTATCCTATCCTATCCTGTATCCTATCCTATCCTCTATCCTATCCTATCCTCTATCCTATCCTATACTCTATCCGATCCTATCCTCTATCCTATCATATCCTCTATCCTATCCTCTATCCTATCCTCTATCCTATCCTCTATCCTATCCTATCCTCTATCCTATCCTATCCTCTATCCTATCCTATCCACTATGCTATCCTATCCTCTATCCTATCCTATCCTCTATCCTATCCTATCCTCTATCCTATCCTATCCTCTATCCTATCCTATCCTTTATCCAATCCTACCCTCTATCCTATCAAATCCCCTATCCTATCCTGTATCCTATCCTATCCTCTATCCTATCCTATCCTCTATCCTATCCTATCCTCTATCCGATCCTATCCTCTATCCTATCCTATCCTCTATCCAATCCTCTATCCTATCCTATCCTCTATCCTATCCTATCCTCTATCCTATCCTATCCTCTATCCTATCCTATCCTCTATCCTATCCTATCCTCTATCCTATCCTATCCTCTATCCTATCCTATCCTCTAACCAATCCTATCCTGTATCCTCTAACCTATCCTATCCTCTATCCTATCCTATCCTTTATCCAATCCTACCCTCTATCCTATCAAATCCCCTATCCTATCCTCTATCCTATCCTATCCTCTATCCTATCCTATCCTCTATCCTATCCTATCCTCTATCCTATCCTATCCTCTAACCTATCCTATCCTCTATCCTATCCAATCCTCTATCCTATCCTATCCTCTATCCTATCCTATCCTCTATCCTATCCTATCCTCTATAGTATCCTATCCTCTATCCTATCCTATCCTCTATCCTATCCTATCTTCTATCCTATCATATCCTCTATCCTATCAAATCCCCTATCCTATCCTCTATCCTATCCTATCCTCTATCCTATCCTATCCTCTATCCTATCCTATCCTCTATCCTATCCTATCCTCTATCCTATCCTATCCTCTATCCTATCCTATCCTCTATCCTATCCTATCCTCTATCCTATCCTATCCTCTATCCTCTATCCTATCCTATCCTCCATCCTATCCTATCCTCTATCCTATCCTATCCTCTATCCGATCCTATCCTCTATCCTATCCTATCCTCTATCCTATCCTATCCTCTATTCTATCCTATCCTCTATCCTATCAAATCCCCTATCCTATCCTCTATCCTATCCTATCCTCTATCCTATCCTATCCTCTACCCTATCCTATCTTCTATCCTATCCTATCCTCTATCCTATCCTATCCTCTATCCTATCCTATCCTCTATCCTATCCTATCCTCTATCCTATCCTATCCTCTATCCTATCCTATCCTCTATCCTATCCTATCCTCTATCCTATCAAATCCCCTATCCTATCATCTATCCTATCCTATCCTGTATCCTATCCTATCCTCTATCCTATCCTATCCTCTATCCTATCCTATACTCTATCCGATCCTATCCTCTATCCTATCCTATCCTCTATCCTATCCTCTATCCTATCCTCTATCCTATCCTCTATCCTATCCTATCCTCTATCCTATCCTATCCTCTATCCTATCCTATCCACTATGCTATCCTATCCTCTATCCTATCCTATCCTCTATCCTATCCTATCCTCTATCCTATCCTATCCTCTATCCTATCCTATCCTCTACCCTATCCTATCTTCTATCCTATCCTATCCTCTATCCTATCCTATCCTCTATCCTATCCTATCCTCTATCCTATCCTATCCTCTATCCTATCCTATCCTCTATCCTATCCTATCCTCTATCCTATCCTATCCTCTATCCTATCAAATCCCCTATCCTATCATCTATCCTATCCTATCCTGTATCCTATCCTATCCTCTATCCTATCCTATCCTCTATCCTATCCTATACTCTATCCGATCCTATCCTCTATCCTATCCTATCCTCTATCCTATCCTCTATCCTATCCTCTATCCTATCCTCTATCCTATCCTATCCTCTATCCTATCCTATCCTCTATCCTATCCTATCCACTATGCTATCCTATCCTCTATCCTATCCTATCCTCTATCCTATCCTATCCTCTATCCTATCCTATCCTCTATCCTATCCTATCCTTTATCCAATCCTACCCTCTATCCTATCAAATCCCCTATCCTATCCTGTATCCTATCCTATCCTCTATCCTATCCTATCCTCTATCCTATCCTATCCTCTATCCGATCCTATCCTCTATCCTATCCTATCCTCTATCCAATCCTCTATCCTATCCTATCCTCTATCCTATCCTATCCTCTATCCTATCCTATCCTCTATCCTATCCTATCCTCTATCCTATCCTATCCTCTATCCTATCCTATCCTCTATCCTATCCTATCCTCTAACCAATCCTATCCTCTATCCTCTAACCTATCCTATCCTCTATCCTATCCTATCCTCTATCCTATCCTATCCTCTATCCTATCCTATCCTCTATCCTATCCTATACTCTATCCTATCCTATCCTCTATCCTATCCTATCCTGTATCCTATCCTATCCTCTATCCTATCCTATCCTCTATCCTATCCTATCCTCTATCCGATCCTATCCTCTATCCTATCCTATCCTCTATCCTATCCTCTATCCTATCCTCTATCCTATCCTCTATCCTATCCTCTATCCTATCCTCTATCCTATCCTATCCTCTATCCTATCCTATCCTCTATCCTATCCTATCCTCTATCCTATCCTATCCTCTATCCTATCCTATCCTCTATCCTATCCTATCCTCTAACCTATCCTATCCTCTATCCTATCCAATCCTCTATCCTATCCTATCCTCTATCCTATCCTATCCTCTATCCTATCCTATCCTCTATAGTATCCTATCCTCTATCCTATCCTATCCTCTATCCTATCCTATCTTCTATCCTATCATATCCTCTATCCTATCAAATCCCCTATCCTATCCTCTATCCTATCCTATCCTCTATCCTATCCTATCCTCTATCCTATCCTATCCTCTATCCTATCCTATCCTCTATCCTATCCTATCCTCTATCCTATCCTATCCTCTATCCTATCCTATCCTCTATCCTATCCTATCCTCTATCCTATCCTATCCTCTATCCTCTATCCTATCCTATCCTCCATCCTATCCTATCCTCTATCCTATCCTATCCTCTATCCGATCCTATCCTCTATCCTATCCTATCCTCTATCCTATCCTATCCTCTATTCTATCCTATCCTCTATCCTATCAAATCCCCTATCCTATCCTCTATCCTATCCTATCCTCTATCCTATCCTATCCTCTACCCTATCCTATCTTCTATCCTATCCTATCCTCTATCCTATCCTATCCTCTATCCTATCCTATCCTCTATCCTATCCTATCCTCTATCCTATCCTATCCTCTATCCTATCCTATCCTCTATCCTATCCTATCCTCTATCCTATCAAATCCCCTATCCTATCATCTATCCTATCCTATCCTGTATCCTATCCTATCCTCTATCCTATCCTATCCTCTATCCTATCCTATACTCTATCCGATCCTATCCTCTATCCTATCCTATCCTCTATCCTATCCTCTATCCTATCCTCTATCCTATCCTCTATCCTATCCTATCCTCTATCCTATCCTATCCTCTATCCTATCCTATCCACTATGCTATCCTATCCTCTATCCTATCCTATCCTCTATCCTATCCTATCCTCTATCCTATCCTATCCTCTATCCTATCCTATCCTTTATCCAATCCTACCCTCTATCCTATCAAATCCCCTATCCTATCCTGTATCCTATCCTATCCTCTATCCTATCCTATCCTCTATCCTATCCTATCCTCTATCCGATCCTATCCTCTATCCTATCCTATCCTCTATCCAATCCTCTATCCTATCCTATCCTCTATCCTATCCTATCCTCTATCCTATCCTATCCTCTATCCTATCCTATCCTCTATCCTATCCTATCCTCTATCCTATCCTATCCTCTATCCTATCCTATCCTCTAACCAATCCTATCCTCTATCCTCTAACCTATCCTATCCTCTATCCTATCCTATCCTCTATCCTATCCTATCCTCTATCCTATCCTATCCTCTATCCTATCCTATACTCTATCCTATCCTATCCTCTATCCTATCCTATCCTGTATCCTATCCTATCCTCTATCCTATCCTATCCTCTATCCTATCCTATCCTCTATCCGATCCTATCCTCTATCCTATCCTATCCTCTATCCTATCCTCTATCCTATCCTCTATCCTATCCTCTATCCTATCCTCTATCCTATCCTATCCTCTATCCTATCCTCTATCCTATCCTCTATCCTATCCTATCCTCTATCCTATCCTATCCTCTATGCTATCCTATCCTCTATCCTATCGTATCCTCTATCCTATCCTATCTTCTATCCTATCATATCCTCTATCCTATCAAATCCCCTATCCCATCCTCTATCCTATCCTATCCTCTATCCTATCCTATCCTCTATCCTATCCTATCCTCTATCCAATCCTCTATCCTATCCTATCCTCTATCCTATCCTATCCTCTATCCTATCCTATCCTCTATCCTATCCTATCCTCTATCCTATCCTATCCTCTATCCTATCCTATCCTCTATCCTATCCTATCCTCTAACCAATCCTATCCTCTATCCTCTAACCTATCCTATCCTCTATCCTATCCTATCCTCTATCCTATCCTATCCTCTATCCTATCCTATCCTCTATCCTATCCTATACTCTATCCTATCCTATCCTCTATCCTATCCTATCCTGTATCCTATCCTATCCTCTATCCTATCCTATCCTCTATCCTATCCTATCCTCTATCCGATCCTATCCTCTATCCTATCCTATCCTCTATCCTATCCTCTATCCTATCCTCTATCCTATCCTCTATCCTATCCTCTATCCTATCCTCTATCCTATCCTATCCTCTATCCTATCCTCTATCCTATCCTCTATCCTATCCTATCCTCTATCCTATCCTATCCTCTATCCTATCCTATCCTCTATGCTATCCTATCCTCTATCCTATCGTATCCTCTATCCTATCCTATCTTCTATCCTATCATATCCTCTATCCTATCAAATCCCCTATCCCATCCTCTATCCTATCCTATCCTCTATCCTATCCTATCCTCTATCCTATCCTATCCTCTATCCTATCCTATCCTCTATCCTATCCTATCCTCTATCCTATCCTATCCTCTATCCTATCCTATCCTCTATCCTATCCTATCCTCTATCCTATCCTATCCTCTATCCTATCCTATCCTCTATCCTATCCTATCCTCTATCCTATCCTATCCTCTATCCTATCCTATCCTCTATCCTCTATCCTATCCTATCCTCTATCCTATCCTATCCTCTATCCTATCCTATCCTCTATCCTATCCTATCCTCTATGCTATCCTATCCTCTATCCTATCCTATCCTCTATCCTATCCTATCCTCTATCCTACCCTATCATCTATCCTATCCTATCCTCTATCCTCTATCCTATCCTATCCTCTATCCTATCCTACCCTCTATCCTATCCTATCCTCTATCCTATCCTATCCTCTATCATCTATCCTATCCTGTCCTCTATCCTATCCTATCCTCTATCCTATCCTATCCTCTATCCGATCCTATCCTCAATCCTATCCTATCCTCTATCCTATCCTATCCTCTATCCTATCCTCTATCCTATCCTATCCTCTATCCTATCCTATCCTCTATCCGATCCTATCCTCAATCCTATCCTATCCTCTATCCTATCCTATCCTCTATCCTATCCTCTATCCTATCCTATCCTCTATCCTATCCTCTATCCTATCCTATCCTCTATCCTATCCTATCCTCTATCCTATCCTCTATCCTATCCTATCCTCTATCCTATCCTATCCTCTATCCTATCCTATCCTCTATGCTATCCTATCCTCTATCCTATCCTATCCTCTATCCTATCCTATCCTCTATCCATCCTATCATCTATCCTATCAAATCCCCTATCCTATCCTCTATCCTATCGTATCCTCTATCCTATCCTATCTTCTATCCTATCATATCCTCTATCCTATCAAATCCCCTATCCTATCCTCTATCCTATCCTATCCTATCCTCTATCCTATCCTATCCTCTATCCTACCCTATCATCTATCCTATCAAATCCCCTATCCTATCCTCTATCCTATCGTATCCTCTATCCTATCCTATCCTCTATCCTACCCTATCATCTATCCTATCAAATCCCCTATCCTATCCTCTATCCTATCCTATCCTCTACCCTATCCTATCCTCTATCCTATCCTATCCTCTATCCTATCCTATCCTCTATCCTCTATCCTATCCTATCCTCTATCCTATCCTATCCTCTATCCTATCCTATCCTCTATCCTATCCTATCCTCTATCCTATCCTATCCTCTATCCTATCCTATCCTCTATCCTATCCTATCCTCTATCCTATCCTATCCTCTATCCTATCCTATCCTCTATCCTATCCTATCCTCTATCCTATCCTATCCTCTATCCTATCCTATCCTCTATCCTATCCTATCCTCTATCCTATCCTATCCTCTATCCTATCCTATCCTCTATCCTATCCTATCCTCTATCCTATCCTATCCTCTATCCTATCCTATCCTCTATCCTATCCTATCCTCTATCCTATCCTATCCTCTATCCTATCCTATCCTCTATCCTATCCTATCCTCTATCCTATCCTATCCTCTATCCTATCCTATCCTCTATCCTATCCTATCCTCTATCCTATCCTATCCTCTATCCTATCAAATCCCCTATCCTATCCTCTATCCTATCCTATCCTGTATCCTATCCTATCCTCTATCCTATCCTATCCTCTATCCTATCCTATCCTCTATCCGATCCTATCCTCTATCCTATCCTATCCTCTATCCTATCCTCTATCCTGTCCTCTATCCTATCCTCTATCCTATCCTATCTTCTATCCTATCATATCCTCTATCCTATCAAATCCCCTATCCTATCCTCTATCCTATCCTATCCTCTATCCTATCCTATCCTCTATCCTATCCTATCCTCTATCCTATCCTATCCTCTATCCTATCCTATCCTCTATCCTATCCTATCCTCTATCCTATCCTATCCTCTATCCTATCCTATCCTCTATCCTATCCTATCCTCTATCCTATCCTATCCTCTATCCTATCCTATCCTCTATCCTATCCTATCCTCTATCCTATCCTATCCTCTATCCTATCCTATCCTCTATCCTATCCTATCCTCTATCCTATCCTATCCTCTATCCTACCCTATCATCTATCCTATCAAATCCCCTATCCTATCCTCTATCCTATCGTATCCTCTATCCTATCCTATCTTCTATCCTATCATATCCTCTATCCTATCAAATCCCCTATCCTATCCTCTATCCTATCCTATCCTGTATCCTATCCTATCCTCTATCCTATCCTATCCTCTATCCTATCCTACCCTCTATCCTATCCTATCCTCTATCCTATCCTATTCTCTATCCTCTATCCTATCCTGTCCTCTATCCTATCCTATCCTCTATCCTATCCTATCCTCTATCCGATCCTATCCTCAATCCTATCCTATCCTCTATCCTATCCTATCCTCTATCCTATCCTCTATCCTATCCTATCCTCTATCCTATCCTCTATCCTATCCTCTATCCTATCCTATCCTCTATCCTATCCTATCCTCTATCCTATCCTATCCTCTATACTATCCTATCCTCTATCCTATCTTATCCTCTATCCTATCCTATCCTCTATCCTACCCTATCATCTATCCTATTTTTTTTTTTTTTTTTTTTTTTCCGAGGAGGTAATCTCGTTACGGATACCCGAACCCCCCCGGGGGGGGGGGGGGGGGTGGTCCGGGTTATGTGGGACTCCTCGGCTGGTTGGTGCAACGCCGAGTATACCCACTAACTCCTCCCCGTCCGTCCCTAGACTCCTGGGGGCACCCGTGCTCTGCGCGCGCATGTCAATCCGGTGTGCCCCCGCCTTAGCATACCACCCAGGGGGGGACGCGGCCCCCTCCCGTACCTACTCTATCCGAAGGCACCACGCAACGGACGACGTGGCGCCTTCCCCCCTGTTAGGCCGCCCGATGAGCATCCGAGCCCCCGCTCGAGATGCCCGGCGGCCTCCGGGGACGCCGTTGGTGACCGAGTGTAAGGGGATATCCGATCCCCCGCCTCGAGATCATCAAGGGCGTCCCCGCTCGCGTCAGAGGCGTCGCAACGGGGGTACGCCCCCGGGGCGTACCCTGCGCCGCCTCCCCCCCCTTCGGCCGGGATCGTGATTACGCTCCCGATCCCGTTCCGCAGCCTCCTTCCGCAGCATAACCCGCTCGCAGAAGGAAGCGAACCCCCTCCACGCCTCCTCGCCACCGGCTGCCGCAGCGACGACAGCCGGGAGCGAGAGGTCGTGGCCCACCGCGCGCCGCAGGGCACGGCGCTCTCCCCCCCATGCCGGACACTCCTCCAGAGTGTGTTGCGCCGTGTCCCGCGGCTCGCCGCAGTGGTGACACGCCTCCTCGGTCTCCCTCCCGATGCGACACAGGTAGTCGCCGAAGCACCCGTGCCCGCTCATCACCTGCGTCACACGGTAGGAGACCCTATGCCCCATCCATCCCCTGCTCCATTGATCGAACACCGGGAGGATGGCCCGAACGGCCCGCCTCTCGCCCTCCCTCGTCCCGGGAAGGCTATCGCGCCACTCCCGGGCTGCGTGCCGCCGAGCATGTCGCCTGAGCTCATCCACCATGAGCCGCGCCTGATCCGGGGCCACCCCCCGGAGCCGGAGTTCCCTGGAGTGCGTATGCACATCCGCCAACACGCGGGCCTCCAGCTCGAGGGGGATCAGCCCCGACATCACCATCGCCGTCGCGTATGAAATGGTGCGGTACCCCCGCACGATGCCTATGGCCAGCCTGCGCTCGATGCGACGCAGCAGCGACCATGTGCCGCCACTGCGCCCCCTAGCCAAGACATCGCGCGCCCACACAGGGGCTCCGTACAGGACCAAAACTCGCACCACCACCGCGAACAGACGACGCACCCGTCCACAGGGTCCCCCGAGATTCGGGAGAAGGCGACCGAGCGCAGTGGTCGCCCTCTCCGCCCGGGGCGCCAGCGACTCAAGGTGGCGGTCAAAACGCCACCGGCCGTCAAGCTCGAGTCCCAGGTACCGCATCTGGGACCCGACCTTGACCATCCCCTCCCCCACGCAGATCCAGCACTGGGGAGGCGCCGCCAACCGGGCCGAGCGGAGAAACCACATGGCCCTGGTTTTCTCGACGGACACCTCTAGGCCCAGCGACCGGATCGCGCGCACCGCGCGCCACGCGCCGCGCTCCGCCAGGCAGATGGCCTCCTTCGCATACCTCCCGGTGGCCAATACCAGCGTGTCGTCGGAATAACACGTCAGGCTGACCCCGGGAGGCATCTCCTCCCGCAGGACGCGATCGTACGCAAGATTCCACAGCAACGGGCCCAACACCGAGCCCTGCGGAACCCCGCGCACGACGCCCCTGCGCACCATCCCGTACCGGCCGGGATACTCTATACCCCTGTCGGAGAGATAGCTCCCAATCACCCTTCTGAGATACAGAGGCACCCGGTGGAAGACCAGGGCCTCCATTATCCGATCCCAGGGGACGGTGTTGAACGCGTTAGCGATATCCAAGGATATCGCCAACGCAACACCGCCCCCCCTCGTACAGGCCTCCGAGAGAGCCCTCACCCGCCGAATAGCGTCGACGGTGGAGAGACCCTCCCGGAAGCCGAATTGAACCCCGCTCAGATCGGGGACCCCTCCCGCCGACAGGTGCCGGACGAGGCGTCCAACAAGTACGCGCTCGAACAACTTCCCCGCCTCGTCCAGCAGACAAATTGGCCGGTACCCTGAGGGCGAGTCCCGGGACTTGCCCCCCTTCGGAAGGAGGACCAACCTGCCCGACTTCCACTCCGTGGGGAACACCCCCTCCCTCAGACAGCCGTTATACAGCTGCCGGAGTTCGGCGGCGAGTCCCCCCTCCAGGGCCAAGACCAACGCGCGGCCCGGCACCCCGTCCGGGCCCGGGGTCTTGCGGCCCACCCGCCGCGCCCTGGCCATCGCCTCACCCAGCTCGCCGGCCGACACCTCCCACTCTGCGGACCAGGAGAGAGGCTCCTATCCCAATGGGAGCGGCGCAGTTGTCCCCCCTCTCGCGGGAAGAGGGACGCCACCACTCCATCGAGCAGGTGGGGGTCCATCGACTCCGTCACCGGAGGCGCCCACGCGCGCAGCTTGTTCATGACAAGCTTGTACGGGCGCCCCCATGGATCGGAGTCCACCGTGCCGACGAGCTCCGACCACGCGTCGGCCTTGGCCCGCGCGATAGCCCTGCGGAGAACCCCGAGCGCGGCTCGGTACTCCCCGCCGAGCCTCGCCGTCGCCTCCTCGTCGTCGCGCCTCCTACGCGCTCGGCCGTACCGACGCCGCGCGGCATTGCAGGCACGCCGGAGCTCCGCAATGCCGGCGGACCACCAGTACGCCGCCCTCCTGGGGGCGAACCGGCTGCGGGGCATGGCGGTGTCGCACACCGCCGTCATTACCTCCCGCAGCCGCCTCGCCCCTTGCGCAGGCGCCAGCTCGGACAGGGCCGGCCCCGTCCATGTCGCCGCGGCTACCGCGGCCCCGAACGCGTCCGCGTCCAGCCGCTTCAAGGCCCATCGCGGCCGTCGGTCCCCCCGGCCCGGCCGGGAATCCCGCGCGTGGAGGGTGGGCCACACGTCCATGACGATGGGCGTATGGTCTGACGCAATCTCTATCTCCTCGGCCACCCTCCATCCCGACACCCGGCGCACGGCCGAGGGAGTCCCCCATGTCAGGTCGACAATCGAGACCCCCTGCGGACGCACGCACGTCGGCGTGGATCCCCGGTTAATCAACCGGAGATCCAGGCCGGCCGCCCAGGTTAACACCTCGCTACCCCTAGTGGTCGTCCTGGGACTCCCCCACGATACCGCGTGGGCATTGAAGTCTCCCAAAACGAGAACCGGGCGGGCGCTGCACCGCGCGATGCAGCTGTTCAGCCCACCCAGGAACCCCCGAAATTGATCGAGGCCACAGCTCGGCGAGATGTAGATCCCGACAACCGCGATGTCCCCCCATTGCACCGCCACGAATCCCTCGCCCCGCTCCAGAAGGGAGACCGACGGGGACCCGGGGCGGCTTCCCGCCACTATTACTACGGAGCCGATCTCGTCCCCCACCCAGAAGGGGTGTTCGGGGATTGCGTACGGCTCCGCCGCAACTGCCAGCCCAGCCCCCCACTCGCGCACGGCTTGGACAAACAGGTCCTGTGCCGCGCGCGAGTGGTTGAGGTTCGCCTGCAGAACCGGAGTAGGATTAAAAGTACCTACTCTAACATGGGCTCTTCAGAGTCCCCTCCCTGGGAGGTCCGGGCCCCCGGCGCCGTCTGCGGCCGCTGCGCGGATGCAGCCCCAGACGCGCCCTTCTCTTTCGTCGCCGCGCGGCCCCTCCTGGGAGCCGGGGCACACGCTTTGGCCCCGAATCTATGGCCCGATGGTCTCCCCAGGTCCGCGCAGAGCGGACACCTGGGGGCGGCCTTACAGGCCGAAGCCCGGTGCTCCGCCGCCCCGCAGCGGTAGCACATCGCGCCTCTGTCGACCGCGCTCTTGCATGTCGCCCGCGTGTGCCCCGTCTCCAAACAACGGAAGCATTGGAGGGGCCGCTCCCTCAGCGCCTCGACGCGGGCCGAGGACCAGCCGACCAGCAGCCGGCCTCCCGCCAACACTTTCTTGACGGCCGCGAGGGGGCCCTGGGCCCAACAGGAGCCCAGCGCCTGCTCCGAGGCGGGTCTGCGGATCTCGCCGACCCGGAACTCCGCCGCGGAACACCCCCCCGCCGCCGCCAGCGCCGCCGCTACGTCCCCGGGCGACACCGAGTCGTCCAGGCCCGCCACGCGCACCTCGCCGCGCTTGACCGCCTGGGAGACCTTAACCCCGGTCCCCCCAAGCGCCTCGGCGATCCTCCCGGAGAGGGTCCGTGCCTTCTCCTGGCACCCCGTGCCCCTGACCTCCAGGAGGATCCCGCCGGTTTTCGACCGCCTGGGAAGCACCCCCGACTCGATCCCGATAGCCTTGAGGTCCACCCTCTCTTTTGCCCTGGCCATCACCTCCGAATAAGTGAGCTTGCAGCTCTCGGGGATGGTGATGGCCACTGCTCCCGTTCTGGGGGTGCGTCCCAGGCCACCGTCCCTCCCGGCGGCGGGCTTCGCCGCGCTCGCGCCGCCCTGCACTCGTGCGCCGCCCGCCGCCCTCGGCTCCCTCGCAGCCTGCAGCCGTGAAGCGGCGGCAGCTGCCTCGGCCGCGGCTGCTCTCGCCGCAGCCTCCTCCGCGGCCATCTTCTTCTTGGCCCTCTTCGCCGCCTTGCTCGTCACCTCCATCCACGAGGCCGGGACGACCGGTGGCGGAATGATAACGGGGGGCACCACCCTCACGTTGGACACGACCACCGGTCCAGTCCCCTTGGTGACAGACGTCGCCGGCAGAGAAGCCACCGGCGTCGCCTCGCGCGCCGACTTACCCTCCGCCCGGAGGGCCGGGGCCAACCCGGCCAGAATCGTCCGGAACCGCTCCTCCATCCGGGCCTCTAGCTCCCGGTTCCTGGCCGTTATCAGCGCGCCGACCCGGAGAAGCAGGGCTTCGGAGTCCAAAACTCCCGCTCCCTCCCCCGACGATCCCATCGCCTCCATCCCCCGCGTACGGACCCCCGCTGTCGAGGAGGCGGGGGGCGCTTCCCCTATTGGCGCATGTCCCGCCCGGCGACCGCTGTCGGTGTTCGCCCGCCGCCCGGCCTCCATTGACCGGAGCCTCGCCCGGAGGTCACCCGCCTCCTTCGCGAGGGCCGCGTTCTGCTCGCGGTGGCGGGCCACCTCCTGGCTACCCTGCCACGCCATCCCGGTAAAGCACCGCTGCATCAAGGTGGTGCAGTGGGCCCTGGCGACTGCAGAACAATCCCGCAAGTCTTTAGCCAGGTCCCCCTTGAGGCCCTTTGAGACGGTGGAGACTCTCTCCACCCTCAACATCGCCTCCTCCACCTCCCCTACTAGCTGCGCTGTCGGCATCCTCCCACCCAGCTCGATGAGGTCATCCACCCTCCTCGTCTGACTCCTCTCGGCGCGGCCGCCGAGGGCCAGATCCATGGTGGGCGTCCCCGACGAGCCCTCCCCGGGGTCCGTCCGCGACACCGACCCGCCGCGGGTGTGCTGCCCCCCCTCTAACCGGGCACGCTTGGGGTCAGAGACCCCAGATGTCGCGCCCCGCTTCTCCGCGCCCCCCGCGCGTCACGATCGAGCCGACGGAGCTCGAGATGGAGATGATTGTTTCATCCCCGTCCGAGTCCTCGTCCGCGATGACCACGACCGCGTCCTCCCCGGCAGTAATCGTTGCCATCCCCTCCCCGTCAGTGACCGCTGCCGTCTCTTCCCCCGCCGCAGCTGCTGCCGTATCGGCAGCCTCCCCCACAACATCAAGGTTTTTATTATACGATTCCATATCTGGTCCCACGAGATTGGCAGGAAAAAACACGTCCGCCCGGGCAGAGCCTCCTTGCCCGGGTAAGGCTAATTTCAACTGGAGTTCGCCAGGTATCCAGAGATGGTGCGCTAGTGGCTGATGTACCCCACCAGCCGCGCCCTGTAGCCAGGGCGTACCCTCTCACCGCGCACCTAAGCTTAGGGCATTAGGGATTTTTATAGAGGTTATCATCCTCGCGGCCCGGCCGATTAAGGCAAGACCACCGTTCCGGTAAAACATGACCACCGGTTTACGGCAAGGGCCCTGCGGCGACCTCCCCGGTCGTTATCGCAGGACCCATTCCGCGGTTTTTTATCCCTCCGTGTGAGCCTTACCGGCAAGGGAGGCCCTGCCAGGATCCGAAGATCCCGCCGGCATCGCCTCATACATCATTGGGACTACTTTCCGCGGAATACCCCTCGCTCCGTTAGCAACACACAACTATGTGTGTTCCCAGGGACCACCACGAGGAGGTGGAGCGTAGAGGATTTTAGGGATATGACCGCCACCACTGTGGCATACCTAGTAGTGGATCCGAGTCACCACTACTAAGCCCATATCCCCTCGGTCCCCATCCTATCCTCTATCCTATCCTATCCTCTATCCTATCCTATCCTCTATCCGATCCTATCCTCTATCCTATCCTATCCTCTATCCTATCCTATCCTCTATCCTATCCTATCCTCTATCCTATCAAATCCCCTATCCTATCCTCTATCCCATCCTATCCTGTATCCTATCCAATCCTCAATCCTATCCTATCATCTATCCTATATCCTATCCTATCCTCTATCCTATCCTCTATCCTATCGTCTATCCTATCCTATCCTCTATCCTATCCTATCCTCTATCCTATCCTCTATCCTATCCTATCCCCTATCCTATCCTATCCTCTATCCTATCCAGTCCCCTATCCTATCCTCTATCGTATCCGATCCTCAATCCTATCCTATCGTGTATATTATCGTATCCTCTATCCTATCCTACCCTCTATCCTATAATATCATCTATCCTATCCTATCCTCTATCCTATCCTATCCTCTATCCTATCCTCTATCCTATCCTATCCTCTATCCTATCCTATCCTCTATCCTATCGTCTATCCTATCCTCTATCCTATACTATTCTCTATCGTATCCGATCCCCTACCTTATCCTCTATCCTATCCTATCCTCTATCCTATCCTATCCTCAATCCTATCCTACCCTCTACACTATCCTATTCTCTACCCTATCCTATCCTCTATCCTATGCTATCCTCTATCCTATCCTCTATCCTATCCTATTCTCTATCCTATCCTATCCTCTATCCTATCGTCTGTCCTATCCTATCCTCTATCCTATCCTATCCTCTATCCTATCCTATCCTCTATCCTATCCTATCCGCTATCCTATCCTACCCTCTACCCTATCCTATCCTCTATCCTATCCTATCCTCTATCCTATCCTGTCCTCTATCCTATCCTACCCTCTATCCTATCCTATCTTCTATCTTACCCTATCATCTATCCTATCAAATCCCCTATCCTATCCTCTATCCTATCGTATCCTCTATCCTATCCTATCTTCTATCCTATCCTATCCTCTATCCTATCAAATCCCCTATCCTATCCTCTATCCTATCCTATCCTCTATCCTATCCTATCCTCTATCCTATCCTATCCTCTATCCTATCCAATCCTCTATCCTATCCATTTCTCTGTCCTATCATATCCTCTATCCTATAATATCCTCTATCCTATCCTATCCTCTATCCTATCCTATCCTCTATCCTATCCTATCCTCTATCCTATCCTATCCTCTATCCTATCCTATCTTCTATCCTATCCTATCCTTTATCCTATCCTATCCTCTATCCTATCCTATCATCTATCCTATCCTATCCTCTATCCTATCCTATGCTCTATCCTATCCTACCTTCTATCCTACCCTATCCTCTATCCTATCAAATCCCCTATCCTATCCTCTATCCCACCCTATCCTGTATCCTATCCAATCCTCAATCCTATCCTATCATCTATCCTCTATCCTATCCAATCCTCTATCCTATCCATTCCTCTGTCCTATCATATCCTCTATCCTATAATATCCTCTATCCTATCCTATTCTCTATCCGATCCTCTATCCTATCCTATCCTCTATGCTATCCTATCCTCTATCCTATCCTATCCTTTATCCTATCCTATCCTCTATCCTATCCTATCATCTATCCTATCCTATCCTCTATCCTATCCTATGCTCTATCCTATCCTATCTTCTATCCTATCCTATCCTCTATCCTATCAAATCCCCTATCCTATCCTCTATCCCATCCTATCCTGTATCCTATCCAATCCTCAATCCTATCCTCTCATCTATCCTCTATCCTATCCAATCCTCTATCCTATCCATTCCTCTGTCCTATCATATCCTCTATCCTATAATATCCTCTATCCTATCCATTCCTCTGCCCTATCATATCCTCTATCCTATAATATCCTCTATCCTATCCTATTCTCTATCCAATCCTCTATCCTATCCTATCCTCTATCCTATCCTATCCTCTATCCTATCCTATCCTCTATCCTATCCTATGCTCTATCCTATCCTATCTTCTATCCTATCCTATCCTCTATCCTATCAAATCCCCTATCCTATCCTCTATCCCATCCTATCCTGTATCCTATCCAATCCTCAATCCTATCCTATCATCTATCCTCTATCCTATCCAATCCTCTATCCTATCCATTCCTCTGTCCTATCATATCCTCTATCCTATAATATCCTCTATCCTATCCTATTCTCTATCCGATCCTCTATCCTATCCTATTGTTCTTTGTAGGAATTACTACGCGTCGGAGCGATCCCGCACGCTCCGTGGTTTCGCTTACGTGTTCGAATAAACAACACTTTTGAAAGTACGATGTCTTTATTAATCACTTTGTCGAATTGGACTCGCGATATGCCAGTCTATAAAGGTCTATAAAGTTCTGGGTTCACTCTTTTAATACGCTTTACGTTTATACGCGTACAAGTTGGTTCGACGTAATCGCGAGAGACCGTGTATTCTATAAATTATATGACTGAATCTCGTACGATTTTCGTTCGTGCACAATGACAGCCTAATCGTTCAGGCGAACTGGTTCGCGGCCCGCGGCCGCGTTCCATATATTCGCGCTCTCTCCCTTGAATCGCGATCGGCAGATGTTTCGTCGCGATCGTCGGATCTTCGTCGTCGCTGTCGCTGCCCTATTACCTTATATGGTCATTGGCGATTCCCATGACTATATAAGGCTCGACGGTTTCCCGCCAAATCTAACGGATCGATGAAACGGACGGATCGCGCGCTCTTATGGTTCTTTATATTTCGTATAATCGTGTGTTTTATAGACGTTACAGGCGGGACTTGTTCTTCGCCTGACGCTAATTCGTATACGTGTGCACACTGCAGGTGGAACGTGATCTTCACCTTATCGTTTATATTAATATTGATATTAGCTAGGTGGAACGCGATCTTCACCATATGCTTGTTTGCACGAATGTATGTGTAGGTTGTAGGCCCATATCCCCTTATCTGGCTGTTAGGCCCATTCGATGGTATTACAATTGATCGTTGACACTTCGAAGTGTTGCGACGCGACACCTATCCTCTATCCTATCCTATCCTCTATCCTATCCTATCCTCTATCCTATCCTATCCTCTATCCTATCCTATCCTCTATCCTATCCTATCCTCTATCCTATCCTATCCTCTATCCTATCCTATGCTCTATCCTATCCTATCTTCTATCCTATCCTATCCTCTATCCTATCAAATCCCCTATCCTATCCTCTATCCCACCCTATCCTGTATCCTATCCAATCCTCAATCCTATCCTATCATCTATCCTCTATCCTATCCAATCCTCTATCCTATCCATTCCTCTGTCCTATCATATCCTCTATCCTATAATATCCTCTATCCTATCCTATCCTCTATACTATCCTATCCTCTATCCTATCAAATCCCCTATCCTATCATCTATCCCATCGTATCCTGTATCCTATCCAATCCTCAATCCTATCCTATCATCTATCCTCTATCCTATCCAATCCTCTATCCTATCCATTCCTCTGTCCTATCATATCCTCTATCCTATAATATCCTCTATCCTATCCTATTCTCTATCGAATCCTCTATCCTATCCTATCCTCTATCCTATCCTATCCTCTATCCTATCCTATCCTCTATCCTATCCTATCCTCTATCCTATCCTATCCTCTATCCTATCCTATCCTCTATCCTATCCTATGCTCTATCCTATCCTATCTTCTATCCTATCCTATCCTCTATCCTATCAAATCCCCTATCCTATCCTCTATCCCATCCTATCCTGTATCCTATCCAATCCTCAATCCTATCCTATCACCTATCCTCTATCCTATCCAATCCTCTATCCTATCCATTCCTCTGTCCTATGATATCCTCTATACTATAATATCCTCTATCCTATCCTATCCTCTATCCTATCCTATCCTCTATCCTATACTATCCTCTATACTATCCAATCCTCTAACCTATCCATTCCTCTGTCCTATCATATCCTCTATCCTATAATATCCTCTATCCTATCCTATTCTCTATCCAATCCTCTATCCTATCCTATCCTCTATCCTATCCTATCCTCTATCCTATCCTATCCTCTATCCTATCCTATCCTCTATCCTATCCTATCCTCTATCCTATCCTATCCTCTATCCTATCCTATGCTCTATCCTATCCTATCCTCTATCCTATCCTATCCTCTATCCTATCCTATCCTCTATCCTATCCTATCCTCTATCCTATCCTATCCTCTATCCTATCCTATCCTCTATCCGATCCTATCCTCTATCCTATCCTATCCTCTATCCTATCCTATCCTCTATCCTATCCTATCCTCTATCCTATCAAATCCCCTATCCTATCCTCTATCCCATCCTATCCTGTATCCTATCCAATCCTCAATCCTATCCTATCATCTATCCTATATCCTATCCTATCCTCTATCCTATCCTCTATCCTATCGTCTATCCTATCCTATCCTCTATCCTATCCTATCCTCTATCCTATCCTATCCTCTATCCTATCCTCTATCCTATCCTATCCCCTATCCTATCCTATCCTCTATCCTATCCAGTCCCCTATCCTATCCTCTATCGTATCCGATCCTCAATCCTATCCTATCGTGTATATTATCGTATCCTCTATCCTATCCTACCCTCTATCCTATAATATCATCTATCGTATCCTATCCTCTATCCTATCCTATCCTCTATCCTATCCTCTATCCTATCCTATCCTCTATCCTATCCTATCCTCTATCCTATCGTCTATCCTATCCTCTATCCTATACTATTCTCTATCGTATCCGATCCCCTACCTTATCCTCTATCCTATCCTATCCTCTATCCTATCCTATCCTCAATCCTATCCTACCCTCTACACTATCCTATTCTCTACCCTATCCTATCCTCTATCCTATGCTATCCTCTATCCTATCCTCTATCCTATCCTATTCTCTATCCTATCCTATCCTCTATCCTATCGTCTGTCCTATCCTATCCTCTATCCTATCCTATCCTCTATCCTATCCTATCCTCTATCCTATCCTATCCGCTATCCTATCCTACACTCTACCCTATCCTATCCTCTATCCTATCCTATCCTCTATCCTATCCTGTCCTCTATCCTATCCTACCCTCTATCCTATCCTATCTTCTATCTTACCCTATCATCTATCCTATCAAATCCCCTATCCTATCCTCTATCCTATCGTATCCTCTATCCTATCCTATCTTCTATCCTATCCTATCCTCTATCCTATCAAATCCCCTATCCTATCCTCTATCCTATCCTATCCTCTATCCTATCCTATCCTCTATCCTATCCTATCCTCTATCCTATCCAATCCTCTATCCTATCCATTTCTCTGTCCTATCATATCCTCTATCCTATAATATCCTCTATCCTATCCTATCCTCTATCCTATCCTATCCTCTATCCTATCCTATCCTCTATCCTATCCTATCTTCTATCCTATCCTATCCTTTATCCTATCCTATCCTCTATCCTATCCTATCATCTATCCTATCCTATCCTCTATCCTATCCTATGCTCTATCCTATCCTACCTTCTATCCTACCCTATCCTCTATCCTATCAAATCCCCTATCCTATCCTCTATCCCACCCTATCCTGTATCCTATCCAATCCTCAATCCTATCCTATCATCTATCCTCTATCCTATCCAATCCTCTATCCTATCCATTCCTCTGTCCTATCATATCCTCTATCCTATAATATCCTCTATCCTATCCTATTCTCTATCCGATCCTCTATCCTATCCTATCCTCTATGCTATCCTATCCTCTATCCTATCCTATCCTTTATCCTATCCTATCCTCTATCCTATCCTATCATCTATCCTATCCTATCCTCTATCCTATCCTATGCTCTATCCTATCCTATCTTCTATCCTATCCTATCCTCTATCCTATCAAATCCCCTATCCTATCCTCTATCCCATCCTATCCTGTATCCTATCCAATCCTCAATCCTATCCTATCATCTATCCTCTATCCTATCCAATCCTCTATCCTATCCATTCCTCTGTCCTATCATATCCTCTATCCTATAATATCCTCTATCCTATCCATTCCTCTGCCCTATCATATCCTCTATCCTATAATATCGTCTATCCTATCCTATTCTCTATCCAATCCTCTATCCTATCCTATCCTCTATCCTATCCTATCCTCTATCCTATCCTATCCTCTATCCTATCCTATGCTCTATCCTATCCTATCTTCTATCCTATCCTATCCTCTATCCTATCAAATCCCCTATCCTATCCTCTATCCCATCCTATCCTGTATCCTATCCAATCCTCAATCCTATCCTATCATCTATCCTCTATCCTATCCAATCCTCTATCCTATCCATTCCTCTGTCCTATCATATCCTCTATCCTATAATATCCTCTATCCTATCCTATTCTCTATCCGATCCTCTATCCTATCCTATTGTTCTTTGTAGGAATTACTACGCGTCGGAGCGATCCCGCACGCTCCGTGGTTTCGCTTACGTGTTCGAATAAACAACACTTTTGAAAGTACGATGTCTTTATTAATCACTTTGTCGAATTGGACTCGCGATATGCCAGTCTATAAAGGTCTATAAAGTTCTGGGTTCACTCTTTTAATACGCTTTACGTTTATACGCGTACAAGTTGGTTCGACGTAATCGCGAGAGACCGTGTATTCTATAAATTATATGACTGAATCTCGTACGATTTTCGTTCGTGCACAATGACAGCCTAATCGTTCAGGCGAACTGGTTCGCGGCCCGCGGCCGCGTTCCATATATTCGCGCTCTCTCCCTTGAATCGCGATCGGCAGATGTTTCGTCGCGATCGTCGGATCTTCGTCGTCGCTGTCGCTGCCCTATTACCTTATATGGTCATTGGCGATTCCCATGACCATATAAGGCTCGACGGTTTCCCGCCAAATCTAACGGATCGATGAAACGGACGGATCGCGCGCTCTTATGGTTCTTTATATTTCGTATAATCGTGTGTTTTATAGACGTTACAGGCGGGACTTGTTCTTCGCCTGACGCTAATTCGTATACGTGTGCACACTGCAGGTGGAACGTGATCTTCACCTTATCGTTTATATTAATATTGATATTAGCTAGGTGGAACGCGATCTTCACCATATGCTTGTTTGCACGAATGTATGTGTAGGTTGTAGGCCCATATCCCCTTATCTGGCTGTTAGGCCCATTCGATGGTATTACAATTGATCGTTGACACTTCGAAGTGTTGCGACGCGACACCTATCCTCTATCCTATCCTATCCTCTATCCTATCCTATCCTCTATCCTATCCTATCCTCTATCCTATCCTATCCTCTATCCTATCCTATCCTCTATCCTATCCTATCCTCTATCCTATCCTACCCTCTATCCTATCCTATGCTCTATCCTATCCTATCTTCTATCCTATCCTATCCTCTATCCTATCAAATCCCCTATCCTATCCTCTATCCCATCCTATCCTGTATCCTATCCAATCCTCAATCCTATCCTATCACCTATCCTCTATCCTATCCAATCCTCTATCCTATCCATTCCTCTGTCCTATGATATCCTCTATACTATAATATCCTCTATCCTATCCTATCCTCTATCCTATCCTATCCTCTATCCTATACTATCCTCTATCCTATCCTATCCTCTATCCTATACTATCCTCTATACTATCCAATCCTCTAACCTATCCATTCCTCTGTCCTATCATATCCTCTATCCTATAATATCCTCTATCCTATCCTATTCTCTATCCTATCCTATCCTCTATCCTATCCTATCCTCTATCCTATCCTATCCTCTATCCTATCCTATCCTCTATCCTATCAAATCCCCTATCCTATCCTCTATCCCATCCTATCCTGTATCCTATCCAATCCTCAATCCTATCCTATCATCTATCCTCTATCCTATCCAATCCTCTATCCTATCCATTCCTCTGTCCTATCATATCCTCTATCCTATAATATCCTCTATCCTATCCTATCCTCTATACTATCCTATCCTCAATCCTATCAAATCCCCTATCATATCCTCTATCCCATCCTATCCTGTATCCTATCCAATCCTCAATCCTATCCTATCATCTATCCTCTATCCTATCCAATCCTCTATCCTATCCATTCCTCTGTCCTATCATATCCTCTATCCTATCCTATCCTCTATCCTATCCTATGCTCTATCCTATCCTATCCTCTATCCTATCCTATCCTCTATCCTATCCTATCCTCTATCCTATCCTATGCTCTATCCTATCCTATCTTCTATCCTATCCTATCCTCTATCCTATCAAATCCCCTATCTTATCCTGTATCCCATCCTATCCTGTATCCTATCCAATCCTCAATCCTATCCTATCATCTATCCTCTATCCTATCCAATCCTCTATCCTATCCATTCCTCTGTCCTATCATATCCTCTATCCTATAATATCCTCTATCCTATCCTATTCTCTATCCGATCCTCTATCCTATCCTATCCTCTATCCTATCCTATCCTCGATCCTATCCTATCCTCTATCCTATCCTATCCTCTATCCTATCATGTCCTCTATCCTATCCTATCCTCTATCCTATCCTATCCTCTATCCTATCCTATGCTCTATCCTATCCTATCTTCTATCCTATCCTATCCTCTATCCTATCAAATCCCCTATCCTATCCTCTATCCCATCCTATCCTGTATCCTATCCAATCCTCAATCCTATCCTATCATCTATCCTCTATCCTATCCAATCCTCTATCCTATCCATTCCTCTGTCCTATCATATCCTCTATCCTATAATATCCTCTATCCTATCCTATCTTCTATCCTATCCTATCCTCTATCCTATCAAATCCCCTATCCTATCCTCTATCCCATCCTATCCTGTATCCTATCCAATCCTCAATCCTATCCTATCATCTATCCTCTATCCTATCCAATCCTCTATCCTATCCATTCCTCTGTCCTATCATATCCTCTATCCTATAATATCCTCTATCCTATCCTATTCTCTATCCGATCCTCTATCCTATCCTATCCTCTATCCTATCCTATCCTCTATCCTATCCTATCCTCTATCCTATCCTATCCTCTATCCTATCCTATCCTCTATCCTATCCTATCCTCTATCCTATCCTATGCTCTATCCTATCCTATCTTCTATCCCATCCTATCCTGTATCCTATCCAATCCTCAATCCTATCCTATCATCTATCCTCTATCCTATCCAATCCTCTATCCTATCCATTCCTCTGTCCTATCATATCCTCTATCCTATAATATCCTCTATCCTATCCTATCCTCTATACTATCCTATCCTCTATCCTATCAAATCCCCTATCCTATCCTCTATCCCATCCTATCCTGTATCCTATCCAATCCTCAATCCTATCCTATCATCAATCCTCTATCCTATCCAATCCTCTATCCTATCCATTCCTCTGTCCTATCATATCCTCTATCCTATAATATCCTCTATCCTATCCTATTCTCTATCGAATCCTCTATCCTATCCTATCCTCTATCCTATCCTATCCTCTATCCTATCCTATCCTCTATCCTATCCTATCCTCTATCCTATCCTATCCTCTATCCTATCCTATCCTCTATACTATCCAATCCTCTAACCTATCCATTCCTCTGTCCTATCATATCCTCTATCCTATAATATCCTCTATCCTATCCTATTCTCTATCCAATCCTCTATCCTATCCTATCCTCTATCCTATCCTATCCTCTATCCTATCCTATCCTCTATCCTATCCTATCCTCTATCCTATCCTATCCTCTATCCTATCCTATGCTCTATCCTATCCTATCTTCTATCCTATCCTATCCTCTATCCTATCAAATCCCCTATCCTATCCTCTATCCCATCCTATCCTGTATCCTATCCAATCCTCAATCCTATCCTATCATCTATCCTCTATCCTATCCAATCCTCTATCCTATCCATTCCTCTATCCTATCCTATCCTCTATCCTATCCTATCCTCTATCCTATCCTATCCTCTATCCTATCCTATCCTCTATCCTATCCTATCCTCTATCCTATCCTATCCTCTATCCTATCCTATGCTCTATCCTATCCTATCCTCTATCCTATCCTATCCTCTATCCTATCCTATCCTCTATCCTATCCTATCCTCTATCCTATCCTATGCTCTATCCTATCCTATCTTCTATCCTATCCTATCCTCTATCCTATCAAATCCCCTATCTTATCCTGTATCCCATCCTATCCTGTATCCTATCCAATCCTCAATCCTATCCTATCATCTATCCTCTATCCTATCCAATCCTCTATCCTATCCATTCCTCTGTCCTATCATATCCTCTATCCTATAATATCCTCTATCCTATCCTATTCTCTATCCGATCCTCTATCCTATCCTATCCTCTATCCTATCCTATCCTCTATCCTATCCTATCCTCTATCCTATCCTATCCTCTATCCTATCATATCCTCTATCCTATCCTATCCTCTATCCTATCCTATCCTATGCTCTATCCTATCCTATCCTCTATCCTATCCTATCCTCTATCCTATCCTATCCTCTATCCTATCCTATCCTCTATCCTATCCTATCCTCTATCCTATCCTATCCTCTATCCTATCCTATCCTCTATCCTATCCTATGCTCTATCCTATCCTATCTTCTATCCTATCCTATCCTCTATCCTATCAAATCCCCTATCCTATCCTCTATCCCATCCTATCCTGTATCCTATCCAATCCTCAATCCTATCCTATCATCTATCCTCTATCCTACCCAATCCTCTATCCTATCCATTCCTCTATCAAATCCTATCCTCTATCCTATCCTATCCTATGCTCTATCCTATCCTATCCTCTATCCTATCCTATCCTCTATCCTATCCTATCCTCTATCCTATCCTATCCTCTATCCTATCCTATCCTCTATCCTATCCTATCCTCTATCCTATCCTATCCTCTATCCTATCCTATGCTCTATCCTATCCTATCTTCTATCCTATCCTATCCTCTATCCTATCAAATCCCCTATCTTATCCTGTATCCCATCCTATCCTGTATCCTATCCAATCCTCAATCCTATCCTATCATCTATCCTCTATCCTATCCAATCCTCTATCCTATCCATTCCTCTGTCCTATCATATCCTCTATCCTATAATATCCTCTATCCTATCCTATTCTCTATCCGATCCTCTATCCTATCCTATCCTCTATCCTATCCTATCCTCTATCCTATCCTATCCTCTATCCTATCCTATCCTCTATCCTATCCTATCCTCTATCCTATCATATCCTCTATCCTATCCTATCCTCTATCCTATCCTATCCTATGCTCTATCCTATCCTATCTTCTATCCTATCCTATCCTCTATCCTATCAAATCCCCTATCCTATCCTCTATCCCATCCTATCCTGTATCCTATCCAATCCTCAATCCTATCCTATCACCTATCCTCTATCCTATCCAATCCTCTATCCTATCCATTCCTCTGTCCTATGATATCCTCTATACTATAATATCCTCTATCCTATCCTATCCTCTATCCTATCCTATCCTCTATCCTATACTATCCTCTATCCTATCCTATCCTCTATCCTATACTATCCTCTATACTATCCAATCCTCTAACCTATCCATTCCTCTGTCCTATCATATCCTCTATCCTATAATATCCTCTATCCTATCCTATTCTCTATCCTATCCTATCCTCTATCCTATCCTATCCTCTATCCTATCCTATCCTCTATCCTATCCTATCCTCTATCCTATCCTATCCTCTATCCTATCCTATGCTCTATCCTATCCTATCCTCTATCCTATCCTATCCTCTATCCTATCCTATCCTCTATCCTATCCTATCCTCTATCCTATCCTATGCTCTATCCTATCCTATCTTCTATCCTATCCTATCCTCTATCCTATCAAATCCCCTATCTTATCCTGTATCCCATCCTATCCTGTATCCTATCCAATCCTCAATCCTATCCTATCATCTATCCTCTATCCTATCCAATCCTCTATCCTATCCATTCCTCTGTCCTATCATATCCTCTATCCTATAATATCCTCTATCCTATCCTATTCTCTATCCGATCCTCTATCCTATCCTATCCTCTATCCTATCCTATCCTCTATCCTATCCTATCCTCTATCCTATCCTATCCTCTATCCTATCATATCCTCTATCCTATCCTATCCTCTATCCTATCCTATCCTATGCTCTATCCTATCCTATCTTCTATCCTATCCTATCCTCTATCCTATCAAATCCCCTATCCTATCCTCTATCCCATCCTATCCTGTATCCTATCCAATCCTCAATCCTATCCTATCATCTATCCTCTATCCTATCCAATCCTCTATCCTATCCATTCCTCTGTCCTATCATATCCTCTATCCTATAATATCCTCTATCCTATCCTATCCTCTATACTATCCTATCCTCAATCCTATCAAATCCCCTATCATATCCTCTATCCCATCCTATCCTGTATCCTATCCAATCCTCAATCCTATCCTATCATCTATCCTCTATCCTATCCAATCCTCTATCCTATCCATTCCTCTGTCCTATCATATCCTCTATCCTATCCTATCCTCTATCCTATCCTATGCTCTATCCTATCCTATCCTCTATCCTATCCTATCCTCTATCCTATCCTATCCTCTATCCTATCCTATCCTCTATCCTATCCTATCCTCTATCCTATCCTATGCTCTATCCTATCCTATCTTCTATCCTATCCTATCCTCTATCCTATCAAATCCCCTATCTTATCCTGTATCCCATCCTATCCTGTATCCTATCCAATCCTCAATCCTATCCTATCATCTATCCTCTATCCTATCCAATCCTCTATCCTATCCATTCCTCTGTCCTATCATATCCTCTATCCTATAATATCCTCTATCCTATCCTATTCTCTATCCGATCCTCTATCCTATCCTATCCTCTATCCTATCCTATCCTCGATCCTATCCTATCCTCTATCCTATCCTATCCTCTATCCTATCATGTCCTCTATCCTATCCTATCCTCTATCCTATCCTATCCTCTATCCTATCCTATGCTCTATCCTATCCTATCTTCTATCCTATCCTATCCTCTATCCTATCAAATCCCCTATCCTATCCTCTATCCCATCCTATCCTGTATCCTATCCAATCCTCAATCCTATCCTATCATCTATCCTCTATCCTATCCAATCCTCTATCCTATCCATTCCTCTGTCCTATCATATCCTCTATCCTATAATATCCTCTATCCTATCCTATCTTCTATCCTATCCTATCCTCTATCCTATCAAATCCCCTATCCTATCCTCTATCCCATCCTATCCTGTATCCTATCCAATCCTCAATCCTATCCTATCATCTATCCTCTATCCTATCCAATCCTCTATCCTATCCATTCCTCTGTCCTATCATATCCTCTATCCTATAATATCCTCTATCCTATCCTATTCTCTATCCGATCCTCTATCCTATCCTATCCTCTATCCTATCCTATCCTCTATCCTATCCTATCCTCTATCCTATCCTATCCTCTATCCTATCCTATCCTCTATCCTATCCTATCCTCTATCCTATCCTATGCTCTATCCTATCCTATCTTCTATCCCATCCTATCCTGTATCCTATCCAATCCTCAATCCTATCCTATCATCTATCCTCTATCCTATCCAATCCTCTATCCTATCCATTCCTCTGTCCTATCATATCCTCTATCCTATAATATCCTCTATCCTATCCTATCCTCTATACTATCCTATCCTCTATCCTATCAAATCCCCTATCCTATCCTCTATCCCATCCTATCCTGTATCCTATCCAATCCTCAATCCTATCCTATCATCAATCCTCTATCCTATCCAATCCTCTATCCTATCCATTCCTCTGTCCTATCATATCCTCTATCCTATCCTATCCTCTATCCTATCCTATGCTCTATCCTATCCTATCCTCTATCCTATCCTATCCTCTATCCTATCCTATCCTCTATCCTATCCTATCCTCTATCCTATCCTATGCTCTATCCTATCCTATCTTCTATCCTATCCTATCCTCTATCCTATCAAATCCCCTATCTTATCCTGTATCCCATCCTATCCTGTATCCTATCCAATCCTCAATCCTATCCTATCATCTATCCTCTATCCTATCCAATCCTCTATCCTATCCATTCCTCTGTCCTATCATATCCTCTATCCTATAATATCCTCTATCCTATCCTATTCTCTATCCGATCCTCTATCCTATCCTATCCTCTATCCTATCCTATCCTCTATCCTATCCTATCCTCTATCCTATCCTATCCTCTATCCTATCATATCCTCTATCCTATCCTATCCTCTATCCTATCCTATCCTATGCTCTATCCTATCCTATCCTCTATCCTATCCTATCCTCTATCCTATCCTATCCTCTATCCTATCCTATCCTCTATCCTATCCTATCCTCTATCCTATCCTATCCTCTATCCTATCCTATCCTCTATCCTATCCTATGCTCTATCCTATCCTATCTTCTATCCTATCCTATCCTCTATCCTATCAAATCCCCTATCCTATCCTCTATCCCATCCTATCCTGTATCCTATCCAATCCTCAATCCTATCCTATCATCTATCCTCTATCCTACCCAATCCTCTATCCTATCCATTCCTCTATCCTATCCTATCCTCTATCCTATCCTATCCTATGCTCTATCCTATCCTATCCTCTATCCTATCCTATCCTCTATCCTATCCTATCCTCTATCCTATCCTATCCTCTATCCTATCCTATCCTCTATCCTATCCTATCCTCTATCCTATCCTATCCTCTATCCTATCCTATGCTCTATCCTATCCTATCTTCTATCCTATCCTATCCTCTATCCTATCAAATCCCCTATCTTATCCTGTATCCCATCCTATCCTGTATCCTATCCAATCCTCAATCCTATCCTATCATCTATCCTCTATCCTATCCAATCCTCTATCCTATCCATTCCTCTGTCCTATCATATCCTCTATCCTATAATATCCTCTATCCTATCCTATTCTCTATCCGATCCTCTATCCTATCCTATCCTCTATCCTATCCTATCCTCTATCCTATCCTATCCTCTATCCTATCCTATCCTCTATCCTATCATATCCTCTATCCTATCCTATCCTCTATCCTATCCTATCCTATGCTCTATCCTATCCTATCTTCTATCCTATCCTATCCTCTATCCTATCAAATCCCCTATCCTATCTTCTATCCCATCCTATCCTGTATCCTATCCAATCCTTAATCCTATCCTATCATCTATCCTCTATCCTATCCAATCCTCTATCCTATCCATTCCTCTGTCCTATCATATCCTCTATCCTATAATATCCTCTATCCTATCCTATCCTCTATACTATCCTATCCTCTATCCTATCAAATCCCCTATCCTATCCTCTATCCCATCCTATCCTGTATCCTATCCAATCCTCAATCCTATCCTATCATCAATCCTCTATCCTATCCAATCCTCTATCCTATCCATTCCTCTGTCCTATCATATCCTCTATCCTATAATATCCTCTATCCTATCCTATTCTCTATCGAATCCTCTATCCTATCCTATCCTCTATCCTATCCTATCCTCTATCCTATCCTATCCTCTATACTATCCAATCCTCTAACCTATCCATTCCTCTGTCCTATCATATCCTCTATCCTATAATATCCTCTATCCTATCCTATTCTCTATCCAATCCTCTATCCTATCCTATCCTCTATCCTATCCTATCCTCTATCCTATCCTATCCTCTATCCTATCCTATCCTCTATCCTATCCTATCCTCTATCCCATCCTATCCTGTATCCTATCCAATCCTCAATCCTATCCTATCATCTATCCTCTATCCTATCCAATCCTCTATCCTATCCATTCCTCTGTCCTATCATATCCTCTATCCTATAATATCCTCTATCCTATCCTATTCTCTATCCAATCCACTATCCTATCCTATCCTCTATCCTATCCTATCCTCTATCCTATCCTATCCTCTATCCTATCAAATCCCCTATCCTATCCTCTATCCCATCCTATCCTGTATCCTATCCAATCCTCAATCCTATCCTATCATCTATCCTCTATCCTATCCAATCCTCTATCCTATCCATTCCTCTGTCCTATCATATCCTCTATCCTATAATATCCTCTATCCTATCCTATTCTCTATCCGATCCTCTATCCTATCCTATCCTCTATCCTATCCTATCCTCGATCCTATCCTATCCTCTATCCTATCCTATCCTCTATCCTATCATGTCCTCTATCCTATCCTATCCTCTATCCTATCCTATCCTCTATCCTATCCTATGCTCTATCCTATCCTATCTTCTATCCTATCCTATCCTCTATCCTATCAAATCCCCTATCCTATCCTCTATCCCATCCTATCCTGTATCCTATCCAATCCTGAATCCTATCCTATCATCTATCCTCTATCCTATCCAATCCTCTATCCTATCCATTCCTCTGTCCTATCATATCCTCTATCCTATAATATCCTCTATCCTATCCTATCTTCTATCCTATCCTATCCTCTATCCTATCAAATCCCCTATCCTATCCTCTATCCCATCCTATCCTGTATCCTATCCAATCCTCAATCCTATCCTATCATCTATCCTCTATCCTATCCAATCCTCTATCCTATCCATTCCTCTGTCCTATCATATCCTCTATCCTATAATATCCTCTATCCTATCCTATTCTCTATCCGATCCTCTATCCTATCCTATCCTCTATCCTATCCTATCCTCTATCCTATCCTATCCTCTATCCTATCCTATCCTCTATCCTATCCTATCCTCTATCCTATCCTATCCTCTATCCTATCCTATGCTCTATCCTATCCTATCTTCTATCCCATCCTATCCTGTATCCTATCCAATCCTCAATCCTATCCTATCATCTATCCTCTATCCTATCCAATCCTCTATCCTATCCATTCCTCTGTCCTATCATATCCTCTATCCTATAATATCCTCTATCCTATCCTATCCTCTATACTATCCTATCCTCTATCCTATCAAATCCCCTATCCTATCCTCTATCCCATCCTATCCTGTATCCTATCCAATCCTCAATCCTATCCTATCATCTATCCTCTATCCTATCCAATCCTCTATCCTATCCATTCCTCTGTCCTATCATATCCTCTATCCTATAATATCCTCTATCCTATCCTATCCTCTATCCTATCCTATCCTTTATCCTATCCTATCCTATCCACTATCCTATCCTATCCTCTATCCTATCCTATCCTCTATCCTATACTATACTCTATACTATCCAATCCTCTAACCTATCCATTCCTCTGTCCTATCATATCCTCTATCCTATAATATCCTCTATCCTATCCTATTCTCTATCCAATCCTCTATCCTATCCTATCCTCTATCCTATCCTATCCTCTATCCTATCCTATCCTCTATCCTATCCTATCCTCTATCCTATCCTATCCTCTATCCTATCCTATCCTCTATCCTATCAAATCCCCTATCCTATCCTCTATCCTATCCTATCCTGTATCCTATCCTATCCTCTATCCTATCCTATCCTCTATCCTATCCTATCCTCTATCCAATCCTAACCTCTATCCTATCCTATCCTCTATCCTATCCTATCTTCTATCCTATCCTATCCTCTATCCTATCAAATCCCCTATCCTATCCTCTATCCTATCCTATCCTGTATCCTATCCAATCCTCTATCCTACCCTATCATCTATCCTCAATCCTATCCTTTCTTGTATCCTATCCAATCCTCTATCCTATCCTGTCCTCCATCCTATAATATCCTGTATCCTATCTTATCCTCTATCCTATCCTATCGTCTATCCTATCCTATCCTCTATCCTATCCTCTATCCTATCCTATCCTCTATCCTATCCTATCCTATCCTCTATCCTATCCTATCCTCTATCCTATCCTATCCTCTATCCTATTATATCCTCCATCCTATCCTATCCTCTATCCTATCCTATCCTCTATCCTATCCTATCCTCTATCCTATCCTATCCTCTATCCTATCATATCCTCTATCCTATAATATCCTCTATCCTATCCTATCCTCTATCCAATCCTCTATCCTATCCTATCCTCTATCCTATCCTATCCTCTATCCTATCCTATCCTCTATCCTATCCTATCCTCTATCCTATCCTATCCTCTATCCTATCCTATCCTCTATCCTATCCTATCCTCTACCCTATCCTATCCTCTATCCTATCAAATCCCCTATCCTATCGTCTATCCTATCCTATCCTGTTTCCTATCCAATCCTCTATCCTATCGTATCCTTTATCCTATCCTATCTTCTATCCTATCCTGTCCTCTATCCTATCAAATCCCCTATCCTATCCTCTATCCTATCCTATCCTCTATCCTATCCTATCCTCTATCCTATCCTATCCTCTATCCTATCCTATCCTCTATCCTATCCTATCCTCTATCCTATCCTATCCTCTATCCTATCCTATCCTCTATCCTATCCTCTACCCTATCCTATCCTCTATCCTCTATCCTATCCTATCCTCTATCCTATCCTATCCTTTATCCTATCCTATCCTATCCTCTATCCTATCCTATCCTCTATCCTATCCTATCCTCTATCATATACTATCCTCTATACTATCCAATCCTCTATCCTATCCATTCCTCTGTCCTATCATATCATCTATCCTATAATATCCTCTATCCTATCCTATCCTCTATCCAATCCTCTATCATATCCAATCCTCTATCCTATCCTATCCTCTATCCTATCCTATCTTCTATCCTATCCTATCCTCTATCCTATCAAATCCCCTATCCTATCGTCTATCCTATCCTATCCTGTATCCTATCCAATCCTCTATCCTACCCTATCATCTATCCTCAATCCTATCCTTTCCTGTATCCTATCCAATCCTCTATCCTATCCTGTCCTCTATCCTATAATATCCTGTATCCTATCTTATCCTCTATCCTATCCTATTCTCTATCCGATCCTCTATCCTATCCTATTGTTCTTTGTAGGAATTACTACGCGTCGGAGCGATCCCGCACGCTCCGTGGTTTCGCTTACGTGTTCGAATAAACAACACTTTTGAAAGTACGATGTCTTTATTAATCACTTTGTCGAATTGGACTCGCGATATGCCAGTCTATAAAGGTCTATAAAGTTCTGGGTTCACTCTTTTAATACGCTTTACGTTTATACGCGTACAAGTTGGTTCGACGTAATCGCGAGAGACCGTGTATTCTATAAATTATATGACTGAATCTCGTACGATTTTCGTTCGTGCACAATGACAGCCTAATCGTTCAGGCGAACTGGTTCGCGGCCCGCGGCCGCGTTCCATATATTCGCGCTCTCTCCCTTGAATCGCGATCGGCAGATGTTTCGTCGCGATCGTCGGATCTTCGTCGTCGCTGTCGCTGCCCTATTACCTTATATGGTCATTGGCGATTCCCATGACCATATAAGGCTCGACGGTTTCCCGCCAAATCTAACGGATCGATGAAACGGACGGATCGCGCGCTCTTATGGTTCTTTATATTTCGTATAATCGTGTGTTTTATAGACGTTACAGGCGGGACTTGTTCTTCGCCTGACGCTAATTCGTATACGTGTGCACACTGCAGGTGGAACGTGATCTTCACCTTATCGTTTATATTAATATTGATATTAGCTAGGTGGAACGCGATCTTCACCATATGCTTGTTTGCACGAATGTATGTGTAGGTTGTAGGCGGTACACGATCTTCGCCTTATCTGGCTGTTAGGCCCATTCCATGGTATTACAATTGATCGTTGACACTTCGAAGTGTTGCGACGCGACACCTATCCTCTATCCTATCCTATCCTCTATCCTATCCTATCCTCTATCCTATCCTATCCTCTATCCTATCCTATCCTCTATCCTATCCTATCCTCTATCCTATCCTATCCTCTATCCTATCCTATGCTCTATCCTATCCTATCTTCTATCCTATCCTATCCTCTATCCTATCAAATCCCCTATCCTATCCTCTATCCCATCCTATCCTGTATCCTATCCAATCCTCAATCCTATCCTATCATCTATCCTCTATCCTATCCAATCCTCTATCCTATCCATTCCTCTGTCCTATCATATCCTCTATCCTATAATATCCTCTATCCTATCCTATCCTCTATACTATCCTATCCTCTATCCTATCAAATCCCCTATCCTATCATCTATCCCATCGTATCCTGTATCCTATCCAATCCTCAATCCTATCCTATCATCTATCCTCTATCCTATCCAATCCTCTATCCTATCCATTCCTCTGTCCTATCATATCCTCTATCCTATAATATCCTCTATCCTATCCTATTCTCTATCGAATCCTCTATCCTATCCTATCCTCTATCCTATCCTATCCTCTATCCTATCCTATCCTCTATCCTATCCTATCCTCTATCCTATCCTATCCTCTATCCTATCCTATGCTCTATCCTATCCTATCTTCTATCCTATCCTATCCTCTATCCTATCAAATCCCCTATCCTATCCTCTATCCCATCCTATCCTGTATCCTATCCAATCCTCAATCCTATCCTATCACCTATCCTCTATCCTATCCAATCCTCTATCCTATCCATTCCTCTGTCCTATGATATCCTCTATACTATAATATCCTCTATCCTATCCTATCCTCTATCCTATCCTATCCTCTATCCTATCAAATCCCCTATCCTATCCTCTATCCCATCCTATCCTGTATCCTATCCAATCCTCAATCCTATCCTATCATCTATCCTCTATCCTATCCAATCCTCTATCCTATCCATTCCTCTGTCCTATCATATCCTCTATCCTATCCTATTCTCTATCCGATCCTCTATCCTATCCTATCCTCTATCCTATCCTATCCTCTATCCTATCCTATCCTCTATCCTATCCTATCCTCTATCCTATCATGTCCTCTATCCTATCCTATCCTCTATCCTATCCTATCCTCTATCCTATCCTATGCTCTATCCTATCCTATCTTCTATCCTATCCTATCCTCTATCCTATCAAATCCCCTATCCTATCCTCTATCCCATCCTATCCTGTATCCTACCCAATCCTCAATCCTATCCTATCATCTATCCTCTATCCTATCCAATCCTCTATCCTATCCATTCCTCTGTCCTATCATATCCTCTATCCTATAATATCCTCTATCCTATCCTATCTTCTATCCTATCCTATCCTCTATCCTATCAAATCCCCTATCCTATCCTCTATCCCATCCTATCCTGTATCCTATCCAATCCTCAATCCTATCCTATCATCTATCCTCTATCCTATCCAATCCTCTATCCTATCCATTCCTCTGTCCTATCATATCCTCTATCCTATAATATCCTCTATCCTATCCTATCCTCTATACTATCCTATCCTCTATCCTATCAAATCCCCTATCCTATCATCTATCCCATCGTATCCTGTATCCTATCCAATCCTCAATCCTATCCTATCATCTATCCTCTATCCTATCCAATCCTCTATCCTATCCATTCCTCTGTCCTATCATATCCTCTATCCTATAATATCCTCTATCCTATCCTATTCTCTATCCGATCCTCTATCCTATCCTATCCTCTATCCTATCCTATCCTCTATCCTATCCTATCCTCTATCCTATCCTATCCTCTATCCTATCATATCCTCAATCCTATCCTATCCTCTATCCTATCCTATCCTATGCTCTATCCTATCCTATCTTCTATCCTATCCTATCCTCTATCCTATCAAATCCCCTATCCTATCCTCTATCCCATCCTATCCTGTATCCTATCCAATCCTCAATCCTATCCTATCATCTATCCTCTATCCTATACAATCCTCTATCCTATCCATTCCTCTGTCCTATCATATCCTCTATCCTATAATATCCTCTATCCTATCCTATCCTCTATACTATCCTATCCTCAATCCTATCAAATCCCCTATCATATCCTCTATCCCATCCTATCCTGTATCCTATCCAATCCTCAATCCTATCCTATCATCTATCCTCTATCCTATCCAATCCTCTATCCTATCCATTCCTCTGTCCTATCATATCCTCTATCCTATAATATCCTCTATCCTATCCTATTCTCTATCCAATCCACTATCCTATCCTATCCTCTATCCTATCCTATCCTCTATCCTATCCTATCCTCTATCCTATCAAATCCCCTATCCTATCCTCTATCCCATCCTATCCTGTATCCTATCCAATCCTCAATCCTATCCTATCATCTATCCTCTATCCTATCCAATCCTCTATCCTATCCATTCCTCTGTCCTATCATATCCTCTATCCTATAATATCCTCTATCCTATCCTATTCTCTATCCGATCCTCTATCCTATCCTATCCTCTATCCTATCCTATCCTCGATCCTATCCTATCCTCTATCCTATCCTATCCTCTATCCTATCATGTCCTCTATCCTATCCTATCTTCTATCCTATCCTATCCTCTATCCTATCAAATCCCCTATCCTATCCTCTATCCCATCCTATCCTGTATCCTATCCAATCCTCAATCCTATCCTATCATCTATCCTCTATCCTATCCAATCCTCTATCCTATCCATTCCTCTGTCCTATCATATCCTCTATCCTATAATATCCTCTATCCTATCCTATTCTCTATCCGATCCTCTATCCTATCCTATCCTCTATCCTATCCTATCCTCTATCCTATCCTATCCTCTATCCTATCCTATCCTCTATCCTATCCTATCCTCTATCCTATCCTATCCTCTATCCTATCCTATGCTCTATCCTATCCTATCTTCTATCCCATCCTATCCTGTATCCTATCCAATCCTCAATCCTATCCTATCATCTATCCTCTATCCTATCCAATCCTCTATCCTATCCATTCCTCTGTCCTATCATATCCTCTATCCTATAATATCCTCTATCCTATCCTATCCTCTATACTATCCTATCCTCTATCCTATCAAATCCCCTATCCTATCCTCTATCCCATCCTATCCTGTATCCTATCCAATCCTCAATCCTATCCTATCATCTATCCTCTATCCTATCCAATCCTCTATCCTATCCATTCCTCTGTCCTATCATATCCTCTATCCTATAATATCCTCTATCCTATCCTATCCTCTATCCTATCCTATCCTTTATCCTATCCTATCCTATCCACTATCCTATCCTATCCTCTATCCTATCCTATCCTCTATCCTATACTATACTCTATACTATCCAATCCTCTAACCTATCCATTCCTCTGTCCTATCATATCCTCTATCCTATAATATCCTCTATCCTATCCTATTCTCTATCCAATCCTCTATCCTATCCTATCCTCTATCCTATCCTATCCTCTATCCTATCCTATCCTCTATCCTATCCTATCCTCTATCCTATCCTATCCTCTATCCTATCAAATCCCCTATCCTATCCTCTATCCTATCCTATCCTGTATCCTATCCTATCCTCTATCCTATCCTATCCTCTATCCTATCCTATCCTCTATCCAATCCTAACCTCTATCCTATCCTATCCTCTATCCTATCCTATCTTCTATCCTATCCTATCCTCTATCCTATCAAATCCCCTATCCTATCCTCTATCCTATCCTATCCTGTATCCTATCCAATCCTCTATCCTACCCTATCATCTATCCTCAATCCTATCCTTTCTTGTATCCTATCCAATCCTCTATCCTATCCTGTCCTCTATCCTATAATATCCTGTATCCTATCTTATCCTCTATCCTATCCTATCGTCTATCCTATCCTATCCTCTATCCTATCCTCTATCCTATCCTATCCTCTATCCTATCCTATCCTATCCTCTATCCTATCCTATCCTCTATCCTATCCTATCCTCTATCCTATCCTATCCTCTATCCTATCCTATCCTCTATCCTATCATATCCTCTATCCTATAATATCCTCTATCCTATCCTATCCTCTATCCAATCCTCTATCCTATCCTATCCTCTATCCTATCCTATCCTCTATCCTATCCTATCCTCTATCCTATCCTATCCTCTATCCTATCCTATCCTCTATCCTATCCTATCCTCTATCCTATCCTATCCTCTACCCTATCCTATCCTCTATCCTATCAAATCCCCTATCCTATCGTCTATCCTATCCTATCCTGTTTCCTATCCAATCCTCTATCCTATCGTATCCTTTATCCTATCCTATCTTCTATCCTATCCTGTCCTCTATCCTATCAAATCCCCTATCCTATCCTCTATCCTATCCTATCCTCTATCCTATCCTATCCTCTATCCTATCCTATCCTCTATCCTATCCTATCCTCTATCCTATCCTATCCTCTATCCTATCCTATCCTCTATCCTATCCTCTACCCTATCCTATCCTCTATCCTCTATCCTATCCTATCCTCTATCCTATCCTATCCTTTATCCTATCCTATCCTATCCTCTATCCTATCCTATCCTCTATCCTATCCTATCCTCTATCATATACTATCCTCTATACTATCCAATCCTCTATCCTATCCATTCCTCTGTCCTATCATATCATCTATCCTATAATATCCTCTATCCTATCCTATCCTCTATCCAATCCTCTATCATATCCAATCCTCTATTCTATCCTATCCTCTATCCTATCCTATCTTCTATCCTATCCTATCCTCTATCCTATCAAATCCCCTATCCTATCGTCTATCCTATCCTATCCTGTATCCTATCCAATCCTCTATCCTACCCTATCATCTATCCTCAATCCTATCCTTTCCTGTATCCTATCCAATCCTCTATCCTATCCTGTCCTCTATCCTATAATATCCTGTATCCTATCTTATCCTCTATCCTATCCTATTCTCTATCCGATCCTCTATCCTATCCTATTGTTCTTTGTAGGAATTACTACGCGTCGGAGCGATCCCGCACGCTCCGTGGTTTCGCTTACGTGTTCGAATAAACAACACTTTTGAAAGTACGATGTCTTTATTAATCACTTTGTCGAATTGGACTCGCGATATGCCAGTCTATAAAGGTCTATAAAGTTCTGGGTTCACTCTTTTAATACGCTTTACGTTTATACGCGTACAAGTTGGTTCGACGTAATCGCGAGAGACCGTGTATTCTATAAATTATATGACTGAATCTCGTACGATTTTCGTTCGTGCACAATGACAGCCTAATCGTTCAGGCGAACTGGTTCGCGGCCCGCGGCCGCGTTCCATATATTCGCGCTCTCTCCCTTGAATCGCGATCGGCAGATGTTTCGTCGCGATCGTCGGATCTTCGTCGTCGCTGTCGCAGCCCTATTACCTTATATGGTCATTGGCGATTCCCATGACCATATAAGGCTCGACGGTTTCCCGCCAAATCTAACGGATCGATGAAACGGACGGATCGCGCGCTCTTATGGTTCTTTATATTTCGTATAATCGTGTGTTTTATAGACGTTACAGGCGGGACTTGTTCTTCGCCTGACGCTAATTCGTATACGTGTGCACACTGCAGGTGGAACGTGATCTTCACCTTATCGTTTATATTAATATTGATATTAGCTAGGTGGAACGCGATCTTCACCATATGCTTGTTTGCACGAATGTATGTGTAGGTTGTAGGCGGTACACGATCTTCGCCTTATCTGGCTGTTAGGCCCATTCGATGGTATTACAATTGATCGTTGACACTTCGAAGTGTTGCGACGCGACACCTATCCTCTATCCTATCCTATCCTCTATCCTATCCTATCCTCTATCCTATCCTATCCTCTATCCTATCCTATCCTCTATCCTATCCTATCCTCTATTCTATCCTATCCTCTATCCTATCCTATGCTCTATCCTATCCTATCTTCTATCCTATCCTATCCTCTATCCTATCAAATCCCCTATCCTATCCTCTATCCCATCCTATCCTGTATCCTATCCAATCCTCAATCCTATCCTATCATCTATCCTCTATCCTATCCAATCCTCTATCCTATCCATTCCTCTGTCCTATCATATCCTCTATCCTATAATATCCTCTATCCTATCCTATCCTCTATACTATCCTATCCTCTATCCTATCAAATCCCCTATCCTATCATCTATCCCATCGTATCCTGTATCCTATCCAATCCTCAATCCTATCCTATCATCTATCCTCTATCCTATCCAATCCTCTATCCTATCCATTCCTCTGTCCTATCATATCCTCTATCCTATAATATCCTCTATCCTATCCTATTCTCTATCGAATCCTCTATCCTATCCTATCCTCTATCCTATCCTATCCTCTATCCTATCCTATCCTCTATCCTATCCTATCCTCTATCCTATCCTATCCTCTATCCTATCCTATGCTCTATCCTATCCTATCTTCTATCCTATCCTATCCTCTATCCTATCAAATCCCCTATCCTATCCTCTATCCCATCCTATCCTGTATCCTATCCAATCCTCAATCCTATCCCATCACCTATCCTCTATCCTATCCAATCCTCTATCCTATCCATTCCTCTGTCCTATGATATCCTCTATACTATAATATCCTCTATCCTATCCTATCCTCTATCCTATCCTATCCTCTATCCTATACTATCCTCTATACTATCCAATCCTCTAACCTATCCATTCCTCTGTCCTATCATATCCTCTATCCTATAATATCCTCTATCCTATCCTATTCTCTATCCAATCCTCTATCCTATCCTATCCTCTATCCTATCCTATCCTCTATCCTATCCTATCCTCTATCCTATCCTATCCTCTATCCTATCCTATCCTCTATCCTATCCTATCCTCTATCCTATCCTATCCTCTATCCTATCCTATCCTCTATCCTATCCTATGCTCTATCCTATCCTATCCTCTATCCTATCCTATCCTCTATCCTATCCTATCCTCTATCCTATCCTATCCTATGCTCTATCCTATCCTATCTTCTATCCTATCCTATCCTCTATCCTATCAAATCCCCTATCTTATCCTGTATCCCATCCTATCCTGTATCCTATCCAATCCTCAATCCTATCCTATCATCTATCCTCTATCCTATCCAATCCTCTATCCTATCCATTCCTCTGTCCTATCATATCCTCTATCCTATAATATCCTCTATCCTATCCTATTCTCTATCCGATCCTCTATCCTATCCTATCCTCTATCCTATCCTATCCTCTATCCTATCCTATCCTCTATCCTATCCTGTCCTCTATCCTATCCTATCTTCTATCCTATCCTATCCTCTATCCTATCCTATCCTCTACCCTATCCTATCCTCTATCCTATCAAATCCCCTATCCTATCGTCTATCCTATCCTATCCTGTTTCCTATCCAATCCTCTATCCTACCCTATCATCTATCCTCAATCCTATCCTTTCCTGTATCCTATCCAATCCTCTATCCTATCCTGTCCTCTATCCTATAATATCCTGTATCCTATCTTATCCTCTATCCTATCCTATTCTCTATCCGATCCTCTATCCTATCCTATTGTTCTTTGTAGGAATTACTACGCGTCGGAGCGATCCCGCACGCTCCGTGGTTTCGCTTACGTGTTCGAATAAACAACACTTTTGAAAGTACGATGTCTTTATTAATCACTTTGTCGAATTGGACTCGCGATATACCAGTCTATAAAGGTCTATAAAGTTCTGGGTTCACTCTTTTAATACGCTTTACGTTTATACGCGTACAAGTTGGTTCGACGTAATCGCGAGAGACCGTGTATTCTATAAATTATATGACTGAATCTCGTACGATTTTCGTTCGTGCACAATGACAGCCTAATCGTTCAGGCGAACTGGTTCGCGGCCCGCGGCCGCGTTCCATATATTCGCGCTCTCTCCCTTGAATCGCGATCGGCAGATGTTTCGTCGCGATCGTCGGATCTTCGTCGTCGCTGTCGCTGCCCTATTACCTTATATGGTCATTGGCGATTCCCATGACCATATAAGGCTCGACGGTTTCCCGCCAAATCTAACGGATCGATGAAACGGACGGATCGCGCGCTCTTATGGTTCTTTATATTTCGTATAATCGTGTGTTTTATAGACGTTACAGGCGGGACTTGTTCTTCGCCTGACGCTAATTCGTATACGTGTGCACACTGCAGGTGGAACGTGATCTTCACCTTATCGTTTATATTAATATTGATATTAGCTAGGTGGAACGCGATCTTCACCATATGCTTGTTTGCACGAATGTATGTGTAGGTTGTAGGCGGTACACGATCTTCGCCTTATCTGGCTGTTAGGCCCATTCGATGGTATTACAATTGATCGTTGACACTTCCAAGTGTTGCGACGCGACACCTATCCTCTATCCTATCCTATCCTCTATCCTATCCTATCCTCTATCCTATCCTATCCTCTATCCTATCCTATCCTCTATCCTATCCTATCCTCTATCCTATCCTATCCTCTATCCTATCCTATGCTCTATCCTATCCTATCTTCTATCCTATCCTATCCTCTATCCTATCAAATCCCCTATCCTATCCTCTATCCCATCCTATCCTGTATCCTATCCAATCCTCAATCCTATCCTATCATCTATCCTCTATCCTATCCAATCCTCTATCCTATCCATTCCTCTGTCCTATCATATCCTCTATCCTATAATATCCTCTATCCTATCCTATCCTCTATACTATCCTATCCTCTATCCTATCAAATCCCCTATCCTATCATCTATCCCATCGTATCCTGTATCCTATCCAATCCTCAATCCTATCCTATCATCTATCCTCTATCCTATCCAATCCTCTATCCTATCCATTCCTCTGTCCTATCATATCCTCTATCCTATCCTATTCTCTATCGAATCCTCTATCCTATCCTATCCTCTATCCTATCCTATCCTCTATCCTATCCTATCCTCTATCCTATCCTATCCTCTATCCTATCCTATGCTCTATCCTATCCTATCTTCTATCCTATCCTATCCTCTATCCTATCAAATCCCCTATCCTATCCTCTATCCCATCCTATCCTGTATCCTATCCAATCCTCAATCCTATCCCATCACCTATCCTCTATCCTATCCAATCCTCTATCCTATCCATTCCTCTGTCCTATGATATCCTCTATACTATAATATCCTCTATCCTATCCTATCCTCTATCCTATCCTATCCTCTATCCTATACTATCCTCTATACTATCCAATCCTCTAACCTATCCATTCCTCTGTCCTATCATATCCTCTATCCTATAATATCCTCTATCCTATCCTATTCTCTATCCAATCCTCTATCCTATCCTATCCTCTATCCTATCCTATCCTCTATCCTATCCTATCCTCTATCCTATCCTATCCTCTATCCTATCCTATCCTCTATCCTATCCTATCCTCTATCCTATCCTATCCTCTATCCTATCCTATGCTCTATCCTATCCTATCCTCTATCCTATCCTATCCTCTATCCTATCCTATCCTCTATCCTATCCTATCCTCTATCCTATCCTATGCTCTATCCTATCCTATCTTCTATCCTATCCTATCCTCTATCCTATCAAATCCCCTATCTTATCCTGTATCCCATCCTATCCTGTATCCTATCCAATCCTCAATCCTATCCTATCATCTATCCTCTATCCTATCCAATCCTCTATCCTATCCATTCCTCTGTCCTATCATATCCTCTATCCTATAATATCCTCTATCCTATCCTATTCTCTATCCGATCCTCTATCCTATCCTATCCTCTATCCTATCCTATCCTCTATCCTATCCTATCCTCTATCCTATCCTGTCCTCTATCCTATCCTATCTTCTATCCTATCCTATCCTCTATCCTATCCTATCCTCTACCCTATCCTATCCTCTATCCTATCAAATCCCCTATCCTATCGTCTATCCTATCCTATCCTGTTTCCTATCCAATCCTCTATCCTACCCTATCATCTATCCTCAATCCTATCCTTTCCTGTATCCTATCCAATCCTCTATCCTATCCTGTCCTCTATCCTATAATATCCTGTATCCTATCTTATCCTCTATCCTATCCTATTCTCTATCCGATCCTCTATCCTATCCTATTGTCCTTTGTAGGAATTACTACGCGTCGGAGCGATCCCGCACGCTCCGTGGTTTCGCTTACGTGTTCGAATAAACAACACTTTTGAAAGTACGATGTCTTTATTAATCACTTTGTCGAATTGGACTCGCGATATACCAGTCTATAAAGGTCTATAAAGTTCTGGGTTCACTCTTTTAATACGCTTTACGTTTATACGCGTACAAGTTGGTTCGACGTAATCGCGAGAGACCGTGTATTCTATAAATTATATGACTGAATCTCGTACGATTTTCGTTCGTGCACAATGACAGCCTAATCGTTCAGGCGAACTGGTTCGCGGCCCGCGGCCGCGTTCCATATATTCGCGCTCTCTCCCTTGAATCGCGATCGGCAGATGTTTCGTCGCGATCGTCGGATCTTCGTCGTCGCTGTCGCTGCCCTATTACCTTATATGGTCATTGGCGATTCCCATGACCATATAAGGCTCGACGGTTTCCCGCCAAATCTAACGGATCGATGAAACGGACGGATCGCGCGCTCTTATGGTTCTTTATATTTCGTATAATCGTGTGTTTTATAGACGTTACAGGCGGGACTTGTTCTTCGCCTGACGCTAATTCGTATACGTGTGCACACTGCAGGTGGAACGTGATCTTCACCTTATCGTTTATATTAATATTGATATTAGCTAGGTGGAACGCGATCTTCACCATATGCTTGTTTGCACGAATGTATGTGTAGGTTGTAGGCGGTACACGATCTTCGCCTTATCTGGCTGTTAGGCCCATTCCATGGTATTACAATTGATCGTTGACACTTCGAAGTGTTGCGACGCGACACCTATCCTCTATCCTATCCTATCCTCTATCCTATCCTATCCTCTATCCTATCCTATCCTCTATCCTATCCTATCCTCTATCCTATCCTATCCTCTATCCTATCCTATCCTCTATCCTATCCTATCCTCTATCCTATCCTATGCTCTATCCTATCCTATCTTCTATCCTATCCTATCCTCTATCCTATCAAATCCCCTATCCTATCCTCTATCCCATCCTATCCTGTATCCTATCCAATCCTCAATCCTATCCTATCATCTATCCTCTATCCTATCCAATCCTCTATCCTATCCATTCCTCTGTCCTATCATATCCTCTATCCTATAATATCCTCTATCCTATCCTATCCTCTATACTATCCTATCCTCTATCCTATCAAATCCCCTATCCTATCATCTATCCCATCGTATCCTGTATCCTATCCAATCCTCAATCCTATCCTATCATCTATCCTCTATCCTATCCAATCCTCTATCCTATCCATTCCTCTGTCCTATCATATCCTCTATCCTATAATATCCTCTATCCTATCCTATTCTCTATCGAATCCTCTATCCTATCCTATCCTCTATCCTATCCTATCCTCTATCCTATCCTATCCTCTATCCTATCCTATCCTCTATCCTATCCTATCCTCTATCTTATCCTATGCTCTATCCTATCCTATCTTCTATCCTATCCTATCCTCTATCCTATCAAATCCCCTATCCTATCCTCTATCCCATCCTATCCTGTATCCTATCCAATCCTCAATCCTATCCTATCACCTATCCTCTATCCTATCCAATCCTCTATCCTATCCATTCCTCTGTCCTATGATATCCTCTATACTATAATATCCTCTATCCTATCCTATCCTCTATCCTATCCTATCCTCTATCCTATACTGTCCTCTATACTATCCAATCCTCTAACCTATCCATTCCTCTGTCCTATCATATCCTCTATCCTATAATATCCTCTATCCTATCCTATTCTCTATCCAATCCTCTATCCTATCCTATCCTCTATCCTATCCTATCCTCTATCCTATCCTATCCTCTATCCTATCCTATCCTCTATCCTATCCTATCCTCTATCCTATCCTATGCTCTATCCTATCCTATCCTCTATCCTATCCAATCCTCTATCCTATCCTATCCTCTATCCTATCCTATCCTCTATCCTATCCTATGCTCTATCCTATCCTATCTTCTATCCTATCCTATCCTCTATCCTATCAAATCCCCTATCTTATCCTGTATCCCATCCTATCCTGTATCCTATCCAATCCTCAATCCTATCCTATCATCTATCCTCTATCCTATCCAATCCTCTATCCTATCCATTCCTCTGTCCTATCATATCCTCTATCCTATAATATCCTCTATCCTATCCTATTCTCTATCCGATCCTCTATCCTATCCTATCCTCTATCCTATCCTATCCTCTATCCTATCCTATCCTCTATCCTATCCTATCCTCTATCCTATCCTATCCTCTATCCTATCATATCCTCTATCCTATCCTATCCTCTATCCTATCCTATCCTATGCTCTATCCTATCCTATCTTCTATCCTATCCTATCCTCTATCCTATCAAATCCCCTATCCTATCCTCTATCCCATCCTATCCTGTATCCTATCCAATCCTCAATCCTATCCTATCATCTATCCTCTATCCTATCCAATCCTCTATCCTATCCATTCCTCTGTCCTATCATATCCTCTATCCTATAATATCCTCTATCCTATCCTATCCTCTATACTATCCTATCCTCAATCCTATCAAATCCCCTATCATATCCTCTATCCCATCCTATCCTGTATCCTATCCAATCCTCAATCCTATCCTATCATCTATCCTCTATCCTATCCAATCCTCTATCCTATCCATTCCTCTGTCCTATCATATCCTCTATCCTATAATATCCTCTATCCTATCCTATTCTCTATCCAATCCACTATCCTATCCTATCCTCTATCCTATCCTATCCTCTATCCTATCAAATCCCCTATCCTATCCTCTATCCCATCCTATCCTGTATCCTATCCAATCCTCAATCCTATCCTATCATCTATCCTCTATCCTATCCAATCCTCTATCCTATCCATTCCTCTGTCCTATCATATCCTCTATCCTATCCTATTCTCTATCCGATCCTCTATCCTATCCTATCCTCTATCCTATCCTATCCTCTATCCTATCCTATCCTCTATCCTATCCTATCCTCTATCCTATCATGTCCTCTATCCTATCCTATCCTCTATCCTATCCTATCCTCTATCCTATCCTATGCTCTATCCTATCCTATCTTCTATCCTATCCTATCCTCTATCCTATCAAATCCCCTATCCTATCCTCTATCCCATCCTATCCTGTATCCTACCCAATCCTCAATCCTATCCTATCATCTATCCTCTATCCTATCCAATCCTCTATCCTATCCATTCCTCTGTCCTATCATATCCTCTATCCTATAATATCCTCTATCCTATCCTATCTTCTATCCTATCCTATCCTCTATCCTATCAAATCCCCTATCCTATCCTCTATCCCATCCTATCCTGTATCCTATCCAATCCTCAATCCTATCCTATCATCTATCCTCTATCCTATCCAATCCTCTATCCTATCCATTCCTCTGTCCTATCATATCCTCTATCCTATAATATCCTCTATCCTATCCTATTCTCTATCCGATCCTCTATCCTATCCTCTATCCTATCCTATCCTCTATCCTATCCTATCCTCTATCCTATCCTATCCTATCCTCTATCCTATCCTATCCTCTATCCTATCCTATCCTCTATCCTATTATATCCTCCATCCTATCCTATCCTCTATCCTATCCTATCCTCTATCCTATCCTATCCTCTATCCTATCCTATCCTCTATCCTATCATATCCTCTATCCTATAATATCCTCTATCCTATCCTATCCTCTATCCAATCCTCTATCCTATCCTATCCTCTATCCTATCCTATCCTCTATCCTATCCTATCCTCTATCCTATCCTGTCCTCTATCCTATCCTATCTTCTATCCTATCCTATCCTCTATCCTATCCTATCCTCTACCCTATCCTATCCTCTATCCTATCAAATCCCCTATCCTATCGTCTATCCTATCCTATCCTGTATCCTATCCAATCCTCTATCCTATCGTATCCTTTATCCTATCCTATCTTCTATCCTATCCTGTCCTCTATCCTATCAAATCCCCTATCCTATCCTCTATCCTATCCTATCCTCTATCCTATCCTATCCTCTATCCTATCCTATCCTCTATCCTATCCTATCCTCTATCCTATCCTATCCTCTATCCTATCCTATCCTCTATCCTATCCTATCCTCTATCCTATCCTCTACCCTATCCTATCCTCTATCCTCTATCCTATCCTATCCTCTATCCTATCCTAATCCTATCCTCTATCCTATCCTATCCTCTATCCTATCCTATCCTCTATCATATACTATCCTCTATACTATCCAATCCTCTATCCTATCCATTCCTCTGTCCTATCATATCATCTATCCTATAATATCCTCTATCCTATCCTATCCTCTATCCAATCCTCTATCATATCCAATCCTCTATCCTATCCTATCCTCTATCCTATCCTATCTTCTATCCTATCCTATCCTCTATCCTATCAAATCCCCTATCCTATCGTCTATCCTATCCTATCCTGTATCCTATCCAATCCTCTATCCTACCCTATCATCTATCCTCAATCCTATCCTTTCCTGTATCCTATCCAATCCTCTATCCTATCCTGTCCTCTATCCTATAATATCCTGTATCCTATCTTATCCTCTATCCTATCCTATCGTCTATCCTATCCTATCCTCTATCCTATCCTCTATCCTATCCTCTATCCTATCCTCTATCCTATCCTATCCTCTATCCTATCCTATCCTCTATCCTATCCTATCCTATCCTCTATCCTATCCTATCCTCTATCCTATCCTATCCTCTATCCTATTATATCCTTCATCCTATCCTATCCTCTATCCTATCCTATCCTCTATCCTATCCTATCCTCTATCCTATCCTATCCTCTACCCTATCCTATACTCTATCCTATCATATCCTCTATCCTATAATATCCTCTATCGTATCCTATGCTCTATCCAATCCTCTATCCTATCCTATCCTCTATCCTATCGTATCCTCTATCCTATGCTATCTTCTATCCTATCCTATCCTCTATCCTATCAAATCCCCTATCCTATCCTCTATCCTATCCTATCCTGTATCCTATCCAATCCTCTATCCTATCCTATCATCTATCCTCAAGTCGATCCTTTCCTGTATCCTATCCAATCCTCTATCCTATCCTATCCTCTATCCTATCCTATCATCTATCCTATCCTATCCTCTATCCTATCCTATCCTCTATCCTACCCTATCATCTATCCTATCAAATCCCCTATCCTATCCTCTATCCTATCGTATCCTCTATCCTATCCTATCTTGTATCCTATCATATCCTCTATCCTATCAAATCCCCTATCCTATCCTCTATCCTATCCTATCCTCTATCCTATCCTATCCTCTATCCTATCCTATCCTCTATCCTATCCTATCCTCTATCCGATCCTACCCTCTATAATATCCTATCCTCTTTCTTATTCTATCCTCTATCCTATCAAATCCCCTATCCTATCCTCTATCCTATCCTATCCTGTATCCTATCCTACCCTCTATCCTATCCTATCCTCTATCCTATCCTGTATCCTATCCTATCCTCTATCCTATCCTATCCTCTATCCTATCCTATCCTCTATCCTACCCTATCCTCTATCCTATCCTATCCTCTATCCTATCCTATCCTGTATCCTACCCTATCCTCTATCCTATCCTATGCTCTATCCTATCCTATCGTCTATCCTATCCTCTATCCTATCCTATCCTCTATCCGATCCTATCTTCTATCCTATCCTATCCTGTATCCTATCAAATCCCCTATCCTATCCTCTATCCTATCCCATCCTCTATCCTATCCTATCCTCTATCCTATCCTAACCTCTATTTTATCCTATCCTCTATCCGATCCTATCCTGTATCCTATCCTATCCTCTATCCTATCCTATCCTCTATCCTATCCTATCCTGTATCCTATAATATCCTCTATCCGATCCTATCCTCTATCCTATCCTATGCTCTATCCTATCCTATCTTCTATCCTATCCTATCCTCTATCCTATCAAATCCCCTATCCTATCCTCTATCCCATCCTATCCTGTATCCTATCCAATCCTCAATCCTATCCTATCATCTATCCTCTATCCTATCCAATCCTCTATCCTATCCATTCCTCTGTCCTATCATATCATCTATCCTATAATATCCTCTATCCTATCCTATCCTCTATCCAATCCTCTATCCTATCCAATCCTCTATCCTATCCTATCCTGTATCCTATCCTATCTTCTATCCTATCCTATCCTCTATCCTATCAAATCCCCTATCCTATCCTCTATCCTATCCTATCCTGTATCCTATCCAATCCTCTATCCTACCCTATCATCTATCCTCAATCCTATCCTTTCCTGTATCCTATCCAATCCTCTATCCTATCCTGCCCTCTATCCTATAATATCCTGTATCCTATCTCATCCTCTATCCTATCCTATCGTCTATCCTATCCTATCCTCTATCCTATCCTCTATCCTATCCTATCCTCTATCCTATCCTATCCTCTATCCTATCCTATCCTCTATCCTATTATATCCTCCATCCTATCCTATCCTCTATCCTATCCTATCCTCTATCCTATCCTATCCTCTATCCTATCCTATCCTCTATCCTATCCTATCCTCTATCCTATCCTATCCTCTATCCGATCCTACCCTCTATAATATCCTATCCTCTATCTTATTCTATCCTCTATCCTATCAAATCCCCTATCCTATCCTCTATCCTATCCTATCCTGTATCCTATCCTACCCTCTATCCTATCCTATCCTCTATCCTATCCTATCCTCTATCCGATCCGATCCTCTATCCTATCCTATCCTCTATCCTATCCTATCCTCTATCCTATCCTATCCTCTATCCTATCCTATCCTCTATGCTATCCTATCCTCTATCCTATCCTATCATCTATCCTATCCTATCCTCTATCCTATCCTATCGTCTATCCTACCCTATCATCTATCCTATCAAATCCCCTATCCTATCCTCTATCCTATCGTATCCTCTATCCTATCCTATCTTCTATCCTATCATATCCTCTATCCTATCAAATCCCCTATCCTATCCTCTATCCTATCCTATCCTCTATCCTATCCTATCCTCTATCCTATCCTATCCTCTATCCTATCCTATCCTCTATCCTATCCTATCCTCTATCCTATCCTATCCTCTATCCTATCCTATCCTCTATCCTATCCTATCCTGTATCCTATCCTATCCTCTATCCTATCCTAGTCTCTATCCTATCCTATCCTCTATCCAATCCTAACCTCTATCCTATCCTATCCTCTATCCTATCCTATCTTCTATCCTATCCTATCCTCTATCCTATCAAATCCCCTATCCTATCCTCTATCCTATCCTATCCTGTATCCTATCCAATCCTCTATCCTACCCTATCATCTATCCTCAATCCTATCCTTTCTTGTATCCTATCCAATCCTCTATCCTATCCTGTCCTCTATCCTATAATATCCTGTATCCTATCTTATCCTCTATCCTATCCTATCGTCTATCCTATCCTATCCTCTATCCTATCCTCTATCCTATCCTCTATCCTATCCTATCCTCTATCCTATCCTATCCTCTATCCTATCCTATCCTATCCTCTATCCTATCCTATCCTCTATCCTATCCTATCCTATCCTCTATCCTATCCTATCCTCTATCCTATCCTATCCTCTATCCTATTATATCCTCCATCCTATCCTATCCTCTATCCTATCCTATCCTCTATCCTATCCTATCCTCTATCCTATCCTATCCTCTATCCTATCATATCCTCTATCCTATAATATCCTCTATCCTATCCTATCCTCTATCCAATCCTCTATCCTATCCTATCCTCTATCCTATCCTATGCTCTATCCTATCCTATCTTCTATCCTATCCTATCCTCTATCCTATCAAATCCCCTATCCTATCCTCTATCCCATCCTATCCTGTATCCTATCCAATCCTCAATCCTATCCTATCATCTATCCTCTATCCTATCCAATCCTCTATCCTATCCATTCCTCTGTCCTATCATATCCTCTATCCTATAATATCCTCTATCCTATCCTATCCTCTATACTATCCTATCCTCTATCCTATCAAATCCCCTATCCTATCATCTATCCCATCGTATCCTGTATCCTATCCAATCCTCAATCCTATCCTATCATCTATCCTCTATCCTATCCAATCCTCTATCCTATCCATTCCTCTGTCCTATCATATCCTCTATCCTATAATATCCTCTATCCTATCCTATTCTCTATCGAATCCTCTATCCTATCCTATCCTCTATCCTATCCTATCCTCTATCCTATCCTATCCTCTATCCTATCCTATCCTCTATCCTATCCTATCCTCTATCCTATCCTATGCTCTATCCTATCCTATCTTCTATCCTATCCTATCCTCTATCCTATCAAATCCCCTATCCTATCCTCTATCCCATCCTATCCTGTATCCTATCCAATCCTCAATCCTATCCTATCACCTATCCTCTATCCTATCCAATCCTCTATCCTATCCATTCCTCTGTCCTATGATATCCTCTATACTATAATATCCTCTATCCTATCCTATCCTCTATCCTATCCTATCCTCTATCCTATACTATCCTCTATACTATCCAATCCTCTAACCTATCCATTCCTCTGTCCTATCATATCCTCTATCCTATAATATCCTCTATCCTATCCTATTCTCTATCCAATCCTCTATCCTATCCTATCCTCTATCCTATCCTATCCTCTATCCTATCCTATCCTCTATCCTATCCTATCCTCTATCCTATCCTATCCTCTATCCTATCCTATCCTCTATCCTATCCTATGCTCTATCCTATCCTATCCTCTATCCTATCCTATCCTCTATCCTATCCTATCCTCTATCCTATCCTATCCTCTATCCTATCCTATGCTCTATCCTATCCTATCTTCTATCCTATCCTATCCTCTATCCTATCAAATCCCCTATCTTATCCTGTATCCCATCCTATCCTGTATCCTATCCAATCCTCAATCCTATCCTATCATCTATCCTCTATCCTATCCAATCCTCTATCCTATCCATTCCTCTGTCCTATCATATCCTCTATCCTATAATATCCTCTATCCTATCCTATTCTCTATCCGATCCTCTATCCTATCCTATCCTCTATCCTATCCTATCCTCTATCCTATCCTATCCTCTATCCTATCCTATCCTCTATCCTATCATATCCTCTATCCTATCCTATCCTCTATCCTATCCTATCCTATGCTCTATCCTATCCTATCTTCTATCCTATCCTATCCTCTATCCTATCAAATCCCCTATCCTATCCTCTATCCCATCCTATCCTGTATCCTATCCAATCCTCAATCCTATCCTATCATCTATCCTCTATCCTATCCAATCCTCTATCCTATCCATTCCTCTGTCCTATCATATCCTCTATCCTATAATATCCTCTATCCTATCCTATCCTCTATACTATCCTATCCTCAATCCTATCAAATCCCCTATCATATCCTCTATCCCATCCTATCCTGTATCCTATCCAATCCTCAATCCTATCCTATCATCTATCCTCTATCCTATCCAATCCTCTATCCTATCCATTCCTCTGTCCTATCATATCCTCTATCCTATAATATCCTCTATCCTATCCTATTCTCTATCCAATCCACTATCCTATCCTATCCTCTATCCTATCCTATCCTCTATCCTATCAAATCCCCTATCCTATCCTCTATCCCATCCTATCCTGTATCCTATCCAATCCTCAATCCTATCCTATCATCTATCCTCTATCCTATCCAATCCTCTATCCTATCCATTCCTCTGTCCTATCATATCCTCTATCCTATCCTATTCTCTATCCGATCCTCTATCCTATCCTATCCTCTATCCTATCCTATCCTCTATCCTATCCTATCCTCTATCCTATCCTATCCTCTATCCTATCATGTCCTCTATCCTATCCTATCCTCTATCCTATCCTATCCTCTATCCTATCCTATGCTCTATCCTATCCTATCTTCTATCCTATCCTATCCTCTATCCTATCAAATCCCCTATCCTATCCTCTATCCCATCCTATCCTGTATCCTATCCAATCCTCAATCCTATCCTATCATCTATCCTCTATCCTATCCAATCCTCTATCCTATCCATTCCTCTGTCCTATCATATCCTCTATCCTATAATATCCTCTATCCTATCCTATCTTCTATCCTATCCTATCCTCTATCCTATCAAATCCCCTATCCTATCCTCTATCCCATCCTATCCTGTATCCTATCCAATCCTCAATCCTATCCTATCATCTATCCTCTATCCTATCCAATCCTCTATCCTATCCATTCCTCTGTCCTATCATATCCTCTATCCTATAATATCCTCTATCCTATCCTATTCTCTATCCGATCCTCTATCCTATCCTATCCTCTATCCTATCCTATCCTCTATCCTATCCTATCCTCTATCCTATCCTATCCTCTATCCTATCCTATCCTCTATCCTATCCTATCCTCTATCCTATCCTATCCTCTATCCTATAATATCCTCTATCCTATCCTATCTTCTATCCTATCCTATCCTCTATCCTATCAAATCCCCTATCCTATCCTCTATCCCATCCTATCCTGTATCCTATCCAATCCTCAATCCTATCCTATCATCTATCCTCTATCCTATCCAATCCTCTATCCTATCCATTCCTCTGTATTATCATATCCTCTGTCCTATAATATCCTCTATCCTATCCTATCCTCTATCCTATCCTATCCTTTATCCTATCCTATCCTATCCACTATCCTATCCTATCCTCTATCCTATCCTATCCTCTATCCTATACTATACTCTATACTATCCAATCCTCTAACCTATCCATTCCTCTGTCCTATCATATCCTCTATCCTATAATATCCTCTATCCTCTCCTATTCTCTATCCAATCCTCTATCCTATCCTATCCTCTATCCTATCCTATCCTCTATCCTATCCTATCCTCTATCCTATCCTATCCTCTATCCTATCCTATGCTCTATCCTATCCTATCTTCTATCCTATCCTATCCTCTATCCTATCAAATCCCCTATCCTATCCTCTATCCCATCCTATCCTGTATCCTATCCAATCCTCAATCCTATCCTATCATCTATCCTCTATCCTATCCTATCACCTATCCTCTATCCTATCCAATCCTCTATCCTATCCATTCCTCTGTCCTATGATATCCTCTATACTATAATATCCTCTATCCTATCCTATACTCTATCCTATCCTATCCTCTATCCTATACTATCCTCTATACTATCCAATCCTCTAACCTATCCATTCCTCTGTCCTATCATATCCTCTATCCTATAATATCCTCTATCCTATCCTATTCTCTATCCAATCCTCTATCCTATCCTATCCTCTATCCTATCCTATCCTCTATCCTATCCTATCCTCTATCCTATCCTATCCTCTATCCTATCAAATCCCCTATCCTATCTTCTATCCTATCCTATCCTCTATCCTATCAAATCCCCTATCCTATCCTCTATCCCATCCTATCCTGTATCCTATCCAATCCTCAATCCTATCCTATCACCTATCCTCTATCCTATCCAATCCTCTATCCTATCCATTCCTCTGTCCTATGATATCCTCTATACTATAATATCCTCTATCCTATCCTATACTCTATCCTATCCTATCCTCTATCCTATACTATCCTCTATACTATCCAATCCTCTAACCTATCCATTCCTCTGTCCTATCATATCCTCTATCCTATAATATCCTCTATCCTATCCTATTCTCTATCCAATCCTCTATCCTATCCTATCCTCTATCCTATCCTATCCTCTATCCTATCCTATCCTCTATCCTATCCTATCCTCTATCCTATCCTATCCTCTATCCTATCCTATCCTCTATCCTATCCTATGCTCTATCCTATCCTATCCTCTATCCTATCCTATCCTCTATCCTATCCTATCCTCTATCCTATCCTATCCTCTATCCTATCCTATGCTCTATCCTATCCTATCTTCTATCCTATCCTATCCTCTATCCTATCAAATCCCCTATCTTATCCTGTATCCCATCCTATCCTGTATCCTATCCAATCCTCAATCCTATCCTATCATCTATCCTCTATCCTATCCAATCCTCTATCCTATCCATTCCTCTGTCCTATCATATCCTCTATCCTATAATATCCTCTATCCTATCCTACCTTCTATCCTATCCTATCCTCTATCCTATCAAATCCCCTATCCTATCCTCTATCCCATCCTATCCTGTATCCTATCCAATCCTCAATCCTATCCTATCATCTATCCTCTATCCTATCCAATCCTCTATCCTATCCATTCCTCTGTCCTATCATATCCTCTATCCTATAATATCCTCTATCCTATCCTATTCTCTATCCGATCCTCTATCCTATCCTATCCTCTATCCTATCCTATCCTCTATCCTATCCTATCCTCTATCCTATCCTATCCTCTATCCTATCCTATCCTCTATCCTATCCTATCCTCTATCCTATCCTATCCTCTATCCTATCCTATCCTCTATCCTATAATATCCTCTATCCTATCCTATCTTCTATCCTATCCTATCCTCTATCCTATCAAATCCCCTATCCTATCCTCTATCCCATCCTATCCTGTATCCTATCCAATCCTCAATCCTATCCTATCATCTATCCTCTATCCTATCCAATCCTCTATCCTATCCATTCCTCTGTCCTATCATATCCTCTGTCCTATAATATCCTCTATCCTATCCTATCCTCTATCCTATCCTATCCTTTATCCTATCCTATCCTATCCACTATCCTATCCTATCCTCTATCCTATCCTATCCTCTATCCTATACTATACTCTATACTATCCAATCCTCTAACCTATCCATTCCTCTGTCCTATCATATCCTCTATCCTATAATATCCTCTATCCTATCCTATTCTCTATCCAATCCTCTATCCTATCCTATCCTCTATCCTATCCTATCCTCTATCCTATCCTATCCTCTATCCTATCCTATCCTCTATCCTATCCTATCCTCTATCCTATCCTATGCTCTATCCTATCCTATCTTCTATCCTATCCTATCCTCTATCCTATCAAATCCCCTATCCTATCCTCTATCCCATCCTATCCTGTATCCTATCCAATCCTCAATCCTATCCTATCATCTATCCTCTATCCTATCCAATCCTCTATCCTATCCATTCCTCTATCCAATCCTATCCTCTATCCTATCCTATCCTCTATCCTATCCTATCCTCTATCCTATCCTATCCTCTATCCGATCCTATCCTCTATCCTATCCTATCCTCTATCCTATCCTATCCTCTATCCTATCCTATCCTCTATCCTATCCTATCCTCTATCCTATCCTATCCTCTATCCTATCAAATCCCCTATCCTATCCTCTATCCTATCCTATCCTGTATCCTATCCTATCCTCTATCCTATCCTAGCCTCTATCCTATCCTATCCTCTATCCAATCCTAACCTCTATCCTATACTATCCTCTATCCTATCCTATCTTCTATCCTATCCTATCCTCTATCCTATCAAATCCCCTATCCTATCCTCTATCCTATCCTATCCTGTATCCTATCCAATCCTCTATCCTACCCTATCATCTATCCTCAATCCTATCCTTTCTTGTATCCTATCCAATCCTCTATCCTATCCTGTCCTCTATCCTATAATATCCTGTATCCTATCTTATCCTCTATCCTATCCTATCGTCTATCCTATCCTATCCTCTATCCTATCCTCTATCCTATCCTCTATCCTATCCTATCCTCTATCCTATCCTATCCTCTATCCTATCCTATCCTCTATCCTATCCTATCCTCTATCCTATCCTATCCTATCCTCTATCCTATCCTATCCTCTATCCTATCCTATCCTCTATCCTATTATATCCTCCATCCTATCCTATCCTCTATCCTATCCTATCCTCTATCCTATCCTATCCTCTATCCTATCCTATCCTCTATCCTATCATATCCTCTATCCTATAATATCCTCTATCCTATCCTATCCTCTATCCAATCCTCTATCCTATCCTATCCTCTATCCTATCCTATCCTCTATCCTATCCTATCCTCTATCCTATCCTATCCTTTATCCTATCCTATCCTATCCACTATCCTATCCTATCCTCTATCCTATCCTATCCTCTATCCTATACTATACTCTATACTATCCAATCCTCTAACCTATCCATTCCTCTGTCCTATCATATCCTCTATCCTATAATATCCTCTATCCTATCCTATTCTCTATCCAATCCTCTATCCTATCCTATCCTCTATCCTATCCTATCCTCTATCCTATCCTATCCTCTATCCTATCCTATCCTCTATGCTATCCTATCCTCTATCCTATCCTATGCTCTATCCTATCCTATCTTCTATCCTATCCTATCCTCTATCCTATCAAATCCCCTATCCTATCCTCTATCCCATCCTATCCTGTATCCTATCCAATCCTCAATCCTATCCTATCATCTATCCTCTATCCTATCCAATCCTCTATCCTATCCATTCCTCTATCCAATCCTATCCTCTATCCTATCCTATCCTCTATCCTATCCTATCCTCTATCCTATCCTATCCTCTATCCGATCCTATCCTCTATCCTATCCTATCCTCTATCCTATCCTATCCTCTATCCTATCCTATCCTCTATCCTATCCTATCCTCTATCCTATCCTATCCTCTATCCTATCAAATCCCCTATCCTATCCTCTATCCTATCCTATCCTGTATCCTATCCTATCCTCTATCCTATCCTAGCCTCTATCCTATCCTATCCTCTATCCAATCCTAACCTCTATCCTATACTATCCTCTATCCTATCCTATCTTCTATCCTATCCTATCCTCTATCCTATCAAATCCCTGTCCTATCCTCTATCCTATCCTATCCTGTATCCTATCCAATCCTCTATCCTACCCTATCATCTATCCTCAATCCTATCCTTTCTTGTATCCTATCCAATCCTCTATCCTATCCTGTCCTCTATCCTATAATATCCTGTATCCTATCTTATCCTCTATCCTATCCTATCGTCTATCCTATCCTATCCTCTATCCTATCCTCTATACTATCCTCTATCCTATCCTATCCTCTATCCTATCCTATCCTCTATCCTATCCTATCCTATCCTCTATCCTATCCTATCCTCTATCCTATCCTATCCTCTATCCTATTATATCCTCCATCCTATCCTATCCTCTATCCTATCCTATCCTCTATCCTATCCTATCCTCTATCCTATCCTATCCTCTATCCTATCATATCCTCTATCCTATAATATCCTCTATCCTATCCTATCCTCTATCCAATCCTCTATCCTATCCTATCCTCTATCCTATCCTATCCTCTATCCTATCCTATCCTCTATCCTATCCTGTCCTCTATCCTATCCTATCTTCTATCCTATCCTATCCTCTATCCTATCCTATCCTCTACCCTATCCTATCCTCTATCCTATCAAATCCCCTATCCTATCGTCTATCCTATCCTATCCTGTATCCTATCCAATCCTCTATCCTATCGTATCCTTTATCCTATCCTATCTTCTATCCTATCCTGTCCTCTATCCTATCAAATCCCCTATCCTATCCTCTATCCTATCCTATCCTCTATCCTATCCTATCCTCTATATTATCCTATCCTCTATCCTATCCTATCCTCTATCCTATCCTATCCTCTATCCTATCCTATCCTCTATCCTATCCTATCCTCTATCCTATCAAATCCCCTATCCTATCGTCTATCCTATCCTATCCTGTATCCTATCCAATCCTCTATCCTACCCTATCATCTATCCTCAATCCTATCCTTTCCTGTATCCTATCCAATCCTCTATCCTATCCTGTCCTCTATCCTATAATATCCTGTATCCTATCTTATCCTCTATCCTATCCTATCGTCTATCCTATCCTATCCTCTATCCTATCCTCTATCCTATCCTCTATCCTATCCTCTATCCTATCCTATCCTCTATCCTATCCTATCCTATCCTCTATCCTATCCTATCCTCTATCCTATCCTATCCTCTATCCTATTATATCCTTCATCCTATCCTATCCTCTATCCTATCCTATCCTCTATCCTATCCTATCCTCTATCCTATCCTATCCTCTACCCTATCCTATACTCTATCCTATCATATCCTCTATCCTATAATATCCTCTATCCTATCCTATCCTCTATCCAATCCTCTATCCTATCCTATCCTCTATCCTATCGTATCCTCTATCCTATCCTATCTTCTATCCTATCCTATCCTCTATCCTATCAAATCCCCTATCCTATCCTCTATCCTATCCTATCCTGTATCCTATCCTATCCTCTATTCTATCCTATCGTCTATCCTATCGTATCCTCTATCCTATGCTATCTTCTATCCTATCCTATCCTCTATCCTATCAAATCCCCTATCCTATCCTCTATCCTATCCTATCCTGTATCCTATCCAATCCTCTATCCTATCCTATCATCTATCCTCAAGTCGATCCTTTCCTGTATCCTATCCAATCCTCTATCCTATCCTATCCTCTATCCTATCCTATCATCTATCCTATCCTATCCTCTATCCTATCCTATCCTCTATCCTACCCTATCATCTATCCTATCAAATCCCCTATCCTATCCTCTATCCTATCGTATCCTCTATCCTATCCTATCTTGTATCCTATCATATCCTCTATCCTATCAAATCCCCTATCCTATCCTCTATCCTATCCTATCCTCTATCCTATCCTATCCTCTATCCTATCCTATCCTCTATCCTATCCTATCCTCTATCCGATCCTACCCTCTATAATATCCTATCCTCTATCTTATTCTATCCTCTATCCTATCAAATCCCCTATCCTATCCTCTATCCTATCCTATCCTGTATCCTATCCTACCCTCTATCCTATCCTATCCTCTATCCTATCCTGTATCCTATCCTATCCTCTATCCTATCCTATCCTCTATCCTATCCGATCCTCTATCCTACCCTATCCTCTATCCTATCCTATCCACTATCCTATCCTATCCTGTATCCTACCCTATCCTCTATCCTATCCTATGCTCTATCCTATCCTATCGTCTATCCTATCCTCTATCCTATCCTATCCTCTATCCTATCCTATCCTCTAACCTATCCTATCCTCTATCCTATCAAATCCCCTATCCTATCCTCTATCCTATCCTATCCTGTATCCTATCCTATCCTCTATCCTATCCTGTCCTCTATCCTATCCTATCCTCTAGCCGATCCTATCCTCTATCCTATCCTATCCTCTATCCTATCCTCTATCCTATCCTATCCTCTATCCTATCCTCTATCCTATCCTATCCTCTATCCTATCCTATCCTCTATGCTATCCTATCCTGTACCCTATCCTATCCCCTATCCTATCCTATCCTCTATCCTATCCTATCCTCTATCCTATCCTATCCCCTATCCTATCCTATCCTCTATCCTATCCTATCCTATCCTCTATCCTATCCTATCCTCTATCCTATCCTATCCTCCATCCTATCCTATCCTCTATCCTATCCTATCCTCTATCCTATCCTATCCTCTATCCTATCCTATCCTCTATCCTATCCTATCCTCTATCCTATCCTATCCTCTATCCTCTATCCTATCCTATCCTCTATCCTATCCTATCCTCTATCCTATCCTATCCTCTATCCTATCCTATCCTCTATCCGATCCTATCATCTATCCTATCCTATCCTCTATCCTATCCTATCCTCTATCCTATCCTATCCTCTATCCTATCCTATCCTCTATCCTATCCTATCCTCTATCCTATCCTATCCTCTATCCTATCCTATCCTCTATCCTATCCTATCCTCTATCCTATCCTATCCTATCCTCTATCCTATCCTATCCTCTATCCTATCCTACCCTCTATCCGATCCTATCCTCTATCCTATCCTATCCTCTATCCTATCCTATCCTCTATCCTATCCTATGCTCTATCCTATCCTATCGTCTATCCTATCCTCTATCCTATCCTCTCCTCTATCCGATCCTATCTTCTATCCTATCCTATCCTGTATCCTATCAAATCCCCTATCCTATCCTCTATCCTATCCCATCCTCTATCCTATCCTATCCTCTATCCTATCCTAACCTCTATTTTATCCTATCCTCTATCCGATCCTATCCTGTATCCTATCCTATCCTCTATCCTATCCTATCCTCTATCCTATCCTATCCTGTATCCTATAATATCCTCTATCCGATCCTATCCTCTATCCTATCCTATGCTCTATCCTATCCTATCTTCTATCCTATCCTATCCTCTATCCTATCAAATCCCCTATCCTATCCTCTATCCCATCCTATCCTGTATCCTATCCAATCCTCAATCCTATCCTATCATCTATCCTCTATCCTATCCAATCCTCTATCCTATCCATTCCTCTGTCCTATCATATCATCTATCCTATAATATCCTCTATCCTATCCTATCCTCTATCCAATCCTCTATCCTATCCAATCCTCTATCCTATCCTATCCTGTATCCTATCCTATCTTCTATCCTATCCTTTCCTCTATCCAATCCTCTATCCTATCCAATCCTCTATCCTATCCTATCCTGTATCCTATCCTATCTTCTATCCTATCCTATCCTCTATCCTATCAAATCCCCTATCCTATCCTCTATCCTATCCTATCCTGTATCCTATCCAATCCTCTATCCTACCCTATCATCTATCCTCAATCCTATCCTTTCCTGTATCCTATCCAATCCTCTATCCTATCCTGTCCTCTATCCTATAATATCCTGTATCCTATCTCATCCTCTATCCTATCCTATCGTCTATCCTATCCTATCCTCTATCCTATCCTCTATCCTATCCTATCCTCTATCCTATCCTATCCTCTATCCTATCCTATCCTCTATCCTATTATATCCTCCATCCTATCCTATCCTCTATCCTATCCTATCCTCTATCCTATCCTATCCTCTATCGTATCCTATCCTCTATCCTATCCTATCCTCTATCCTATCCTATCCTCTATCCGATCCTACCCTCTATAATATCCTATCCTCTATCTTATCCTATCCTCTATCCTATCAAATCCCCTATCCTATCCTCTATCCTATCCTATCCTGTATCCTATCCTACCCTCTATCCTATCCTATCCTCTATCCTATCCTATCCTCTATCCGATCCTATCCTCTATCCTATCCTATCCTCTATCCTATCCTATCCTCTATCCTATCCTATCCTCTATCCTATCCTATCCTCTATGCTATCCTATCCTCTATCCTATCCTATCATCTATCCCATCCTATCCTCTATCCTATCCTATCCTCTATCCTACCCTATCATCTATCCTATCAAATCCCCTATCCTATCCTCTATCCTATCGTATCCTCTATCCTATCCTATCTTCTATCCTATCATATCCTCTATCCTATCAAATCCCCTATCCTATCCTCTATCCTATCCTATCCTCTATCCTATCCTATCCTCTATCCTATCCTATCCTCTATCCTATCCTATCCTCTATCCTATCCTATCCTCTATCCTATCCTATCCTCTATCCTATCCTATCCTCTATCCTATCCTATCCTCTATCCTATCCTATCCTCTATCCTATCCTATCCTCTATCCTATCCTATCCTCTATACTATCCTATCCTCTATCCTCTCCTATCCTCTATCCTCTATCCTATCCTATCCTCTATCCTATCCTATCCTCTATCCTATCCTATCCTCTATCCTATCCTATCCTGTATCCTATCCTATCATGTATACTATCCTATCCTCTATCCTATCCTATCCTCTATCCTATCCTATCCTCTATCCTATCCTATCCTCTATCCTATCAAATCCCCTATCCTATCCTCTATCCTATCCTATCCTCTATCCTATCCTATCCTCTATCCTATCCTATCCTATCCTATCCTATTCTCTATCCTATCCTATCCTCTATCCTATCCTATCCTCTACCCTATCCTATCCTCTATCCGATCCTATCCTCTATCGTATCCTATCCTCTATCCTATCCTATACTCTACCCTATCCTATCCTCTATCCTATCCTATCCTCTATCCTATCCTATCCTCTATCCTATCCTATCCTCTATCCTATCCTATCCTCTATCCTATCCTATCCTCTATCCTATCCTATCCTCTATCCTATCCTATCCTCTATCCTATGCTATCCTCTATCCTATCCTATCCTCTATCCTATCCTATCCTCTATCCTATCCTATCCTCTATCCTATCCTATCCTCTATCCTATCCTATCCTCTATCCTATCCTATCCTCTATCCTATCCTATCCTCTATCCTATCCTATCCTCTATCCTATCCTATCCTCTATCCTATCCTATCCTCTATCCTATCCTATCCTCTATCCTATCCTATCCTCTATCCTATCCTATCCTCTATCCTATCCTATCCTCTATCCTATCCTATCCTCTATCCTATCCTATCCTCTATCCTCTATCCTATCCTATCCTCTATCCTATCCTATCCTCTATCCCATCCTCTATCCTATCCTATCCTCTATCCTGTCGTATCCTCTATCCTATCCTATCCTCTATCCTATCCTATCCTCTATCCTATCCTATCCTCTATCCTATGCTATCCTCTATCCTATACTATCCTCTATCGTATCCTATCTTCTATCCTATCCTATCCTCTATCCTATCAAATCCCCTGTCCTATCCTCTATCCTATCCTATCCTGTATCCTATCCTATCCTCTATCCTATCCTATCCTATCATCTATCCTATCCTATCCTCAATCCAATCCTATCCTCTATCCTATCCTATCCTCTATCCTATCCTCTATCCTATCCTCTATCCTATCCTCTATCCTATCCTCTATCCTATCCTATCCTCTATCCTATCCTATCCTCTATCCTATCCTATCCTCTATCCTATCCTATCCTCTATCCTATCCTATCCTCTATCCTATCCTATCCTCTATCCTATCCTATCCTCTATCCTATCCTATCCTGTATCCTATCCTATCATGTATACTATCCTATCCTCTATCCTATCCTATCCTCTATCCTATCCTATCCTCTATCCTATCCTATCCTCTATCCTATCGTATCCTCTATCCTATCCTATCCTCTATCCTATCCTATCCTCTATCCTATCCTATCCTCTATCCTATCCTATCCTCTATCCGATCCTACCCTCTATAATATCCTATCCTCTATCTTATCCTATCCTCCATCCTATCAAATCCCCTATCCTATCCTCTCTCCTATCCTATCCTGTATCCTATCCTACCCTCTATCCTATCCTATCCTCTATCCTATCCTATCCTCTATCCGATCCTATCCTCTATCCTATCCTATCCTCTATCCTATCCTATCCTCTATCCTATCCTATCCTCTATCCTATCCTATCCTCTATGCTATCCTATCCTCTATCCTATCCTATCATCTATCCTATCCTATCCTCTATCCTATCCTATCCTCTATCCTACCCTATCATCTATCCTATCAAATCCCCTATCCTATCCTCTATCCTATCGTATCCTCTATCCTATCCTATCCTCTATCCTATCCTATCCTCTATCCTACCCTATCCTCTATCCTATCCTATCCTCTATCCTATCCTATCCTCTATCCTCTATCCTATCCTATCCTCTATCCTATCCTATCCTCTATCCTATCCTATCCTCTATCCTATCCTATCCTCTATCCTATCCTATCATGTATACTATCCTATCCTCTATCCTATCCTATCCTCTATCCTATCCTATCCTCTATCCTATCCTATCCTCTATGCTATCCTATCCTATCCTATCCTATTCTCTATCCTATCCTATCCTCTATCCTATCCTATCCTCTACCCTATCCTATCCTCTATCCGATCCTATCCTCTATCCTATCCTATCCTCTATCCTATCCTATACTCTACCCTATCCTATCCTCTATCCTATCCTATCCTCTATCCTATCCTATCCTCTATCCTATCCTATCCTCTAAACAATCCTATCGTCTATCCTATCCTATCCTCTATCCTATCCTCTATCCTATCCTCTATCCTATCCTATACTCTATCCTATCCTATCCTGTATCCTATCCTATCATGTATACTATCCTATCCTCTATCCTATCCTATCCTCTATCCTATCCTATCCTCTATCCTATCCTATCCTCTATCCTATCAAATCCCCTATCCTATCCTCTATCCTATCCTATCCTCTATCCTATCCTATCCTCTATCGTATCCTATCCTCTATCCTATCCTATCCTCTATCCTGTCCTATCCTCTATCCTATCCTATCCTCTATCCTATCCTATCCTCTATCCTATCCTATCCTCTATCCTATCCTATCCTCTATCCTATCCTATCCTCTATCCTATCCTATCCTCTATCCTATCCTATCCTCTATCCTATCCTATCCTATCCTTTATCCTATCCTATCCTCTATCCTATCGTATCCTCTATCCTATCCTATCCTCTATCCTATCCTATCCTCTATCCTACCCTATCCTCTATCCTATCCTATCCTCTATCCTATCCTATCCTCTATCCTCTATCCTATCCTATCCTCTATCCTATCCTATCCTCTATCCTATCCTATCCTCTATCCTATCCTATCCTCTATCCTATCCTATCATGTATACTATCCTATCCTCTATCCTATCCTATCCTCTATCCTATCCTATCCTCTATCCTATCCTATCCTCTATCCTATCCTATCCTCTATCCTATCAAATCCCCTATCCTATCCTCTATCCTATCCTATCCTCTATCCTATCCTATCCTCTATCCTATCCTATCCTCTATGCTATCCTATCCTATCCTATCCTATTCTCTATCCTATCCTATCCTCTATCCTATCCTATCCTCTACCCTATCCTATCCTCTATCCGATCCTATCCTCTATCCTATCCTATCCTCTATCCTATCCTATACTCTACCCTATCCTATCCTCTATCCTATCCTATCCTCTATCCTATCCTATCCTCTATCCTATCCTATCCTCTAAACAATCCTATCGTCTATCCTATCCTATCCTCTATCCTATCCTCTATCCTATCCTCTATCCTATCCTATACTCTATCCTATCCTATCCTGTATCCTATCCTATCATGTATACTATCCTATCCTCTATCCTATCCTATCCTCTATCCTATCCTATCCTCTATCCTATCCTATCCTCTATCCTATCCTATCCTATCCTCTATCCTATCAAATCCCCTATCCTATCCTCTATCCTATCCTATCATCTATCCTATCCTATCCTCTATCCTATCCTATCCTCTATCGTATCCTATCCTCTATCCTATCCTATCCTCTATCCTGTCCTATCCTCTATCCTATCCTATCCTCTATCCTATCCTATCCTCTATCCTATCCTATCCTCTATCCTATCCTATCCTCTATCCTATCCTATCCTCTATCCTATCCTATCCTCTATCCTATCCTATCCTCTATCCTATCCTATCCTATCCTTTATCCTATCCTATCCTCTATCCTATCCTATCCTCTATCCTATCCTATCCTCTATCCTATCCTATCCTCTATCCTATCCTATCCTCTATCCTATCCTATCCTCTATCCTATCCTATCCTCTATCCTATCCTATCCTCTATCCTATCCTATCCTCTATCCTCTATCCTATCCTATCCTCTATCCTATCCTATCCTCTATCCTATCCTATCCTCTATCCTATCCTATCCTCTATCCGATCCTATCATCTATCCTATCCTATCCTCTATCCTATCCTATCCTCTATCCTATCCTATCCTCTATCCTATCCTATCCTCTATCCTATCCTATCCTATCCTCTATCCTATCCTATCCTCTATCCTATCCTATCCTCTATCCTATCCTATCCTCTATCCTATCCTATCCTCTATCCTATCCTATCCTCTATCCTATCCTATCCTCTATCCTATCCTATCCTGTATCCTATCCTATCATGTATACTATCCTATCCTCTATCCTATCCTATCCTCTATCCTATCCTATCCTCTATCCTATCCTATCCTCCATCCTATCAAATCCCCTATCCTATCCTCTATCCTATCCTATCCTGTATCCTATCCTATCATGTATCCTATCCTATCCTCTATCCTATCCTATCCTCTATCCTATCCTATCCTCTATCCTATCAAATCCTCTATCCTATCCTCTATCCTATCCTATCCTCTATCCTATCAAATCCTCTATCCTATCCTCTATCCTATCCTATCCTCTATCCTATCCTATCCTCTACCCTATCCTATCCTCTATCCGATCCTATCCTATCCTAACCTCTATCCTATCCTCTATCCTATCCTATCCTCTATCCTATCCTATCCTCTATCCTATCCTATCCTCTATCCTATTATATCCTCCATCCTATCCTATCCTCTATCCTATCGTATCCTCTATCCTATCCTATCCTCTATCCTATCCTATCCTCTATCCTATCCTATCCTCTATCCTATCCTATCCTCTATCCGATCCTACCCTCTATAATATCCTATCCTCTATCTTATCCTATCCTCTATCCTATCAAATCCCCTATCCTATCCTCTATCCTATCCTATCCTGTATCCTATCCTACCCTCTATCCTATCCTATCCTCTATCCTATCCTATCCTCTATCCGATCCTATCCTCTATCCTATCCTATCCTCTATCCTATCCTATCCTCTATCCTATCCTATCCTCTATCCTATCCTATCCTCTATGCTATCCTATCCTCTATCCTATCCTATCATCTATCCTATCCTATCCTCTATCCGATCCTATCCTCTATCCTATCCTATCCTCTATCCTATCCTATCCTCTATCCTATCCTATCCTCTATCCTATCCTATCCTCTATGCTATCCTATCCTCTATCCTATCCTATCATCTATCCTATCCTATCCTCGATCCTATCCTATCCTCTATCCTACCCTATCATCTATCCTATCAAATCCCCTATCCTATCCTCTATCCTATCGTATCCTCTATCCTATCCTATCCTCTATCCTATCCTTTTTTTTTTTTTTTTTTTTTTTTTTTTTTTTCCGAGGAGGTAATCTCGTTACGGATACCCGAACCCCCCCGGGGGGGGGTGGGGTCCGGGTTATGTGGGACTCCTCGGCTGGTTGGTGCAACGCCGAGTATACCCACTAACTCCTCCCCGTCCGTCCCTAGACTCCTGGGGGCACCCGTGCTCTGCGCGCGCATGTCAATCCGGTGTGCCCCCGCCTTAGCATACCACCCAGGGGGGGACGCGGCCCCCTCCCGTACCTACTCTATCCGAAGGCACCACGCAACGGACGACGTGGCGCCTTCCCCCCTGTTAGGCCGCCCGATGAGCATCCGAGCCCCCGCTCGAGATGCCCGGCGGCCTCCGGGGACGCCGTTGGTGACCGAGTGTAAGGGGATATCCGATCCCCCGCCTCGAGATCATCAAGGGCGTCCCCGCTCGCGTCAGAGGCGTCGCAACGGGGGTACGCCCCCGGGGCGTACCCTGCGCCGCCTCCCCCCCCTTCGGCCGGGATCGTGATTACGCTCCCGATCCCGTTCCGCAGCCTCCTTCCGCAGCATAACCCGCTCGCAGAAGGAAGCGAACCCCCTCCACGCCTCCTCGCCACCGGCTGCCGCAGCGACGACAGCCGGGAGCGAGAGGTCGTGGCCCACCGCGCGCCGCAGGGCACGGCGCTCTCTCCCCCATGCCGGACACTCCTCCAGAGTGTGTTGCGCCGTGTCCCGCGGCTCGCCGCAGTGGTGACACGCCTCCTCGGTCTCCCTCCCGATGCGACACAGGTAGTCGCCGAAGCACCCGTGCCCGCTCATCACCTGCGTCACACGGTAGGAGACCCTATGCCCCATCCATCCCCTGTTCCATTGATCGAACACCGGGAGGATGGCCCGAACGGCCCGCCTCTCGCCCTCCCTCGTCCCGGGAAGGCTATCGCGCCACTCCCGGGCTGCGTGCCGCCGAGCATGTCGCCTGAGCTCATCCACCATGAGCCGCGCCTGATCCGGGGCCACCCCCCGGAGCCGGAGTTCCCTGGAGTGCGTATGCACATCCGCCAACACGCGGGCTTCCAGCTCGAGGGGGATCAGCCCCGACATCACCATCGCCGTCGCGTATGAAATGGTGCGGTACCCCCGCACGATGCCTATGGCCAGCCTGCGCTCGATGCGACGCAGCAGCGACCGTGTGCCGCCACTGCGCCCCCTAGCCAAGACATCGCGCGCCCATACAGGGGCTCCGTACAGGACCAAAACTCGCACCACCACCGCGAACAGACGACGCACCCGTCCACAGGGTCCCCCGAGATTCGGGAGAAGGCGACCGAGCGCAGCGGTCGCCCTCTCCGCCCGGGGCGCCAGCGACTCAAGGTGGCGGTCAAAACGCCACCGGCCGTCAAGCTCGAGTCCCAGGTACCGCATCTGGGACCCGACCCTGACCATCCCCTCCCCCACGCAGATCCAGCACTGGGGAGGCGCCGCCAACCGGGCCGAGCGGAGAAACCACATGGCCCTGGTTTTCTCGACGGACACCTCTAGGCCCAGCGACCGGATCGCGCGCACCGCGCGCCACGCGCCGCGCTCCGCCAGGCAGATGGCCTCCTTCGCATACCTCCCGGTGGCCAATACCAGCGTGTCGTCGGCGTAACACGTCAGGCTGACCCCGGGAGGCATCTCCTCCCGCAGGACGCGATCGTACGCAAGATTCCACAGCAACGGGCCCAACACCGAGCCCTGCGGAACCCCGCGCACGACGCCCCTGCGCACCATACCGTACCGGCCGGGATACTCTATACCCCTGTCGGAGAGATAGCTCCCGATCACCCTTCTGAGATACAGAGGCACCCGGTGGAAGACCAGGGCCTCCATTATCCGATCCCAGGGGACGGTGTTGAACGCGTTAGCGATATCCAAGGATATCGCCAACGCAACACCGCCCCCCCTCGTACAGGCCTCCGAGAGAGCCCTCACCCGCCGAATAGCGTCGACGGTGGAGAGACCCTCCCGGAAGCCGAATTGAACCCCGCTCAGATCGGGGACCCCTCCCGCCGACAGGTGCCGGACGAGGCGTCCAACGAGTACGCGCTCGAACAACTTCCCCGCCTCGTCCAGCAGACAAATTGGCCGGTACCCTGAGGGCGAGTCCCGGGACTTGCCCCCCTTCGGAAGGAGGACCAACCTGCCCGACTTCCACTCCGTGGGGAACACCCCCTCCCTCAGACAGCCGTTATACAGCTGCCGGAGTTCGGCGGCGAGTCCCCCCTCCAGGGCCAAGACCAACGCGCGGCCCGGCACCCCGTCCGGGCCCGGGGCCTTGCGGCCCACCCGCCGCGCCCTGGCCATCGCCTCACCCAGCTCGCCGGCCGACACCTCCCACTCTGCGGACCAGGAGAGAGGCTCCTGTTCCCAATGGGAGCGGCGCAGTTGTCCCCCCTCTCGCGGGAAGAGGGACGCCACCACTCCCTCGAGCAGGTGGGGGTCCATCGACTCCGTCACCGGAGGCGCCCACGCGCGCAGCTTGTTCATGACAAGCTTGTACGGGCGCCCCCATGGATCGGAGTCCACCGTGCCGACGAGCTCCGACCACGCGTCGGCCTTGGCCCGCGCGATAGCCCTGCGGAGAACCCCGAGCGCGGCTCGGTACTCCCCGCCGAGCCTCGCCGTCGCCTCCTCGTCGTCGCGCCTCCTACGCGCTCGGCCGTACCGACGCCGCGCGGCATTGCAGGCACGCCGGAGCTCCGCAATGCCGGCGGACCACCAGTACGCCGCCCTCCTGGGGGCGAACCGGCTGCGGGGCATGGCGGTGTCGCACACCGCCGTCATTACCTCCCGCAGCCGCCTCGCCCCTTGCGCAGGCGCCAGCTCGGACAGGGCCGGCCCCGTCCATGTCGCCGCGGCTACCGCGGCCCCGAACGCGTCCGCGTCCAGCCGCTTCAAGGCCCATCGCGGCCGTCGGTCCCCCCGGCCCGGCCGGGAATCCCGCGCGTGGAGGGTGGGCCACACGTCCATGACGATGGGCGTATGGTCTGACGCAATCTCTATCTCCTCGGCCACCCTCCATCCCGACACCCGGCGCACGGCCGAGGGAGTCCCCCATGTCAGGTCGACAATCGAGACCCCCTGCGGACGCACGCACGTCGGCGTGGATCCCCGGTTAATCAACCGGAGATCCAGGCCGGCCGCCCAGGTTAACACCTCGCTACCCCTAGTGGTCGTCCTGGGACTCCCCCACGATACCGCGTGGGCATTGAAGTCTCCCAAAACGAGAACCGGGCGGGCGCTGCACCGCGCGATGCAGCTGTTCAGCCCGCCCAGGAACCCCCGAAATTGATCGAGGCCACAGCTCGGCGAGATGTAGATCCCGACAACCGCGATGTCCCCCCATTGCACCGCCACGAATCCCTCGCCCCGCTCCAGAAGGGAGACCGACGGGGACCCGGGGCGGCCTCCCGCCACTATTACTACGGAGCCGATCTCGTCCCCCACCCAGAAGGGGTGTTCGGGGATTGCGTACGGCTCCGCCGCCACTGCCAGCCCAGCCCCCCACTCGCGCACGGCTTGGACAAACAGGTCCTGTGCCGCGCGCGAGTGGTTGAGGTTCGCCTGCAGAACCGGAGTAGGATTAAAAGTACCTACTCTAACATGGGCTCTGCAGAGTCCCCTCCCTGGGAGGTCCGGGCCCCCGGCGCCGTCTGCGGCCGCTGCGCGGATGCAGCCCCAGACGCGCCCTTCTCTTTCGTCGCCGCGCGGCCCCTCTTGGGAGCCGGGGCACACGCTTTGGCCCCGAATCTATGGCCCGATGGTCTCCCCAGGTCCGCGCAGAGCGGACACCTGGGGGCGGCCTTACAGGCCGAAGCCCGGTGCTCCGCCGCCCCGCAGCGGTAGCACATCGCGCCTCTGTCGACCGCGCTCTTGCATGTCGCCCGCGTGTGCCCCGTCTCCAAACAACGGAAGCATTGGAGGGGCCGCTCCCTCAGCGCCTCGACGCGGGCCGAGGACCAGCCGACCAGCAGCCGGCCTCCCGCCAACACTTTCTTGACGGCCGCGAGGGGGCCCTGGGCCCAACAGGAGCCCAGCGCCTGCTCCGAGGCGGGTCTGCGGATCTCGCCGACCCGGAACTCCGCCGCGGAACACCCCCCCGCCGCCGCCAGCGCCGCCGCTACGTCCCCGGGCGACACCGAGTCGTCCAGGCCCGCCACGCGCACCTCGCCGCGCTTGACCGCCTGGGAGACCTTAACCCCGGTCCCCCCAAGCGCCTCGGCGATCCTCCCGGAGAGGGCCCGTGCCTTCTCCTGGCACCCCGTGCCCCTGACCTCCAGGAGGATCCCGCCGGTTTTCGACCGCCTGGGAAGCACCCCCGACTCGATCCCGATAGCCTTGAGGTCCACCCTCTCTTTTGCCCTGGCCATCACCTCCGAATAAGTGAGCTTGCAGCTCTCGGGGATGGTGATGGCCACTGCTCCCGTTCTGGGGGTGCGTCCCAGGCCACCGTCCCTCCCGGCGGCGGGCTTCGCCGCGCTCGCGCCGCCCTGCACTCGTGCGCCGCCCGCCGCCCTCGGCTCCCTCGCAGCCTGCAGCCGTGAAGCGGCGGCAGCTGCCTCGGCCGCGGCTGCTCTCGCCGCAGCCTCCTCCGCGGCCATCTTCTTCTTGGCCCTCTTCGCCGCCTTGCTCGTCACCTCCATCCACGAGGCCGGGACGACCGGTGGCGGAATGATAACGGGGGGCACCACCCTCACGTTGGACACGACCACCGGTCCAGTCCCCTTGGTGACAGACGTCGCCGGCAGAGAAGCCACCGGCGTCGCCTCGCGCGCCGACTTACCCTCCGCCCGGAGGGCCGGGGCCAACCCGGCCAGAATCGTCCGGAACCGCTCCTCCATCCGGGCCTCTAGCTCCCGGTTCCTGGCCGTTATCAGCGCGCCAACCCGGAGAAGCAGGGCTTCGGAGTCCAAAACTCCCGCTCCCTCCCCCGACGATCCCATCGCCTCCATCCCCCGCGTACGGACCCCCGCTGTCGAGGAGGCGGGGGGCGCTTCCCCTATTGGCGCATGTCCCGCCCGGCGACCGCTGTCGGTGTTCGCCCGCCGCCCGGCCTCCATTGACCGGAGCCTCGCCCGGAGGTCACCCGCCTCCTTCGCGAGGGCCGCGTTCTGCTCGCGGAGGCGGGCCACCTCCTGGCTCCCCTGCCACGCCATCCCGGTAAAGCACCGCTGCATCAAGGTGGTGCAGTGGGCCCTGGCGACTGCAGAACAATCCCGCAAGTCTTTAGCCAGGTCCCCCTTGAGGCCCTTTGAGACGGTGGAGACTCTCTCCACCCTCAACATCGCCTCCTCCACCTCCCCTACTAGCTGCGCTGTCGGCATCCTCCCACCCAGCTCGATGAGGTCATCCACCCTCCTCGTCTGACTCCTCTCGGCGCGGCCGCCGAGGGCCAGATCCATGGTGGGCGTCCCCGACGAGCCCTCCCCGGGGTCCGTCCGCGACACCGACCCGCCGCGGGTGTGCTGCCCCCCCTCTAACCGGGCACGCTTGGGGTCAGAGACCCCAGATGTCGCGCCCCGCTTCTCCGCGCCTCCGCGCGTCACGATCGAGCCGACGGAGCTCGAGACGGAGATGATTGTTTCATCCCCATCCGAGTCCTCGTCCGCGATGACCACGACCGCGTCCTCCCCGGCAGTAATCGTTGCCATCCCCTCCCCGTCAGTGACCGCTGCCGTCTCTTCCCCCGCCGCAGCTGCTGCCGTATCGGCAGCCTCCCCCACAACATCAAGGTTTTTATTATACGATTCCATATCTGGTCCCACGAGATTGGCAGGAAAAAACACGTCCGCCCGGGCAGAGCCTCCTTGCCCGGGTAAGGCTAATTTCAACTGGAGTTCGCCAGGTATCCAGAGATGGTGCGCTAGTGGCTGATGTACCCCACCAGCCGCGCCCTGTAGCCAGGGCGTACCCTCTCACCGCGCACCTAAGCTTAGGGCATTAGGGATTTTTATAGAGGTTATCATCCTCGCGGCCCGGCCGATTAAGGCAAGACCACCGTTCCGGTAAAACATGACCACCGGTTTACGGCAAGGGCCCTGCGGCGACCTCCCCGGTCGTTATCGCAGGACCCATTCCGCGGTTTTTTATCCCTCCGTGTGAGCCTTACCGGCAAGGGAGGCCCTGCCAGGATCCGAAGATCCCGCCGGCATCGCCTCATGCATCATTGGGACTACTTTCCGCGGAATACCCCTCGCTCCGTTAGCAACACACAACTATGTGTGTTCCCAGGGACCACCACGAGGAGGTGGAGCGTAGAGGATTTTAGGGATATGACCGCCACCACTGTGGCATACCTAGTAGTGGATCCGAGTCACCACTACTAAGCCCATATCCCCTCGGTCCCCATCCTCTATCCTATCCTATCCTATCCTCTATCCTATCCTATCCTCTATCCTATCCTATCCTCTATCCTATCCTATCCTCTATTCTATCCTATCCTCTATCCTATCCTATCCTCTATCCTATCCTATCCTCTATCCTATCCTATCCTCTATCCTATCCTATCCTCTATCCTATCCTATCCTCTATCCTATCCTATCCTGTATCCTATCCTATCATGTATACTATCCTATCCTCTATCCTATCCTATCCTCTATCCTATCCTATCCTCTATCCTATCCTATCCTCCATCCTATCAAATCCCCTATCCTATCCTCTATCCTATCCTATCCTGTATCCTCTCCTATCATGTATCCTATCCTATCCTCTATCCTATCCTATCCTCTATCCTATCCTATCCTCTATCCTATCAAATCCCCTATCCTATCCTCTATCCTATCCTATCCTCTATCCTATCCTATCCTCTATCCTATCCTATCCTCTATCCTATCCTATCCTCTATCCTATCCTATCCTCTATCCTCTATCCTATCCTATCCTCTATCCTATCCTATCCTCTATCCTATCCTATGCTCTATCCTATCCTATCCTCTACACTATCCTATCCTCTATCCTATCCTATCCTCTACCCTATCCTATCCTCTATCCTATCCTATCCTCTATCCTATCCTATCCTCTATCCTATCCTATCCTCTATCCTATCCTCTATCCTATCCTCTATCCTATCCTCTAACCTATCCTATATCCTATCCTATCCTCTATCCTATCCTATCCTCTATCCTATCCTATCCTCTATGCTATCCTATCCTCTATCCTATCCTATCCTATCCTCTATCCTATCCTATCCTCTATCCTATCCTATCCTCTATCCTATCCTATCCTCTATCCTATCCTATACTCTACCCTATCCTATCCTCTATCCTATCCTATCCTCTATCCTATCCTATCCTCTAACCTATCCTATCCTCTATCCTATCCTATCCTCTATCCTATCCTATCCTCTATCCTATCCTATCCTCTATCCTCTATCCTATCCTATCCTCTATCCTATCCTATCCTCTATCCTATCCTATGCTCTATCCTATCCTATCCTCTACACTATCCTATCCTCTATCCTATCCTATCCTCTACCCTATCCTATCCTCTATCCTATCCTATCCTCTATCCTATCCTATCCTCTATCCTATCCTATCCTCTATCCTATCCTCTATCCTATCCTCTATCCTATCCTCTAACCTATCCTATATCCTATCCTATCCTCTATCCTATCCTATCCTCTATCCTATCCTATCCTCTATGCTATCCCATCCTCTATCCTATCCTATCCTATCCCCTATCCTATCCTATCCTCTATCCTATCCTATCCTCTATCCTATCCTATCCTCTATCCTATCCTATACTCTACCCTATCCTATCCTCTATCCTATCCTATCCTCTATCCTATCCTATCCTCTAACCTATCCTATCCTCTATCCTATCAAATCCCCTATCCTATCTTCTATCCTATCCTATCCTCTATCCTATCCTATCCTCTATCCTATCCTATCCTCTATCCGATCCTATCCTCTATCCTATCCTATCCTCTATCCTATCCTATCCTCTATCCTATCCTATCCTCTATCCTATCCTATCCTCTATGCTATCCTATCCTCTATCCTATCCTATCATCTATCCTATCCTATCCTCTATCCTATCCTATCCTCTATCCTACCCTATCATCTATCCTATCAAATCCCCTATCCTATCCTCTATCCTATCGTATCCTCTATCCTATCCTATCCTCTATCCTATCCTATCCTCTATCCTATCCTATCCTCTATCCTATCCTATCCTCTATCCTATCCTATCCTCTATCCTATCCTATCCTCTATCCTCTATCCTATCCTATCCTCTATCCTATCCTATCCTCTATCCTATCCTATCCTCTATCCTATCCTATCCTGTATCCTATCCTATCATGTATACTATCCTATCCTCTATCCTATCTTATCCTCTATCCTATCCTATCCTCTATCCTATCCTATCCTCTATCCTATCAAATCCCCTATCCTATCCTCTATCCTATCCTATCCTCTATCCTATCCTATCCTATCCTATCCTATTCTCTATCCTATCCTATCCTCTATCCTATCCTATCCTCTACCCTATCCTATCCTCTATCCGATCCTATCCTCTATCCTTTCCTATCCTCTATTCTATCCTATCCTCTATCCTATCCTATCCTCTATCCTATCCTATCCTCTATCCTATCCTATCCTCTATCCTCTATCCTATCCTATCCTCTATCCTATCCTATCTTCTATCCTCTATCCTATCCTATCCTCTATCCTATCCTATCCTCTATCCTATCCTATGCTCTATCCTATCCTATCCTCTACACTATCCTATCCTCTATCCTATCCTATCCTCTACCCTATCCTATCCTCTATCCTATCCTATCCTCTATCCTATCCTATCCTCTATCCTATCCTATCCTCTATCCTATCCTCTATCCTATCCTCTATCCTATCCTCTAACCTATCCTATATCCTATCCTATCCTCTATCCTATCCTATCCTCTATCCTATCCTATCCTCTATGCTATCCTATCCTCTATCCTATCCTATCCTCTATCATATCCTATGCTCTATCCTATCCTATCCTCTACACTATCCTATCCTCTATCCTATCCTATCCTCTACCCTATCCTATCCTCTATCCTATCCTCTAACCTATCCTATATCCTATCCTATCCTCTATCCTATCCTATCCTCTATCCTATCCTATCCTCTATGCTATCCCATCCTCTATCCTATCCTATCCTATCCTCTATCCTATCCTATCCTCTATCCTATCCTATCCTCTATCCTATCCTATCCTCTATCCTATCCTATACTCTACCCTATCCTATCCTCTATCCTATCCTATCCTCTATCCTATCCTATCCTCTATCCTATCCTATCCTCTATCCTATCCTATCCTCTATCCTATCCTATCCTCTATCCTATCCTATCCTATCCTATCCTATTCTCTATCCTATCCTATCCTCTATCCTATCCTATCCTCTACCCTATCCTATCCTCTATCCGATCCTATCCTCTATCCTATCCTATCCTCTATCCTATCCTATACTCTACCCTATCCTATCCTCTATCCTATCCTATCCTCTATCCTATCCTATCCTCTAACCTATCCTATCCTCTATCCTATCAAATCCCCTATCCTATCTTCTATCCTATCCTATCCTCTATCCTATCCTATCCTCTATCCTATCCTATCCTCTATCCTATCCTATCCTCTATCCTATCCTATCCTCTATCCTATCCTATCCTCTATCCTATCCTATCCTCTATCCTCTATCCTATCCTATCCTCTATCCTATCCTATCCTCTATCCTATCCTATGCTCTATCCTATCCTATCCTCTATCCTATCCTATCCTCTATCCTATCCTATCCTCTATCCTATCCTCTATCCTATCCTCTATCCTATCCTCTAACCTATCCTATATCCTATCCTATCCTCTATCCTATCCTATCCTCTATCCTATCCTATCCTCTATGCTATCCTATCCTCTATGCTATCCTATCCTCTATCCTATCCTATCCTCTATCCTATCCTATGCTCTATCCTATCCTATCCTCTACACTATCCTATCCTCTATCCTATCCTATCCTCTACCCTATCCTATCCTCTATCCTATCCTATCCTCTATCCTATCCTATCCTCTATCCTATCCTATCCTCTATCCTATCCTCTATCCTATCCTCTATCCTATCCTCTAACCTATCCTATATCCTATCCTATCCTCTATCCTATCCTATCCTCTATCCTATCCTATCCTCTATGCTATCCCATCCTCTATCCTATCCTATTCTATCCTCTATCCTATCCTATCCTCTATCCTATCCTATCCTCTATCCTATCCTATCCTCTATCCTATCCTATACTCTACCCTATCCTATCCTCTATCCTATCCTATCCTCTATCCTATCCTATCCTCTATCCTATCCTATCCTCTATCCTATCCTATCCTCTATCCTCTATCCTATCCTATCCTCTATCCTATCCTATCCTCTATCCTATCCTATCCTCTATCCTATCCTATCCTGTATCCTATCCTATCATGTATACTATCCTATCCTCTATCCTATCCTATCCTCTATCCTATCCTATCCTCTATCCTATCCTATCCTCTATCCTATCAAATCCAATATCCTATCCTCTATCCTATCCTATCCTCTATCCTATCCTATCCTCTATCATATCCTATGCTCTATCCTATCCTATCCTCTACACTATCCTATCCTCTATCCTATCCTATCCTCTACCCTATCCTATCCTCTATCCTATCCTCTAACCTATCCTATATCCTATCCTATCCTCTATCCTATCCTATCCTCTATCCTATCCTATCCTCTATGCTATCCCATCCTCTATCCTATCCTATCCTATCCTCTATCCTATCCTATCCTCTATCCTATCCTATCCTCTATCCTATCCTATCCTCTATCCTATCCTATACTCTACCCTATCCTATCCTCTATCCTATCCTATCCTCTATCCTATCCTATCCTCTATCCTATCCTATCCTCTATCCTATCCTATCCTCTATCCTATCCTATCCTATCCTATCCTATTCTCTATCCTATCCTATCCTCTATCCTATCCTATCCTCTACCCTATCCTATCCTCTATCCGATCCTATCCTCTATCCTATCCTATCCTCTATCCTATCCTATACTCTACCCTATCCTATCCTCTATCCTATCCTATCCTCTATCCTATCCTATCCTCTAACCTATCCTATCCTCTATCCTATCAAATCCCCTATCCTATCTTCTATCCTATCCTATCCTCTATCCTATCCTATCCTCTATCCTATCCTATCCTCTATCCTATCCTATCCTCTATCCTATCCTATCCTCTATCCTATCCTATCCTCTATCCTCTATCCTATCCTATCCTCTATCCTATCCTATCCTCTATCCTATCCTATGCTCTATCCTATCCTATCCTCTATCCTATCCTATCCTCTATCCTATCCTATCCTCTATCCTATCCTCTATCCTATCCTCTATCCTATCCTCTAACCTATCCTATATCCTATCCTATCCTCTATCCTATCCTATCCTCTATCCTATCCTATCCTCTATGCTATCCTATCCTCTATGCTATCCTATCCTCTATCCTATCCTATCCTCTATCCTATCCTATGCTCTATCCTATCCTATCCTCTACACTATCCTATCCTCTATCCTATCCTATCCTCTACCCTATCCTATCCTCTATCCTATCCTATCCTCTATCCTATCCTATCCTCTATCCTATCCTATCCTCTATCCTATCCTCTATCCTATCCTCTATCCTATCCTCTAACCTATCCTATATCCTATCCTATCCTCTATCCTATCCTATCCTCTATCCTATCCTATCCTCTATGCTATCCCATCCTCTATCCTATCCTATTCTATCCTCTATCCTATCCTATCCTCTATCCTATCCTATCCTCTATCCTATCCTATCCTCTATCCTATCCTATACTCTACCCTATCCTATCCTCTATCCTATCCTATCCTCTATCCTATCCTATCCTCTATCCTATCCTATCCTCTATCCTATCCTATCCTCTATCCTCTATCCTATCCTATCCTCTATCCTATCCTATCCTCTATCCTATCCTATCCTCTATCCTATCCTATCCTGTATCCTATCCTATCATGTATACTATCCTATCCTCTATCCTATCCTATCCTCTATCCTATCCTATCCTCTATCCTATCCTATCCTCTATCCTATCAAATCCAATATCCTATCCTCTATCCTATCCTATCCTCTATCCTATCCTATCCTCTATCCTATCCTATCCTATCCTATCCTATTCTCTATCCTATCCTATCCTCTATCCTATCCTATCCTCTACCCTATCCTATCCTCTATCCGATCCTATCCTCTATCCTATCCTATCCTCTATCCTATCCTATACTCTACCCTATCCTATCCTCTATCCTATCCTATCCTCTATCCTATCCTATCCTCTAACCTATCCTATCCTCTATCCTATCAAATCCCCTATCCTATCTTCTATCCTATCCTATCCTCTATCCTATCCTATCCTCTATCCTATCCTATCCTCTATCCTATCCTATCCTCTATCCTATCCTATCCTCTATCCTCTATCCTATCCTATCCTCTATCCTATCCTATCCTCTATCCTATCCTATGCTCTATCCTATCCTATCCTCTACACTATCCTATCCTCTATCCTATCCTATCCTCTACCCTATCCTATCCTCTATCCTATCCTATCCTCTATCCTATCCTATCCTCTATCCTATCCTACCCTCTATCCTATCCTCTATCCTATCCTCTATCCTATCCTCTAACCTATCCTATATCCTATCCTATCCTCTATCCTATCCTATCCTCTATCCTATCCTATCCTCTATGCTATCCTATCCTCTATCCTATCCTATCCTATCCTCTATCCTATCCTATCCTCTATCCTATCCTATCCTCTATCCTATCCTATCCTCTATCCTATCCTATACTCTACCCTATCCTATCCTCTATCCTATCCTATCCTCTATCCTATCCTATCCTCTAACCTATCCTATCCTCTATCCTATCAAATCCCCTATCCTATCTTCTATCCTATCCTATCCTCTATCCTATCCTATCCTCTATCCGATCCTATCATCTATCCTATCCTATCCTCTATCCTATCCTATCCTCTATCCTATCCTATCCTCTATCCTATCCTATCCTCTATCCTATCCTATCCTCTATCCTATCCTATCCTCTATCCTATCCTATCCTCTATCCTATCCTATCCTCTATCCTATCCTATCCTCTATCCTATCCTATCCTCTATCCTATCCTATCCTATCCTCTATCCTATCCTATCCTCTATCCTATCCTATCCTCTATCCTATCCTATCCTCTATCCTATTCTATCCCCTATCCTATCCTATCCTCTATCCTATCCTATCCTCTATCCTATCCTATCCTCTATCCTATCCTATCCTCTATCCTATCCTATCCTCTATCCTATCCTATCCTCTATCCTATCCTATCCTCTATCCTATCCTATCCTCTATCCTATCCTATCCTCTATCCTATCCTATCCTCTATCCTATCCTATCCTATCCTCTATCCTATCCTATCCTCTATCCTATCCTATCCTCTATCCTATCCTATCCTCTATCCTATCCTATCCTCTCTCCTATCCTATCCTCTATCCTATCCTATCCTCTATCCTCTATCCTATCCTATCCTCTATCCTATCCTATCCTATCCTCTATCCTATCCTATCCTCTATCCTATCCTATCCTCTATCCTATCCTATCCTCTATCCTATCCTATCCTCTATCCTATCCTATCCTCTATCCTATGCTATCCTCTATCCTATACTATCCTCTATCCTATTCTATCTTCTATCCTATCCTATCCTCTATCCTATCAAATCCCCTGTCCTATCCTCTATCCTATCCTATCCTGTATCCTATCCTATCCTCTATCCTATCCTATCCTATCCTCTATCCTATCCTCTATCCTATCCTATCCTCAATCCTATCCTATCCTCTATCCTATCCTATCCTCTATCCTATCCTCTATCCTATCCTCTATCCTATCCTATCCTCTATCCTATCCTATCCTCTATCCTATCCTATCCTCTATCCTATCCTATCCTCTATCCTATCCTATCCTCTATCCTATCAAATCCCCTATCCTATCCTCTATCCTATCCTATCCTCTATCCTATCCTATCCTATCCTATCCTATCCTCTATCCTATCCTATCCTCTATCCTATCCTATCCTCTACCCTATCCTATCCTCTATCCGATCCTATCCTCTATCCTATCGTATCCTCTATCCTATCCTATACTCTACCCTATCCTATCCTCTATCCTATTCTTTTTTTTTTTTTTTTTTTTTCCGAGGAGGTAATCTCGTTACGGATACCCGAACCCCCCCGGGGGGGGGGTCCGGGTTATGTGGGACTCCTCGGCTGGTTGGTGCAACGCCGAGTATACCCACTAACTCCTCCCCGTCCGTCCCTAGACTCCTGGGGGCACCCGTGCTCTGCGCGCGCATGTCAATCCGGTGTGCCCCCGCCTTAGCATACCACCCAGGGGGGGACGCGGCCCAATCCTATCCTCTATCCTATCCTATCCTCTATCCTATCCTATCCTCTAACCTATCCTATCCTCTATCCTATCAAATCCCCTATCCTATCCTCTATCCTATCCTATCCTGTATCCTATCCTATCCTATCCTCTATCCTATCCTATCCTCTAGCCGATCCTATCCTCTATCCCATCCTCTATCCTATCCTCTATCCTATCCTCTATCCTATCCTATCCTCTATCCTATCCTATCCTGTATCCTATCCTATCATGTATACTATCCTATCCTCTATCCTATCCTATCCTCTATCCTATCCTATCCTCTATCCTATCCTATCCTCTATCCTATCCTATCCTCTATCCTATCCTATCCTCTATCCTATCCTATCCTCTATCCTATCCTATCCTCTATCCTATCAAATCCCCTATCCTATCCTCTATCCTATCCTATCCTGTATCCTATCCTATCATGTATCCTATCCTATCCTCTATCCTATCCTATCCTCTATCCTATCCTATCCTCTATCCTATCAAATCCCCTATCCTATCCTCTATCCTATCCTATCCTCTATCATATCCTATCCTATCCTATCCTATCCCCTATCCTATCCTATCCTCTATCCTATCCTATCCTCTACCCTATCCTATCCTCTATCCGATCCTATCCTCTATCCTATCCTATCCTCTATCCTATCCTATACTCTACCCTATCCTATCCTCTATCCTATCCTATCCTCTATCCTATCCTATCCTCTAACCTATCCTATCCTCTATCCTATCAAATCCCCTATCCTATCCTCTATCCTATCCTATCCTCTATCCTATCCTATCCTCTATCCTATCCTATCCTCTATCCTATCCTATCCTCTATCCTATCCTATCCTCTATCCTATCCTATCCTCTATCCTAACCTCTATCCTATCCTATCCTCTATCCTATCCTATCCTATCCTCTATCCTATCCTATCCTCTATCCGATCCTATCCTCTATCCTATCCTATCATCTATCCTATCCTATCCTCTATCCTATCCTATCCTCTATCCTATCCTATCCTCTATCCTATCCTATCCTCTATCCTATCCTATCCTCTATCCTATCCTATCCTCTAACCTATCCTATCCTCTATCCTATCAAATCCCCTATCCTATCCTCTATCCTATCCTATCCTGTATCCTATCCTATCCTATCCTCTATCCTATCCTATCCTCTAGCCGATCCTATTTTTTTTTTTTTTTTCGAGGAGGTAATCTCGTTACGGATACCCGAACCCCCCCGGGGGGGGGGGGGGGTGGTCCGGGTTATGTGGGACTCCTCGGCTGGTTGGTGCATCGCCGAGTATACCCACTAACTCCTCCCCGTCCGTCCCTAGACTCCTGGGGGCACCCGTGCTCTGCGCGCGCATGTCAATCCGGTGTGCCCCCGCCTTAGCATACCACCCAGGGGGGGGGACGCGGCCCCCTCCCGTACCTACTCTATCCGAAGGCACCACGCAACGGACGACGTGGCGCCTTCCCCCCCTGTTAGGCCGCCCGATGAGCATCCGAGCCCCCGCCCGAGATGCCCGGCGGCCTCCGGGGACGCCGTTGGTGACCGAGTGTAAGGGGATATCCGATCCCCCGCCTCGAGATCATCAAGGGCGTCCCCGCTCGCGTCAGAGGCGTCGCAACGGGGGTACGCCCCCGGGGCGTACCCTGCGCCGCCTCCCCCCCCTTCGGCCGGGATCGTGATTACGCTCCCGATCCCGTTCCGCAGCCTCCTTCCGCAGCATAACCCGCTCGCAGAAGGAAGCGAACCCCCTCCACGCCTCCTCGCCACCGGCTGCCGCAGCGACGACAGCCGGGAGCGAGAGGTCGTGGCCCACCGCGCGCCGCAGGGCACGGCGCTCTTCCCCCCATGCCGGACACTCCTCCAGAGTGTGTTGCGCCGTGTCCCGCGGCTCGCCGCAGTGGTGACACGCCTCCTCGGTCTCCCTCCCGATGCGACACAGGTAGTCGCCGAAGCACCCGTGCCCGCTCATCACCTGCGTCACACGGTAGGAGACCCTATGCCCCATCCATCCCCTGTTCCATTGATCGAACACCGGGAGGATGGCCCGAACGGCCCGCCTCTCGCCCTCCCTCGTCCCGGGAAGGCTATCGCGCCACTCCCGGGCTGCGTGCCGCCGAGCATGTCGCCTGAGCTCATCCACCATGAGCCGCGCCTGATCCGGGGCCACCCCCCGGAGCCGGAGTTCCCTGGAGTGCGTATGCACATCCGCCAACACGCGGGCCTCCAGCTCGAGGGGGATCAGCCCCGACATCACCATCGCCGTCGCGTATGAAATGGTGCGGTACCCCCGCACGATGCCTATGGCCAGCCTGCGCTCGATGCGACGCAGCAGCGACCGTGTGCCGCCACTGCGCCCCCTAGCCAAGACATCGTGCGCCCATACAGGGGCTCCGTACAGGACCAAAAGTCGCACCACCACCGCGAACAGACGACGCACCCGTCCACAGGGTCCCCCGAGATTCGGGAGAAGGCGACCGAGCGCAGCGGTCGCCCTCTCCGCCCGGGGCGCCAGCGACTCAAGGTGGCGGTCAAAACGCCACCGGCCGTCAAGCTCGAGTCCCAGGTACCGCATCTGGGACCCGACCTTGACCATCCCCTCCCCCACGCAGATCCAGCACTGGGGAGGCGCCGCCAACCGGGCCGAGCGGAGAAACCACATGGCCCTGGTTTTCTCGACGGACACCTCTAGGCCCAGCGACCGGATCGCGCGCACCGCGCGCCACGCGCCGCGCTCCGCCAGGCAGATGGCCTCCTTCGCATACCTCCCGGTGGCCAATACCAGCGTGTCGTCGGCGTAACACGTCAGGCTGACCCCGGGGGGCATCTCCTCCCGCAGGACGCGATCGTACGCAAGATTCCACAGCTACGGGCCCAACACCGAGCCCTGTGGAACCCCGCGCACGACGCCCCTGCGCACCATCCCGTACCGGCCGGGATACTCTATACCCCTGTCGGAGAGATAGCTCCCGATCACCCTTCTGAGATACAGAGGCACCCGGTGGAAGACCAGGGCCTCCATTATACGATCCCAGGGGACGGTGTTGAACGCGTTAGCGATATCCAAGGATATCGCCAACGCAACACCGCCCCCCCTCGTACAGGCCTCCGAGAGAGCCCTCACCCGCCGAATAGCGTCGACGGTGGAGAGACCCTCCCGGAAGCCGAATTGAACCCCGCTCAGATCGGGGACCCCTCCCGCCGACAGGTGCCGGACGAGGCGCCCAACGAGTACGCGCTCGAACAACTTCCCCGCCTCGTCCAGCAGACAAATTGGCCGGTACCCTGAGGGCGAGTCCCGGGACTTGCCCCCCTTCGGAAGGAGGACCAACCTGCCCGACTTCCACTCCGTGGGGAACACCCCCTCCCTCAGACAGCCGTTATACAGCTGCCGGAGTTCGGCGGCGAGTCCCCCCTCCAGGGCCAAGACCAACGCGCGGCCCGGCACCCCGTCCGGGCCCGGGGCCTTGCGGCCCACCCGCCGCGCCCTGGCCATCGCCTCACCCAGCTCGCCGGCCGACACCTCCCACTCTGCGGACCAGGAGAGAGGCTCCTGTTCCCAATGGGAGCGGCGCAGTTGTCCCCCCTCTCGCGGGAAGAGGGACGCCACCACTCCTTCGAGCAGGTGGGGGTCCATCGACTCCGTCACCGGAGGCGCCCACGCGCGCAGCTTGTTCATGACAAGCTTGTACGGGCGCCCCCATGGATCGGAGTCCACCATGCCGACGAGCTCCGACCACGCGTCGGCCTTGGCCTGCGCGATAGCCCTGCGGAGAACCCCGAGCGCGGCTCGGTACTCCCCGCCGAGCCTCGCCGTCGCCTCCTCGTCGTCGCGCCTCCTACGCGCTCGGCCGTACCGACGCCGCGCGGCATTGCAGGCACGCCGGAGCTCCGCAATGCCGGCGGACCACCAGTACGCCGCCCTCCTGGGGGCGAACCGGCTGCGGGGCATGGCGGTGTCGCACACCGCCGTCATTACCTCCCGCAGCCGCCTCGCCCCTTGCGCAGGCGCCAGCTCGGACAGGGCCGGCCCCGTCCATGTCGCCGCGGCTACCGCGGCCCCGAACGCGTCCGCGTCCAGCCGCTTCAAGGCCCATCGCGGCCGTCGGTCCCCCCGGCCCGGCCGGGAATCCCGCGCGTGGAGGGTGGGCCACACGTCCATGACGATGGGCGTATGGTCTGACGCAATCTCTATCTCCTCGGCCACCCTCCATCCCGACACCCGGCGCACGGCCGAGGGAGTCCCCCATGTCAGGTCGACAATCGAGACCCCCTGCGGACGCACGCACGTCGGCGTGGATCCCCGGTTAATCAACCGGAGATCCAGGCCGGCCGCCCAGGTTAACACCTCGCTACCCCTAGTGGTCGTCCTGGGACTCCCCCACGATACCGCGTGGGCATTGAAGTCTCCCAAAACGAGAACCGGGCGGGCGCTGCACCGCGCGACGCAGCTGTTCAGCCCACCCAGGAACCCCCGAAATTGATCGAGGCCACAGCTCGGCGAGATGTAGATCCCGACAACCGCGATGTCCCCCCATTGCACCGCCACGAATCCCTCGCCCCGCTCCAGAAGGGAGACCGACGGGGACCCGGGGCGGCTTCCCGCCACTATTACTACGGAGCCGATCTCGTCCCCCACCCAGAAGGGGTGTACGGGGATTGCGTACGGCTCCGCCGCAACTGCCAGCCCAGCCCCCCACTCGCGCACGGCTTGGACAAACAGGTCCTGTGCCGCGCGCGAGTGGTTGAGGTTCGCCTGCAGAACCGGAGTAGGATTAAAAGTACCTACTCTAACATGGGCTTTGCAGAGTCCCCTCCCTGGGAGGGCCGGGCCCCCGGCGCCGTCTGCGGCCGCTGCGCGGATGCAGCCCCAGACGCGCCCTTCTCTTTCGTCGCCGCGCGGCCCCTCTTGGGAGCCGGGGCACACGCTTTGGCCCCGAATCTATGGCCCGATGGTCTCCCCAGGTCCGCGCAGAGCGGACACTTGGGGGCGGCCTTGCAGGCCGAAGCCCGGTGCTCCGCCGCCCCGCAGCGGTAGCACATATCCTCTAGCCGATCCTATCCTCTATCCTATCCTATCCTCTATCCCATCCTCTATCCTATCCTCTATCCTATCCTCTATCCTATCCTATCCTCTATCCTATCCTATCCTGTATCCTATCCTATCATGTATACTATCCTATCCTCTATCCTATCCTATCCTCTATCCTATCCTATCCTCTATCCTATCCTATCCTCTATCCTATCCTATCCTCTATCCTATCCTATCCTCTATCCTATCAAATCCCCTATCCTATCCTCTATCCTATCCTATCCTGTATCCTATCCTATCATGTATCCTATCCTATCCTCTATCCTATCCTATCCTCTATCCTATCCTATCCTCTATCCTATCAAATCCCCTATCCTATCCTCTATCCTATCCTATACTCTACCCTATCCTATCCTCTATCCTATCCTATCCTCTATCCTATCCTATCCTCTAACCTATCCTATCCTCTATCCTATCAAATCCCCTATCCTATCCTCTATCCTATCCTATCCTCTATCCTATCCTATCCTCTATCCTATCCTATCCTCTATCCTATCCTATCCTCTATCCTATCCTATCCTCTATCCTATCCTATCCTCTATCCTATCCTATCCTCTATCCTATCCTATCCTCTATCCTATCCTATCCTCTATCCTAACCTCTATCCTATCCTATCCTCTATCCTATCCTATCCTATCCTCTATCCTATCCTATCCTCTATCCGATCCTATCCTCTATCCTATCCTATCATCTATCCTATCCTATCCTCTATCCTATCCTATCCTCTATCCTATCCTATCCTCTATCCTATCCTATCCTCTATCCTATCCTATCCTCTATCCTATCCTATCCTCTATCCTATCCTATCCTCTATCCTATCCTATCCTCTATCCTATGCTATCCTCTATCCTATACTATCCTCTATCCTATCCTATCTTCTATACTATCCTATCCTCTATCCTATCAAATCCCCTATCCTATACTATCCTCTATCCTATCCTATCTTCTATCCTATCCTATCCTCTATCCTATCAAATCCCCTATCCTATCCTCTATCCTATCCTATCCTGTATCCTATCCTATCCTCTATCCTCTATCCTATCCTATCCTCTATCCTATCCTATCCTCTATCCTATCCTATCCTCTATCCTATCCTATCCTCTATCCTATCCTATCCTCTATCCTATCCTATCCTCTATTCTATCCTATCCTCTATCCTATCCTATCCTCTATCCTCTCCTATCCTCTATCCTCTATCCTATCCTATCCTCTATCCTATCCTATCCTCTATCCTATCCTATCCTCTATCCTATCAAATCCCCTATCCTATCCTCTATCCTATCCTATCCTGTATCCTATCCTATCATGTATCCTATCCTATCCTCTATCCTATCCTATCCTCTATCCTATCCTATCCTCTATCCTATCAAATCCCCTATCCTATCCTCTATCCTATCCTATCCTCTATCATATCCTATCCTATCCTATCCTATCCCCTATCCTATCCTATCCTCTATCCTATCCTATCCTCTACCCTATCCTATCCTCTATCCGATCCTATCCTCTATCCTATCCTATCCTCTATCCTATCCTATCCTCTATCCTCTCCTATCCTCTATCCTCTATCCTATCCTATCCTCTATCCTATCCTATCCTCTATCCTATCCTATCCTCTATCCTATCCTATCCTCTATCCTATCCTCTATCCTATCCTATCCACTACCCTATCCTATCCTCTATCCTATCCTATCCTCTATCCTATCCTATCCTCTATCCTCTATCCTATCCTATCCTCTATCCTATCCTATCCTCTATCCTCTATCCTATCCTATCCTCTATCCTATCCTATCCTCTATCCTATCCTATCCTCTATCCTATCCTATCCTCTATCCTATCCTATCCTCTATCCTATCCTATCCTCTATCCTATCCTATCCTATCCTCTATCCTATCCTATCCTCTACCCTATCCTATCCTCTATCCTATCCTATCTTCTATCCTATCCTATCCTCTATCCTATCAAATCCCCTATCCTATCCTCTATCCTATCCTATCCTGTATCCTATCCTATCCTCTATCGTATCCTATCCTATCCTCTATCCTATCCTATCCTCAATCCTATCCTATCCTCTATCCTATCCTATCCTCAATCCTATCCTATCCTCTATCCTATCCTATCCTCTATCCAATCCTCTATCCTATCCTCTATCCTATCCTCTATCCTATCCTCTATCCTATCCTATTCTCTATCCTATCCTATCCTCTATCCTATCCTATCCGCTATCCTATCCTATCCTCTATCCTCTATCCTATCCTATCCTCTATCCTATCCTATCCTCTATCCTATCCTATCCTCTATCCTATCCTATCCTCTATCCTATCCTATCCTCTATCCTATCCTATCCTCTATCCTATCCTATCCTCTATCCTATCCTATCCTCTATCCTATCCTATCCTATCCTCTATCCTATCCTATCCTCTACCCTATCCTATCCTCTATCCTATCCTATCCTCTATCCTATCCTATCCTCTATCCTATCCTATCCTCTATCCTATGCTATCCTCTATCCTATACTATCCTCTATCCTATCCTATCTTCTATCCTATCCTATCCTCTATCCTATCAAATCCCCTATCCTATCCTCTATCCTATCCTATCCTGTATCCTATCCTATCCTCTATCCTATCCTATCCTATCCTCTATCCTATCCTATCCTCAATCCTATCCTATCCTCTATCCTATCCTATCCTCTATCCTATCCTCTATCCTATCCTCTATCCTATCCTCTATCCTATCCTATCCTATCCTCTATCCTATCCTATCCTCTATTCTATCCTATCCTCTATCCTATCCTATCCTCTATCCTCTCCTATCCTCTATCCTCTATCCTATCCTATCCTCTATCCTATCCTATCCTCTATCCTATCCTATCCTCTATCCTATCCTATCCTCTATCCTATCCTATCCTCTATCCTATCCTATCCTCTATCCTATCCTCTATCCTATCCTATCCACTACCCTATCCTATCCTCTATCCTATCCTATCCTCTATCCTATCCTATCCTCTATCCTCTATCCTATACTATCCTCTATCCTCTATCCTATCCTATCCTCTATCCTCTATCCTATCCTATCCTCTATCCTATCCTATCCTCTATCCTCTATCCTATCCTATCCTCTATCCTATCCTATCCTCTATCCTATCCTATCCTCTATCCTATCCTATCCTCTATCCTATCCTATCCTCTATCCTATCCTATCCTATCCTCTATCCTATCCTATCCTCTACCCTATCCTATCCTCTATCCTATCCTATCTTCTATCCTATCCTATCCTCTATCCTATCAAATCCCCTATCCTATCCTCTATCCTATCCTATCCTGTATCCTATCCTATCCTCTATCGTATCCTATCCTATCCTCTATCCTATCCTATCCTCAATCCTATCCTATCCTCTATCCTATCCTATCCTCAATCCTATCCTCAATCCTATCCTATCCTCTATCCTATCCTATCCTCTATCCAATCCTCTATCCTATCCTCTATCCTATCCTCTATCCTATCCTCTATCCTGTCCTATTCTCTATCCTATCCTATCCTCTATCCTATCCTATCCTCTATCCTATCCTATCCTCTATCCTATCCTATCCTCTATCCTATCCTATCCTCTATCCTATCCTATCCTATCCTCTATCCTATCCTATCCTCTATCCTATCCTATTTTTTTTTTTTTTTTTTTTTTCCGAGGAGGTAATCTCGTTACGGATACCCGAACCCCCCCGGGGGGGGGTGGTCCGGGTTATGTGGGACTCCTCGGCTGGTTGGTGCAACGCCGAGTATACCCACTAACTCCTCCCCGTCCGTCCCTAGACTCCTGGGGGCACCCGTGCTCTGCGCGCGCATGTCAATCCGGTGTGCCCCCGCCTTAGCATACCACCCAGGGGGGGACGCGGCCCCCTCCCGTACCTACTCTATCCGAAGGCACCACGCAACGGACGACGTGGCGCCTTCCCCCCTGTTAGGCCGCCCGATGAGCATCCGAGCCCCCGCTCGAGATGCCCGGCGGCCTCCGGGGACGCCGTTGGTGACCGAGTGTAAGGGGATATCCGATCCCCCGCCTCGAGATCATCAAGGGCGTCCCCGCTCGCGTCAGAGGCGTCGCAACGGGGGTACGCCCCCGGGGCGTACCCTGCGCCGCCTCCCCCCCCTTCGGCCGGGATCGTGATTACGCTCCCGATCCCGTTCCGCAGCCTCCTTCCGCAGCATAACCCGCTCGCAGAAGGAAGCGAACCCCCTCCACGCCTCCTCGCCACCGGCTGCCGCAGCGACGACAGCCGGGAGCGAGAGGTCGTGGCCCACCGCGCGCCGCAGGGCACGGCGCTCTCCCCCCCATGCCGGACACTCCTCCAGAGTGTGTTGCGCCGTGTCCCGCGGCTCGCCGCAGTGGTGACACGCCTCCTCGGTCTCCCTCCCGATGCGACACAGGTAGTCGCCGAAGCACCCGTGCCCGCTCATCACCTGCGTCACACGGTAGGAGACCCTATGCCCCATCCATCCCCTGTTCCATTGATCGAACACCGGGAGGATGGCCCGAACGGCCCGCCTCTCGCCCTCCCTCGTCCCGGGAAGGCTATCGCGCCACTCCCGGGCTGCGTGCCGCCGAGCATGTCGCCTGAGCTCATCTACCATGAGCCGCGCCTGATCCGGGGCCACCCCCCGGAGCCGGAGTTCCCTGGAGTGCGTATGCACATCCGCCAACACGCGGGCCTCCAGCTCGAGGGGGATCAGCCCCGACATCACCATCGCCGTCGCGTATGAAATGGTGCGGTACCCCCGCACGATGCCTATGGCCAGCCTGCGCTCGATGCGACGCAGCAGCGACCGTGTGCCGCCACTGCGCCCCCTAGCCAAGACATCGCGCGCCCACACAGGGGCTCCGTACAGGACCAAAACTCGCACCACCACCGCGAACAGACGACGCACCCGTCCACAGGGTCCCCCGAGATTCGGGAGAAGGCGACCGAGCGCAGCGGTCGCCCTCTCCGCCCGGGGCGCCAGCGACTCAAGGTGGCGGTCAAAACGCCACCGGCCGTCAAGCTCGAGTCCCAGGTACCGCATCTGGGACCCGACCTTGACCATCCCCTCCCCCACGCAGATCCAGCACTGGGGAGGCGCCGCCAACCGGGCCGAGCGGAGAAACCACATGGCCCTGGTTTTCTCGACGGACACCTCTAGCCCCAGCGACCGGATCGCGCGCACCGCGCGCCACGCGCCGCGCTCCGCCAGGCAGATGGCCTCCTTCGCATACCTCCCGGTGGCCAATGCCAGCGTGTCGTCGGCGTAACACGTCAGGCTGACCCCGGGAGGCATCTCCTCCCGCAGGACGCGATCGTACGCAAGATTCCACAGCAACGGGCCCAACACCGAGCCCTGCGGAACCCCGCGCACGACGCCCCTGCGCACCATCCCGTACCGGCCGGGATACTCTATACCCCTGTCGGAGAGATAGCTCCCGATCACCCTTCTGAGATACAGAGGCACCCGGTGGAAGACCAGGGCCTCCATTATCCGATCCCAGGGGACGGTGTTGAACGCGTTAGCGATATCCAAGGATATCGCCAACGCAACTCCGCCCCCCCTCGTACAGGCCTCCGAGAGAGCCCTCACCCGCCGAATAGCGTCGACGGTGGAGAGACCCTCCCGGAAGCCGAATTGAACCCCGCTCAGATCGGGGACCCCTCCCGCCGACAGGTGCCTGACGAGGCGTCCAACGAGTACGCGCTCGAACAACTTCCCCGCCTCGTCCAGCAGACAAATTGGCCGGTACCCTGAGGGCGAGTCCCGGGACTTGCCCCCCTTCGGAAGGAGGACCAACCTGCCCGACTTCCACTCCGTGGGGAACACCCCCTCCCTCAGACAGCCGTTATACAGCTGCCGGAGTTCGGCGGCGAGTCCCCCCTCCAGGGCCAAGACCAACGCGCGGCCCGGCACCCCGTCCGGGCCCGGGGCCTTGCGGCCCACCCGCCGCGCCCTGGCCATCGCCTCACCCAGCTCGCCGGCCGACACCTCCCACTCTGCGGACCAGGAGAGAGGCTCCTGTTCCCAATGGGAGCGGCGCAGATCCTCTATCCTATCCTATCCTCTATCCTATCCTATCCTCTATCCTATCCTATCCTCTATCCTATCCTATCCGCTATCCTATCCTATCCTCTATCCTCTATCCTATCCTATCCTCTATCCTATCCTATCCTCTATCCTATCCTATCCTCTATCCTATCCTATCCTCTATCCTATCCTATCCTCTATCCTATCCTCTATCCTATCCTATCCTCTATCCTATCCTATCCTCTATCCTATCCTATCCTCTATCCTATCCTATCCTCTATCCTATCCTATCCTATCCTCTATCCTATCCTATCCTCTACCCTATCCTATCCTCTATCCTATCCTATCCTCAATCCTATCCTATCCTCTATCCTATCCTATCCTCTATCCTATCCTCTATCCTATCCTCTATCCTATCCTATCCTCTATAATATCCTATCCTCTATCCTATCCTATCCTCTATCCTATCCTATCCTCTAGTATATCCTATCCTCTATCCTATCCTATCCTCCATCCTATCCTATCCTCTATCCTATCCTATCCTCTATCCTATCCTATTCTCTATCCTATCCTATCCTCTATCCTATCCTATCCTCTATCCTATCCTATCCTCTATCCTATCCTATCCTCTATCCTATCCTATCCTCTATCCTATCCTATCCTCTATCCTATCCTATCCTCTATCCTATCCTATCCTCTATCCTATCCTATCCTCTATCCTATCCTATCCTCTATCCTATCCTATCCTCTATCCTATCCTATCCTCTATCCTATCCTATCCTCTATCCTATCCTATCCTCTATCCTATCCTATCCTCTGTCCTATCCTATCCTCTATCCTATCCTATCCTCTATCCTATCCTATCCTCTATCCTATCCTATCCTCTATCCTATCCTATCCTCTATCCTATCCTATCCTCTATCCTATCCTATCCTCTATCCTCTATCCTATCCTATCCTCTATCCTATCCTATCCTCTATCCTATCCGATCCTCTATCCTATCCTATCCTCTATCCTATCCTATCCTCTATCCTATCCTATCCTCTATCCTATCCTATCCTCTATCCTATGCTATCCTCTATCCTATACTATCCTCTATCCTATCCTATCTTCTATCCTATCCTATCCTCTATCCTATCAAATCCCCTGTCCTATCCTCTATCCTATCCTATCCTGTATCCTATCCTATCCTCTATCCTATCCTATCCTATCCTCTATCCTATCCTATCCTATCCTCTATCCTATCCTCTATCCTATCCTATCCTCAATCCTATCCTATCCTCTATCCTATCCTATCCTCTATCCTATCCTCTATCCTATCCTCTATCCTATCCTCTATCCTATCCTACCCTCTATCCTATCCTATCCTCTATCCTATCCTATCCTCTATCCTATCCTATCCTCTATCCTATCCTCTATCCTATCCTATCCTCTATCCTATCCTATCCTCTATCCTATCCTATCCTCTATCCTATCCTATCCTCTATCCTATCCTATCCTCTATCCTATCCTATCCTCTATCCTATCCTAACCTCTATCCTATCCTATCCTGTATCCTATCCTATCATGTATACTATCCTATCCTCTATCCTATCCTATCCTCTATCCTATCCTATCCTCTATCCTATCCTATCCTCCATCCTATCAAATCCCCTATCCTATCCTCTATCCTATCCTATCCTGTATCCTATCCTATCATGTATCCTATCCTATCCTCTATCCTATCCTATCCTCTATCCTATCCTATCCTCTATCCTATCAAATCCCCTATCCTATCCTCTATCCTATCCTATCCTCTATCCTATCCTATCCTATCCTATCCTATCCTATCCTCTATCCTATCCTATCCTCTATCCTATCCTATCCTCTACCCTATCCTATCCTCTATCCGATCCTATCCTCTATCCTATCGTATCCTCTATCCTATACTCTACCCTATCCTATCCTCTATCCTATCCTATCCTCTATCCTATCCTATCCTCTAACCTATCCTATCCTCTATCCTATCAAATCCCCTATCCTATCCTCTATCCTATCCTATCCTGTATCCTATCCTATCCTCTATCCTATCCTATCCTCTATCCTATCCTATCCTCTAGCCGATCCTATCCTCTATCCTATCCTATCCTCTATCCTATCCTCTATCCTATCCTATCCTCTATCCTATCCTATCCTGTATCCTATCCTATCATGTATACTATCCTATCCTCTATCCTATCCTATCCTCTATCCTATCCTATCCTCTATCCTATCCTATCCTCTATCCTATCCTATCCTCTATCCTATCCTATCCTCTATCCTATCCTATCCTCTATCCTATCCTATCCTCTATCCTATCCTATCCTCTATCCTATCAAATCCCCTATCCTATCCTCTATCCTATCCTATCCTATCATGTATCCTATCCTATCCTCTATCCTATCCTATCCTCTATCCTATCCTATCCTCTATCCTATCAAATCCCCTATCCTATCCTCTATCCTATCCTATCCTCTATCATATCCTATCCTATCCTATCCTATCCCCTATCCTATCCTATCCTCTATCCTATCCTATCCTCTACCCTATCCTATCCTCTATCCGATCCTATCCTGTATCCTATCCTATCCTCTATCCTATCCTATACTCTACCCTATCCTATCCTCTATCCTATCCTATCCTCTATCCTATCCTATCCTCTAACCTATCCTATCCTCTATCCTATCAAATCCCCTATCCTATCCTCTATCCTATCCTATCCTCTATCCTATCCTATCCTCTATCCTATCCTATCCTCTATCCTATCCTATCCTCTATCCTATCCTATCCTCTATCCTATCCTATCCTCTATCCTATCCTATCCTCTATCCTAACCTCTATCCTATCCTATCCTCTATCCTATCCTATCCTATCCTCTATCCTATCCTATCCTCTATCCTATCCTATCCTCTATCCTATCCTATCCTCTATCCTATCCTATCCTCTATCCTATCCTATCCTCTATCCTATCCTATCCTCTATCCTATCCTATCCTCTATCCTATCCTATCCTCTATCCTATCCTATCCTCTATCCTATCCTATCCTCTATCCTATGCTATCCTCTATCCTATACTATCCTCTATCCTATCCTATCTTCTATCCTATCCTATCCTCTATCCTATCAAATCCCCTATCCTATCCTCTATCCTATCCTATCCTGTATCCTATCCTATCCTCTATCCTATCCTATCCTATCCTCTATCCTATCCTATCCTCAATCCTATCCTATCCTCTATCCTCTATCCTATCCTATCCGCTATCCTATCCTCTATCCTATCCTATCCTCAATCCTATCCTATCCTCTATCCTCTATCCTATCCTATCCGCTATCCTATCCTCTATCCTATCCTCTATCCTATCCTCTATCCTATCCTCTACCCTATCCTCTATCATATCCTCTATCCTATCCTCTATCCTATCCTCTATCCTATCCTATCCTCTATCCTATCCTATCCTCTATCCTATCCTATCCTCTATCCTATCCTATCCTCTATCCTATCCAATCCTCTATCCTATCCTATCCTCTATCCTATGCTATCCTCTATCCTATACTATCCTCTATCCTATCCTATCTTCTATCCTATCCTATCCTCTATCCTATCAAATCCCCTATCCTATCCTCTATCCTATCCTATCCTGTATCCTATCCTATCCTCTATCCTATCCTATCCTATCCTCTATCCTATCCTATCCTCAATCCTATCCTATCCTCTATCCTATCCTATCCTCTATCCTATCCTCTATCCTATCCTCTATCCTATCCTCTATCCTATCCTATCCTCTATCCTATCCTATCCTCTATCCTATCCTATCCTCTATTCTATCCTATCCTCTATCCTATCCTATCCTCTATCCTCTCCTATCCTCTATCCTCTATCCTATCCTATCCTCTATCCTATCCTATCCTCTATCCTATCCTATCCTCTATCCTATCCTCTATCCTATCCTATCCACTACCCTATCCTATCCTCTATCCTATCCTATCCTCTATCCTATCCTATCCTCTATCCTCTATCCTATCCTATCCTCTATCCTATCCTATCCTCTATCCTCTATCCTATCCTATCCTCTATCCTATCCTATCCTCTATCCTATCCTATCCTCTATCCTATCCTATCCTCTATCCTATCCTATCCTCTATCCTATCCTCTATCCTATCCTATCCTCTATCCTATCCTATCCTCTATCCTATCCTATCCTATCCTCTATCCTATCCTATCCTCTACCCTATCCTATCCTCTATCCTATCCTATATTCTATCCTATCCTATCCTCTATCCTATCAAATCCCCTATCCTATCCTCTATCCTATCCTATCCTGTATCCTATCCTATCCTCTATCGTATCCTATCCTATCCTCTATCCTATCCTATCCTCAATCCTATCCTATCCTCTATCCTATCCTATCCTCAATCCTATCCTATCCTCTATCCTATCCTATCCTCAATCCTATCCTATCCTCTATCCTATCCTATCCTCTATCCAATCCTCTATCCAAGCTCTATCCTATCCTCTATCCTATCCTCTATCCTATCCTATTCTCTATCCTATCCTATCCTCTATCCTATCCTATCCTCTATCCTATCCTATCCTCTATCCTATCCTATCCGCTATCCTATCCTATCCTCTATCCTCTATCCTATCCTATCCTCTATCCTATCCTATCCTCTATCCTATCCTATCCTCTATCCTATCCTATCCTCTATCCTATCCTATCCTCTATCCTATCCTATCCTCTATCCTATCCTATCCTCTATCCTATCCTATCCTCTATCCTATCCTATCCTCTATCCTATCCTATCCTCTATCCTATCCTATCCTATCCTCTATCCTATCCTATCCTCTACCCTATCCTATCCTCTATCCTATCCTATCCTCAATCCTATCCTATCCTCTATCCTATCCTATCCTCTATCCTATCCTATCCTCTATCCTATTCTATCCTCTATCCTATCCTATCCTCTATCCTATCCTATCCTCTATTATATCCTATCCTCTATCCTATCCTATCCTCTATCCTATCCTATCCTCCATCCTATCCTATCCTCTATCCTATCCTAACCTCTATCCTATCCTATTCTCTATCCTATCCTATCCTCTATCCTATCCTATCCTCTATCCTATCCTATCCTCTATCCTATCCTATCCTCTATCCTATCCTATCCTCTATCCTATCCTATCCTCTATCCTATCCTATCCTCTATCCTATCCTATCCTCTATCCTATCCTATCCTCTATCCTATCCTATCCTCTATCCTATCCTATCCTCTATCCTATCCCATCCTCTATTCTATCCTATCCTCTATCCTATCCTATCCTCTATCCTCTCCTATCCTCTATCCTCTATCCTATCCTATCCTCTATCCTATCCTATCCTCTATCCTATCCTATCCTCTATCCTATCCTCTATCCTATCCTATCCACTACCCTATCCTATCCTCTATCCTATCCTATCCTCTATCCTATCCTATCCTCTATCCTATCCTATCCTCTATCCTCTATCCTCTATCCTATCCTATCCTCTATCCTATCCTATCCTCTATCCTCTATCCTATCCTATCCTCTATCCTATCCTATCCTCTATCCTATCCTATCCTCTATCCTATCCTATCCTCTATCCTATCCTATCCTCTATCCTATCCTATCCTCTATCCTATCCTATCCTATCCTCTATCCTATCCTATCCTCTACCCTATCCTATCCTCTATCCTATCCTATATTCTATCCTATCCTATCCTCTATCCTATCAAATCCCCTATCCTATCCTCTATCCTATCCTATCCTGTATCCTATCCTATCCTCTATCGTATCCTATCCTATCCTCTATCCTATCCTATCCTCAATCCTATCCTATCCTCTATCCTATCCTATCCTCAATCCTATCCTATCCTCTATCCTATCCTATCCTCAATCCTATCCTATCCTCTATCCTATCCTATCCTCTATCCAATCCTCTATCCAAGCTCTATCCTATCCTCTATCCTATCCTCTATCCTATCCTATTCTCTATCCTATCCTATCCTCTATCCTATCCTATCCTCTATCCTATCCTATCCGCTATCCTATCCTATCCTCTATCCTCTATCCTATCCTATCCTCTATCCTATCCTATCCTCTATCCTATCCTATCCTCTATCCTATCCTATCCTCTATCCTATCCTATCCTCTATCCTATCCTATCCTCTATCCTATCCTATCCTCTATCCTATCCTATCCTCTATCCTATCCTATCCTCTATCCTATCCTATCCTCTATCCTATCCTATCCTATCCTCTATCCTATCCTATCCTCTACCCTATCCTATCCTCTATCCTATCCTATCCTCAATCCTATCCTATCCTCTATCCTATCCTATCCTCTATCCTATCCTATCCTCTATCCTATTCTATCCTCTATCCTATCCTATCCTCTATCCTATCCTATCCTCTATTATATCCTATCCTCTATCCTATCCTATCCTCTATCCTATCCTATCCTCCATCCTATCCTATCCTCTATCCTATCCTAACCTCTATCCTATCCTATTCTCTATCCTATCCTATCCTCTATCCTATCCTATCCTCTATCCTATCCTATCCTCTATCCTATCCTATCCTCTATCCTATCCTATCCTCTATCCTATCCTATCCTCTATCCTATCCTATCCTCTATCCTATCCTATCCTCTATCCTATCCTATCCTCTATCCTATCCTATCCTCTATCCTATCCTATCCTCTATCCTATCCTATCCTCTATCCTATCCTATCCTCTATCCTATCCTATCCTCTATCCTATCCTATCCTCTATCCTATCCTATCCTCTATCCTATCCTATCCTCTATCCTATCCTATCCTCTATCCTATCCTATCCTCTATCCTATCCTATCCTCTATCCTATCCTATCCTCTATCCTATCCTATCCTCTATCCTATCCTATCCTCTATCCTATCCTATCCTCTATCCTATCCTATCCTCTATCCTCTATCCTATCCTATCCTCTATCCTATCCTATCCTCTATCCTATCCTATCCTCTATCCTATCCTATCCTCTATCCTATCCTATCCTCTATCCTATCCTATCCTCTATCCTATGCTATCCTCTATCCTATACTATCCTCTATCCTATCCTATCTTCTATCCTATCCTATCCTCTACCCTATCCTATCCTCTATCCTATCCTATCCTCTATCCTATCCTATCCTGTATCCTATCCTATCATGTATACTATCCTATCCTCTATCCTATCCTATCCTCTATCCTATCCTATCCTCTATCCTATCCTATCCTCCATCCTATCAAATCCCCTATCCTATCCTCTATCCTATCCTATCCTGTATCCTATCCTATCATGTATCCTATCCTATCCTCTATCCTATCCTATCCTCTATCCTATCCTATCCTCTATCCTATCCTATCCTCTATCCTATCAAATCCCCTATCCTATCCTCTATCCTATCCTATCCTCTATCCTATCCTATCCTATCCTATCCTATCCTATCCTCTATCCTATCCTATCCTCTATCCTATCCTATCCTCTACCCTATCCTATCCTCTATCCGATCCTATCCTCTATCCTATCGTATCCTCTATCCTATCCTATACTCTACCCTATCCTATCCTCTATCCTATCCTATCCTCTATCCTATCCTATCCTCTAACCTATCCTATCCTCTATCCTATCAAATCCCCTATCCTATCCTCTATCCTATCCTGTCCTGTATCCTATCCTATCCTCTATCCTATCCTATCCTCTATCCTATCCTATCCTCTAGCCGATCCTATCCTCTATCCTATCCTATCCTCTATCCTATCCTCTATCCTATCCTCTATCCTATCCTCTATCCTATCCTATCCTCTATCCTATCCTATCCTGTATCCTATCCTATCATGTATACTATCCTATCCTCTATCCTATCCTATCCTCTATCCTATCCTATCCTCTATCCTATCCTATCCTCTATCCTATCCTATCCTCTATCCTATCCTATCCTCTATCCTATCCTATCCTCTATCCTATCCTATCCTCTATCCTATCAAATCCCCTATCCTATCCTCTATCCTATCCTATCCTGTATCCTATCCTATCATGTATCCTATCCTATCCTCTATCCTATCCTATCCTCTATCCTATCCTATCCTCTATCCTATCAAATCCCCTATCCTATCCTCTATCCTATCCTATCCTCTATCATATCCTATCCTATCCTATCCTATCCCCTATCCTATCCTATCCTCTATCCTATCCTATCCTCTACCCTATCCTATCCTCTATCCGATCCTATCCTCTATCCTATCCTATCGTGTATCCTATAATATCCTCTATCCTTTCGAATCCTCTATCCTATCCTCTATCCTATCCTCTATCCTATCCTATATCCTATCCTCTATCCTATCCTGTATTCTATCCAATCCTCTATCCTATCCTACCCTCTATCTTATCCTGTATTCTATCCAATCCTCTATCCTATCCTACCCTCTATCCTATCCTATCCGCTATCCTATCCGCAATCCTATCCGCTATCCTATCCGCTATCCTATCCTATCCTCTATCCTATAATATCCCCTATCCTATCCTATCCTCTATCCTATCCTATCCTCTATCCTATCCTATCCTCTATCCTATCCTATCCTCTATCCTATCCTCTATCCTATCCTATCCTCTATCCTATCCTATCCTCTATCCAATCCAATCCCCTATCCTATCCTCTATCCTATCCTATCCTCTACCCTATCCTATCCTATCCTCTATCCTATCCTATCCTCTATACTATCCTATGCTCTATCCTATCCTATCCTCTATCCTATCCAATCCCCTATCATATACTTTATTCTATCCTCTATCCTATCCTATCCTCTATCCTATCCTATCCCCTATAATATCCTATCCTATATCCTATCCTATCCTCCATCCTATCTTATCTTCTGTCCTATCATATCCTCTATCCTATCCTATCCTCTATCCTATCCTATCCCCTATAATATCGTATCCTCTATCCTATCCTATCCTCTATCCTCTCCTATCCTCTATCCTATCCAATCCCCTATCCTATCCTCTATCCTATCCTATCCTCTATAATATCCTATCCTCTATCCTATCCTATCCTCTATCTTATCCTATCCTCTATCCTATCCTATCCTCTATCCTATCCTATCCTCTATCCTATCCTATCCTATCCTATCCTCTATCCTATCCTATCCTCTATCCTATCGTATCCTCTATCCTATCCTATCCTATCCCCTATCCTATCCTATCCTCTATCCTATCCTATCCTCTATCCTATCCTATGCTCTATCCTATCCTATCCTCTATCCTATCCAATCCCCTATCATATACTTTATTCTATCCTCTATCCTATCCTATCCTCTATCCTATCCTCTATCCTATCCTATCCTCTATCCTATCCTATCCTCTATCCAATCCAATCTCCTATCCTATCCTCTATCCTATCCTATCCTCTACCCTATCCTATTCTCTATCCTATCCTATATCCTATCCTATCCTCCATCCTATCTTATCTTCTGTCCTATCATATCCTCTATCCTATCCTATCCTATATCCTATCCTATCCCCTATAATATCGTATCCTCTATCCTATCCTATCCTCTATCCTCTCCTATCCTCTATCCTATCCAATCCCCTATCCTATCCTCTATCCTATCCTATCCTCTATAATATCCTATCCTCTATCCTATCCTATCCTCTATCTTATCCTATCCTCTATCCTATCCAATCCTCTATCCTATCCTATCCTCTATCCTATCCTATCCTCTATCTTATCCTATCCTCTATCCTATCCAATCCTCTATCCTATCCTATCCTCTATCCTATCCTATCCTATCCTATCCTCTATCCTATCCTATCCTCTATCCTATCCTATCCTCTATCCTATCCTATCCTATCCTCTATCCTATCCAATCCCCTATCCTATCCTGTATCCTATCCTATCCTCTATCCTATCCTATCCTCTATCCTCTCCTATGCTCTATCCTATCGAATCCCCTATCCTATCCTCTATCCTATCCTATCCTCTACCCTATCCTATTCTCTATCCTATCCTCCATCCTATCCTATCCTCTGTCCTATCCTATCCTCTATCCTATCCTCTATCCTATCCTATCCTCTATCCTATCCTATCCTCTATCCTATCCTATCCTCTATCCTATCCTATCCTATCCCCTATCCTATCCTATCCTCTATCCTATCCTATCCTCTATCCTATCCTATGCTCTATCGTCTCCTATCCTCTATCCTATCCAATCCCCTATCATATACTTTATTCTATCCTCTATCCTATCCTCTATCCTATCCTACCCTCCATCCTATCCAATCCTCTATCCTATCCAATCCCCTATCCTATCCTCTATCCTATCCTATCCTCTATAATATCGCATCCTCTATCATATTCTATCCTCTATCCTATAATATTATCTATCCTATCCTACTCCCTATCCTACCCTATCCTCTATCGTATCCTATCCTCTACCCTATCCAATTCCACATCCTATCCTCTATCCTATCCTATCCAATCCCCTATCCTATCCTCTATCCTATACTATTCTCTATCCTATCCTATCCCCTACCTTATCCGCTATCCTATCTTATCCTCTATCCTATCCTATCTTCAATCATATCCTACCCTCTATCGTATCCTATCCTCTATCGTATTATATCCTCTATCGTATCCTATCCTCTTTCCCATAATTTTATCTATCCTATCCTATCCTCTATCCTACCCTATCCTCTATCCTATCCTATCCTCTATCCTATCCTATCCTCTATCCTATCCTCTATCCTATCCTCTATCCTATCCTATCCTCTATCCTATCCTATCCTCTATCCTATCCTATTCTCTATCCTATCCTATCCTCTATCCTATCCTATCCTCTATCCTATCCTATCCTCTATCCTATCGAATCCTCTATCCTAACCTATCGTGTATCCTATAATATCCTCTATCCTATCGAATCCTCTATCCTATCCTCTATCGTATCCTCTATCCTATCCTCTATCCTATCCTATCCTCAATGCAATCCTGTATTCTATCCAATCCTCTATCCTATCCTATCCTCTATCCTATCTTATCCTCTATCCTATCCTATCCTCTATCCTATCCTATCCTCTATCCTATCCTATCCTCTATCCTATCCTATCCACTATCCTATCCCCTATCCTATCCTATCTTCTATCCTATCCTATCCTCTATCCTATCCTACCCTCTATCCTATCCTATCCTCTATCATATCCAGTCACCTATCCTATCCTCTATCCTATCCTATCCTCTATCCAACCCAATCCTCTATCCTATCCTCTGTTCGATCCTATCCTCTATTATATCCTATCCTCTATCCTATCCTATCCTCTATCCTATCCTATCCTCTATCCTATCCTATCCTCTATCCTTTCCTCTATCCTTTCCTCTATCCTATCGTATCCTCTATCCTATCCTATCCTCTATCCTATCCTATCCTCTATCCTATCCTATCCTCTATCCTATCCTATCCTCTATCCTATCCTCTATCCTATCCTATCCTCTATCCTATCCAATCACCTATCCTATCCTCTATCCGATCCTATCCTCTATCCTATCCTATCCTCTATCCGATCCTGTCCTCTATCCTATCCAATTATCTATCCTATCCTCTATCCTATCCTATCCTTTATCCTATTCTATACTCTATCCTATCCTATCCGCTATCCTATCCGCTATCCTATCCTATCCTCTATCCTATAATATCCCCTATCCTATCCTATCCTCTATCCTATCGTATCCTCTATCCTATCCTATACTCTATCCTATCCTATCCTCTATCCTATCCTATCCTCTATCCTATCCTATCCTCTATCCTATCCTATCCTCTATCCTATCCTATCCTCTATCCTATCCTATCCTCTATCCTATCCTATCCTCTATCCTATCCTATCCTCTATCCTATCCTATCGTCTATCCTATCCTATCCTCTATCCTATCCTATCCTCTATCCTATCCTATCCTCTATCCTATCCTATCCTCTATCCAATCCAAACCCCTATCCTATCCTCTGTTCGATCCTATCCTCTATTATATCCTATCCTCTATCCTATCCTATCCTCTATCCTATCCTATCCTCTATGCTATCCTATCCTCTATCCTATGCTCTATCCTATCCTATCCTCTATCCTATCCTATCCTCTATCCTATCCTATCCTCTATCGTATCCTATCCTCTATCCTATCCTATTCTCTATCCTATCCTATCCTCTATCCTATCGAATTCTCTATCCTAACCTATCGTGTATCCTATAATATCCTCTATCCTATCGAATCCTCTATCCTATCCTCTATCCTACCCTCTATCCTATCCTCTATCCTATCCAATCACCTATCCTATCCTCTATCCGATCCTATCCTCTATCCTATCCAATCACCTATCCTGTCCTCTATCCGATCCTATCCTCTATCCTATCCTATCCTCTATCCGATCCTATCCTCTATCCTATCCTATCCTCTATCCTATCCAATCCCCTGTCCTATCCTCTATCCTATCCTGCCCTCTATCCTATCGAATCCTCTATCCTAACCTATCGTGTATCCTATAATATCCTCTATCCTATCGAATCCTCTATCCTATCGAATCCTCTATCCTATCCTCTATCCTATCATCTATCCTATCATATCCTCTATCTTATCCTATCCTCTATCCTATCCTATTCTCTATCCAATCCCCTATCCGATGCTCTATCCAATCTTATCATCTATCCTATCCTATCCTCAATCCTATCCTATCCTCTATCCTATCCTATCCTCTATCCTATTCTATACTCTATCCTATCCTATCCTCTATCCTATCCTATCCTCTATCCTATCCTATCCTCTCTCCTATCCTATCTTCTATCCTATCCTATCCTCTATCCTATCCTATCCTCTATCCTATCCTATCCTCTATCCTATCCTATTCTCTATCCAATCCCCTATCCGATCCTCTATCCTGTCTTATCATCTATCCTATCCTATCCTCAATCCTATCCTATCCTCAATCCTATCCTATCCTCTATCCTATCCTATCCTCTATCCTATTCTATACTCTATCCTATCCTATCCTCTATCCTATCCTATCCTATCCTCTATCCTATCCTATCCTCTCACCTATCCTATCTTCTATCCTATCCTATCCTCTATCCTATCCTATCCTCTATCCTATCCTATCCTCTATCCTATCCTATTCTCTATCCAATCCCCTATCCGATCCTCTATCCTGTCTTATCATCTATCCTATCCTATCCTCAATCCTATCCTATCCTCAATCCTATCCTATCCTCTATCCTATCCTATCCTCTATCCTATTCTATACTCTATCCTATCCAATCCCCTATCATATACTTTATTCTATCCTCTATCCTATCCTCTATCCTATCCTACCCTCCATCCTATCCAATCCTCTATCCTATCCAATCCCCTATCCTATCCTCTATCCTATCCTATCCTCTATAATATCGTATCCTCTATCATATTCTATCCTCTATCCTATAATATTATCTATCCTATCCTACTCCCTATCCTACCCTATCCTCTATCGTATCCTATCCTCTACCCTATCCAATTCCACATCCTATCCTCTATCCTATCCTATCCAATCCCCTATCCTATCCTATCCTCTATCCTATCCTATCCTTTATCCTATCCTATCCTCTATCCTATCCTATCCTCAATCCTATCCTATCCTCTATCCTATCCTATCGTCTATCCTATCCTATCCTTTATCCAATTCTATACTCTATCCTATCCTATCCGCTATCCTATCCTATCCTCTATCCTATCCTATCCTCTATCCAACGAATCCCCTATCCTATCCTCTATCGGTTCCTATACTCTATAATATCCTATCCTCTATCCTATCCTATCCTCTATCTTATCCTATCCTCTATCCTATCCAATCACCTATGGTATATTCTATCCGATCCTATCATCTATCCTATCCAATCACCTATCCTATCCTCTATCCTATCCTATCCTTTATCCTATTCTATACTCTATCCTATCCTATCCGCTATCCTATCCTATCCTCTATCCAACGAATCCCCTATCCTATCCTCTATCGGATCCTATCCTCTATTATATCCTATCCTCTATCCTATCCTATCCTCTATCCTATCCAATCACCTAACCTATCATCTATCCGATCCTATCCTCTATCCTATCTTATCCTATATCCTATCCTGCCCTCTATCCTATCGAATCCTCTATCCTAACCTATCGTGTATCCTATAATATCCTCTATCCTATCGAATCCTCTATCCTAACCTATCGTGTATCCTATAATATCCTCTATCCTATCGAATCCTCTATCCTATCGAATCCTCTATCCTATCCTCTATCCTATCCTATCCTCAATGCAATCCTGTATTCTATCCAATCCTCTATCCTATCCTATCCTCTATCCTATCCTGTCCGCTATCCCATCCGCTATCCTATCCGCTATCCTATCCTATCCTCTATCCTATAATATCCCCTATCCTATCCTATCCTCTATCCTATCCTATCCTCTATCTTATCCTATCCTCTATCCTATCCTATTCTCTATCCAATCCCCTATCCGATGCTCTATCTTATCTTATCATCTATCCTATCCTATCCTCAATCCTATCCTATCCTCTATCCTATCCTATCATCTATCCTATTCTATACTCTATCCTATCCTATCCTCTATCCTATCCTATCCTCTATCCTATCGTATCCTCTGTCCTATCCTATCCTCTATCCTATCCTATCCTCTATCCTATCCTATCCTCTATCCTATCCTATCCTTTATCCTGTCCTCTATCCTATCGTATCCTCTATCCTATTCTATCCTCTATCCTATCCTATCCTCTATCCTATCCTATCCGCTATCCTATCCTATCCTCTATCCTATCCTATCCTCTATCCTATCCTATCCTCTATCCTATCCTATCCTCTATCCTATCCTATCCTCTATCCTATTCTATCCTCTATCCTATCCTATCCTCTATACTATCCTATCCTCTATCCCATCGAATCCTCTATCCTAACCTATCGTGTATCCTATAATATCCTCTATCCTATCCTCTATCCTATCCACTATCCTATCCTCTATCCTTTCCTCTATCCTATCCTATCCGCTATCCTATCCTATCCTCTATCCTATAATATCCCCTATCCTATCCTATCCTCTATCCTATCGTATCCTCTATCCTATCGTATCCTCTATCCTATCCTATCCTCTATCCTATCGTATTCTCTATCCAATCCCCTATCCGATCCTCTATCCTATCTTATCATCTATCCTATCCTATCCTCAATCCTATCCTATCCTCTATACTATCCTATCCTCTATCCTATTCTATACTCTTTCCTATCATATCCTCTATCCTATCCTATCCTCTATCCTATCCTATCCTCAATCCTATCCTGTCCTCTATCCTAACCTATCCTCTATCCTATCCTATCCTTTATCCAATTCTATACTCTATCCTATCGTCTATCCTATACTATCCTCTATCCTATCCTATCCGCTATCCTATCCTATCCTCTATCCTATCCTATCCTCTATCCTATCATATCCACTATCCTATCCTATCCTCAATCCTATCCTATCCTCTATACTATCCTATCCTCTATCCTATTCTATACTCTTTCCTATCATATCCTCTATCCTATCCTATCCTCTATCCTATCCTATCCTCAATCCTATCCTATCCTCTATCCTATCCTATCCTCTATCTTATCCTATCCTCTATCCTATCCAATCACCTATCCTATCCTCTATCCGATCCTATCCTCTATCCTATCCAATCACCTATCCTGTCCTCTATCCGATCCTATCCTCTATCCTATCCTATCCTCTATCCGATCCTATCCTCTATCCTATCCTATCCTCTATCCTATCCAATCCCCTGTCCTATCCTCTATCCTATCATATCCTCTATCCTTTCATCTATCCTATCGTATCCTCTGTCCTATCCTATCCTCTATCCTATCCTATCCTCTATCCTATCCTATCCGCTATCCTATCCTATCCTCTATCCTATCCTATCCTCTATCCTATCCTATCCTCTATCCTATCCTATCCTCTATCCTATCCTATCCTCTATCCTATCCTATTCTTTATCCTATTCTATACTCTATCCTATCGTCTATCCTATCCTATCCTCTATCCTATCCTATCCTCCATCCTATCCTATCCTCTATCCTATCCAATCCTCTATCCTATCCTATCCTCTATCCTATCCTATCCTCTATCCTATCCTATCCTCTATCTTATCCTATCCTCTATCCTATCCTATCCTCTACCCTATCCTATTCTCTATCCTATCCTATATCCTATCCTATCCTCCATCCTATCCTATCCTCTGTCCTATCCTATCCTCTATCCTATCCTCTATCCTATCCTATCCTCTATCCTATCCTCTATCCTATCCTATACTCTATCCTATCCTATCCTCTATCCTATCCTATCCTCTATCCTATCCTATCCTATCCCCTATCCTATCCTATCCTCTATCCTATCCTATCCTCTATCCTATCCTATGCTCTATCCTATCCTATCCTCTATCGTCTCCTATCCTCTATCATATCCAATCCCCTATCATATACTTTATTCTATCCTCTATCCTATCCTCTATCCTATCCTATCCTCCATCCTATCCAATCCTCTATCCTATCCAATCCCCTATCCTATCCTCTATCCTATCCTATCCTCTATAACATCGTATCCTCTATCATATTCTATCCTCTATCCTATAATATTATCTATCCTATCATATTCCCTATCCTACCCTATCCTCTATCGTATCATATCCTCTACCCTTTCAAATCCCACATCCTATCCTCTATCCTAACCTATCCAATCCCCTATCCTATCCTCTATCCTATACTATTCTCTATCCTATCCTATCCCCTACCTTATCCGCTATCCTATCTTATCCTCTATCCTATCCTATCTTCAATCATATCCTACCCTCTATCGTATCCTATCCTCTATCGTATTATATCCTCTATCATATCCTATCCTCCTTCCCATAATTTTATCTATCCTATCCTATCCTCTATCCTACCCTATCCTCTATCCTATCTTATCTTCTGTCCTATCATATCCTCTATCCTATCCTATCCTCTATCCTATCCTATCCTCTATCCTATCCTATCCTCTATCCTATCCTATCCTATCCTCTATCCTATCCTATCCTCTATCCTATCCTATCCTCTATCCTATCCTATCCTCTATCCTATCCTATCCTATCCTCTATCCTATCCAATCCCGTATCCTATCCTCTATAATATCGTATCCTCTATCCTATCCTATCTTCTATCCTCTCCTATGCTCTATCCTATCGAATCCCCTATCCTATCCTCTATCCTATCCTATCCTCTACCCTATCCTATTCTCTATCCTATCCTATATCCTATCCTATCCTCCATCCTATCCTATCCTCTGTCCTATCCTATCCTCTATCCTATCCTCTATCCTATCCTATCCTCTATCCTATCCTCTATCCTATCCTATACTCTATCCTATCCTATCCTCTATCCTATCCTATCCTCTATCCTATCCTATCCTATCCCCTATCCTATCCTATCCTCTATCCTATCCTATCCTCTATCCTATCCTATGCTCTATCCTATCCTATCCTCTATCGTCTCCTATCCTCTATCATATCCAATCCCCTATCATATACTTTATTCTATCCTCTATCCAATCCTCTATCCTATCCTATCCTCCATCCTATCCAATCCTCTATCCTATCCAATCCCCTATCCTATCCTCTATCCTATACTATTCTCTATCCTATCCTATCCCCTACCTTATCCGCTATCCTATCTTATCCTCTATCCTATCCTATCTTCAATCATATCCTACCCTTTATCGTATCCTATCCTCTATCGTATTATATCCTCTATCATATCCTATCCTCCTTCCCATAATTTTATCTATCCTATCCTATCCTCTATCCTACCCTATCCTCTATCATATCTTATCTTCTGTCCTATCATATCCTCTATCCTATCCTATCCTCTATCCTATCCTATCCCCTATAATATCGCATCCTCTATCCTATCCTATCCTCTATCCTCTCCTATCCTCTATCCTATCCTATCCTCTATCCTATCCTCTATCCTATCCTATACTCTATCCTATCCTATCCTCTATCCTATCCTATCCTCTATCCTATCCTATCCTATCCCCTATCCTATCCTATCCTCTATCCTATCCTATCCTCTATCCTATCCTATGCTCTATCCTATCCTATCCTCTATCGTCTCCTATCCTCTATCATATCCAATCCCCTATCATATACTTTATTCTATCCTCTATCCTATCCTCTATCCTATCCTATCCTCCATCCTATCCAATCCTCTATCCTATCCAATCCCCTATCCTATCCTCTATCCTATCCTATCCTCTATAACATCGTATCCTCTATCATATTCTATCCTCTATCCTATAATATTATCTATCCTATCATATTCCCTATCCTACCCTATCCTCTATCGTATCATATCCTCTACCCTATCCAATCCCACATCCTATCCTCTATCCTATCCTATCCAATCCCCTATCCTATCCTCTATCCTATACTATTCTCTATCCTATCCTATCCCCTACCTTATCCGCTATCCTATCTTATCCTCTATCCTATCCTATCTTCAATCATATCCTACCCTCTATCGTATCCTATCCTCTATCGTATTATATCCTCTATCATATCCTATCCTCCTTCCCATAATTTTATCTATCCTATCCTATCCTCTATCCTACCCTATCCTCTATCCTATCTTATCTTCTGTCCTATCATATCCTCTATCCTATCCTATCCTCTATCCTATCCTATCCCCTATAATATCGCATCCTCTATCCTATCCTATCCTCTATCCTCTCCTATCCTCTATCCTATCGAATCAACTATCCTATCCTCCATCCTATCCTATCCTCTACGCTATCCTATTCTCTATCCTATCCAATATCCTATCCTATCCTCTGTCCTATCCAATCCCCTATCCTATCCTCTATCCTATTCTATCCTCTATCGTATGCAATCCTCTATCCCATCCAATCCAATATCCTATCCTCTATTCTATCCAATACTCTATCCTATCCTATACTCTATCCTATCCTCTATCTAATCCTATCCTCTATCCTATCCTATAATCTATAATATCGTATCCTGTATCCTATCCTATCCTGTATCCTATCTTATCCTGTATCCTATCCTATATCCTATTCTCTATCCTATCCTATCCTCTGGCCTGACGTATCCACTAGCCCCTATCCTATCCTCTATCCTATCCAATCCTCTATCGTATCCTCTATCCTATCCTATCCCCTATTTTATCCTATCCTCCATCCTATCCTATCCTCTATCCTATCCTATCCTCTATCCTATCCAATCCCCCATCCTATCCTCTATCGTATCCGATCCTCAATTCTATCGTGTCCTCTATCCTATCCTACCCTCTATCCTAGAATATCATCTATCCTATCCTATCCTATCCTCTATCCTAACCTATCCTCAAACCTATCCTATCCTCAATCCTATCCTATCCTCCATCCTATCCTATCCTCTATCCTATCCAATCCTCTATCCTATCCTATCCTCTATCCTATCCTATCCTCTATCCTATCCTATCCTCTATCTTATCCTATCCTCTATCCTATCCTATCCTCTATCCTATCCTCTATCCTATCGTCTATCCTATCCTATCCTCTATCCTATCCTATCCTCTATCCTATCCTATCCTCTATCCTATCCTATCCTCTATCCTATCCAATCCCCTATACTATCCTCTATCGTATCCGATCCTCAATCCTATCCTATCGTGTATATTATCGTATCCTCTATCCTATCCTACCCTCTATCCTATAATATCATCTATCCTATCCTATCCTCTATCCTATCCTATCCTCAATCCTATCCTTCCCTCTATCCTATCCTATACTCTATAATATCCTATCCTCTATCCTATCCTATCCTCTATCCTATCCTCCATCCTATCCTATCCTCTACCCTATCCTTTTCTCTATCAAATCCAATATCCTATCCTATCCTCCATCCTATCCTATCCTCTGTCCTATCCAATCCCCTATCCTATACTCTATCCTATTCTATCCTCTATCGTATGCATTCCTCTATCCCATCCAATCCTCTATCCGATCCTCTATTCTATCCAATACTCTATCCTATCCAATCCTCTATCCTATCCTCTATCTAATCCTATCTTCTAACCTATCCTATCCTCTATCCTATCCTATCCTATCCTCTATCCTATCCTATCCTCTATCGTATCCTATCCTCTATCCTATCCTATCCTCTATCCTATCCTATCCTCTATCCTATCCTATCCTCTATCCTATCCTATCCTCTATCCTATCGAATCCTCTATCCTAACCTATCGTGTATCCTATAATATCCTCTATCCTTTCGAATCCTCTATCCTATCCTCCATCCTATCCTATCCTCTATAATATCGTATCCTCTATCCTATCCTATCCTCTATCCTCTCCTATCCTCTATCCTATGCAATCCCCTATCCTATCCTCTATCCTATCCTATCCTCTACCCCATCCAATCCTCTATCCTATCCTCTATTCTATCCTATCCTCTATCCTATCCTATCCTCTATCCTATCCTCTATCCCATCCTCTATAATATCCTATCCTCTATCCTATCCTCTATCCTATCCTATCCTCTATCCTATCCTATACTCTATCCTATTCTATCCTCTATCGTATGCAATCCTCTATCCCATCCAATCCTCTATCCGATCCTCTATTCGATCCAATACTCTATCCTATCCAATCCTCTATCCTATCCTCTATCTAATCCTATCCTCTATCCTATCCTATCCTATCCTCTATCCTATCCTATCCTCTATCCTATCCTATCCTCTATCCTATCCTATCCTCTATCCTATCCAATCCCCTATACTATCCTCTATCGTATCCGATCCTCAATCCTATCCTATCGTGTATATTATCGTATCCTCTATCCTATCCTACCCTCTATCCTATAATATCATCTATCCTATCCTATCCTCTATCCTATCCTATCCTCAATCCTATCCTTCCCTCTATCCTATCCTATACTCTATAATATCCTATCCTCTATCCTATCCTATCCTCTATCCTATCCTCCATCCTATCCCATCCTCTACCCTATCCTTTTCTCTATCAAATCCAATATCCTATCCTATCCTCCATCCTATCCTATCCTCTGTTCTATCCAATCCCCTATCCTATACTCTATCCTATTCTATCCTCTATCGTATGCATTCCTCTATCCCATCCAATCCTCTATCCGATCCTCTATTCTATCCAATACTCTATCCTATCCAATCCTCTATCCTATCCTCTATCTAATCCTAACTTCTAACCTATCCTATCCTCTATCCTATCCTATCCTATCCTCTATCCTATCCTATCCTCTATCGTATCCTATCCTCTATCCTATCCTATCCTCTATCCTATCCTATCCTCTATCCTATCCTATCCTCTATCCTATCGAATCCTCTATCCTAACCTATCGTGTATCCTATAATATCCTCTATCCTTTCGAATCCTCTATCCTATCCTCTATCCTATCCTCTATCCTATCCTCTATCCTATCCTATCTTCTATCCTACCCTATCATCTATCCTATCAAATCCCCTATCCTATCCTCTATCCTATCGTATCCTCTATCCTATCCTATCTTCTATCCTATCCTATCCTCTATCCTATCAAATCCCCTATACTATCCTCTATCCTATCCTATCCTGTATCATACCCAATCCTCTATCCTGTCCTATCATCTATCCTCAAGTCTATCCTTTCCTGTATCCTATCCAATCCTCTATCCTATCCTATCCTCTATCCTATCGTATCCTCTATCCTATCCTATCTTCTATCCTATCCTATCCTCTATCCTATCAAATCCCCTATCCTATCCTCTATCCTATCCTATCCTCTATCCTATCCTATCCTCTATCCTATCCTATCCTCTATCCTATGCTATCCTCTATCTTATCCTATCCTCTATCCTATCCTATCCTCTACCCTATCCTATTCTCTATCCTATCCTATATCCTATCCTATCCTCCATCCTATCCTATCCTCTGTCCTATCCTATCCTCTATCCTATCCTCTATCCTATCCTATCCTCTATCCTATCCTCTATCCTATCCTATACTCTATCCTATCCTATCCTCTATCCTATCCTATCCTCTATCCTATCCTATCCTATCCCCTACCCTATCCTATCCTCTATCCTATCCTATCCTCTATCCTATCCTATGCTCTATCCTATCCTATCCTCTATCGTCTCCTATCCTCTATCATATCCAATCCCCTATCATATACTTTATTCTATCCTCTATCCTATCCTCTATCCTATCCTATCCTCCATCCTATCCAATCCTCTATCCTATCCAATCCCCTATCCTATCCTCTATCCTATCCTATCCTCTATAACATCGTATCCTCTATCATATTCTATCCTCTATCCTATAATATTATCTATCCTATCATATTCCCTATCCTACCCTATCCTCTATCGTATCATATCCTCTACCCTATCCAATCCCACATCCTATCCTCTATCCTAACCTATCCAATCCCCTATCCTATCCTCTATCCTATACTATTCTCTATCCTATCCTATCCCCTACCTTATCCGCTATCCTATCTTATCCTCTATCCTATCCTATCTTCAATCATATCCTACCCTCTATCGTATCCTATCCTCTATCGTATTATATCCTCTATCATATCCTATCCTCCTTCCCATAATTTTATCTATCCTATCCTATCCTCTATCCTACCCTATCCTCTATGCTATCTTATCTTCTGTCCTATCATATCCTCTATCCTATCCTATCCTCTATCCTATCCTATCCTCTATCCTATCCTATCCTCTATCCTATCCTATCCTCTATCCTATCCTATCCTCTATCCTATCCTATCCTATCCTCTATTCTATCCTATCCTCTATCCTATCCTATCCTCTATCCTATCCTATCCTCTATCCTATCCTATCCTCTATCCTATCCTATCCTCTATCCTATCCTATCCTATCCTCTATCCTATCCAATCCCGTATCCTATCCTCTATAATATCGTATCCTCTATCCTATCCTATCTTCTATCCTCTCCTATGCTCTATCCTATCGAATCCCCTATCCTATCCTCTATCCTATCCTATCCTCTACCCTATCCTATTCTCTATCCTATCCTATATCCTATCCTATCCTCCATCCTATCCTATCCTCTGTCCTATCCTATCCTCTATCCTATCCTCTATCCTATCCTATCCTCTATCCTATCCTCTATACTATCCTATACTCTATCCTATCCTATCCTCTATCCTATCCTATCCTCTATCCTATCCTATCCTATCCCCTATCCTATCCTATCCTCTATCCTATCCTATCCTCTATCCTATCCTATGCTCTATCCTATCCTATCCTCTATCGTCTCCTATCCTCTATCATATCCAATCCCCTATCATATACTTTATTCTATCCTCTATCCAATCCTCTATCCTATCCTATCCTCCATCCTATCCAATCCTCTATCCTATCCAATCCCCTATCCTATCCTCTATCCTATACTATTCTCTATCCTATCCTATCCCCTACCTTATCCGCTATCCTATCTTATCCTCTATCCTATCCTATCTTCAATCATATCCTACCCTTTATCGTATCCTATCCTCTATCGTATTATATCCTCTATCATATCCTATCCTCCTTCCCATAATTTTATCTATCCTATCCTATCCTCTATCCTACCCTATCCTCTATCATATCTTATCTTCTGTCCTATCATATCCTCTATCCTATCCTATCCTCTATCCTATCCTATCCCCTATAATATCGCATCCTCTATCCTATCCTATCCTCTATCCTCTCCTATCCTCTATCCTATCCTATCCTCTATCCTATCCTCTATCCTATCCTATACTCTATCCTATCCTATCCTCTATCCTATCCTATCCTCTATCCTATCCTATCCTATCCCCTATCCTATCCTATCCTCTATCCTATCCTATCCTCTATCCTATCCTATGCTCTATCCTATCCTATCCTCTATCGTCTCCTATCCTCTATCATATCCAATCCCCTATCATATACTTTATTCTATCCTCTATCCTATCCTCTATCCTATCCTATCCTCCATCCTATCCAATCCTCTATCCTATCCAATCCCCTATCCTATCCTCTATCCTATCCTATCCTCTATAACATCGTATCCTCTATCATATTCTATCCTCTATCCTATAATATTATCTATCCTATCATATTCCCTATCCTACCCTATCCTCTATCGTATCATATCCTCTACCCTATCCAATCCCACATCCTATCCTCTATCCTATCCTATCCAATCCCCTATCCTATCCTCTATCCTATACTATTCTCTATCCTATCCTATCCCCTACCTTATCCGCTATCCTATCTTATCCTCTATCCTATCCTATCTTCAATCATATCCTACCCTCTATCGTATCCTATCCTCTATCGTATTATATCCTCTATCATATCCTATCCTCCTTCCCATAATTTTATCTACCCTATCCTATCCTCTATCCTACCCTATCCTCTATCCTATCTTATCTTCTGTCCTATCATATCCTCTATCCTATCCTATCCTCTATCCTATCCTATCCCCTATAATATCGCATCCTCTATCCTATCCTATCCTCTATCCTCTCCTATCCTCTATCCTATCGAATCAACTATCCTATCCTCCATCCTATCCTATCCTCTACGCTATCCTATTCTCTATCCTATCCAATATCCTATCCTATCCTCTGTCCTATCCAATCCCCTATCGTATCCTCTATCCTATTCTATCCTCTATCGTATGCAATCCTCTATCCCATCCAATCCAATATCCTATCCTCTATTCTATCCAATACTCTATCCTATCCTATACTCTATCCTATCCTCTATCTAATCCTATCCTCTATCCTATCCTATAATCTATAATATCGTATCCTGTATCCTATCCTATCCTGTATCCTATCCTATATCCTATTCTCTATCCTATCCTATCCTCTGGCCTGACGTATCCACTAGCCCCTATCCTATCCTCTATCCTATCCAATCCTCTATCGTATCCTCTATCCTATCCTATCCCCTATTTTATCCTATCCTCCATCCTATCCTATCCTCTATCCTATCCTATCCTCTATCCTATCCAATCCCCCATCCTATCCTCTATCGTATCCGATCCTCAATTCTATCGTGTCCTCTATCCTATCCTACCCTCTATCCTAGAATATCATCTATCCTATCCTATCCTCTATCCTAACCTATCCTCAAACCTATCCTATCCTCAATCCTATCCTATCCTCCATCCTATCCTATCCTCTATCCTATCCAATCCTCTATCCTATCCTATCCTCTATCCTATCCTATCCTCTATCCTATCCTATCCTCTATCTTATCCTATCCTCTATCCTATCCTATCCTCTATCCTATCCTATCCTATCCTATCCTCTATCCTATCCTATCCTCTATCCTATCCTATCCTATCCTCTATCCTATCCAATCCCGTATCCTATCCTCTATAATATCGTATCCTCTATCCTATCCTATCCTCCATCCTATCCTATCCTCTATCCTATCCAATCCCGTATCCTATCCTCTATAATATCGTATCCTCTATCCTATCCTATCTTCTATCCTCTCCTATGCTCTATCCTATCGAATCCCCTATCCTATCCTCTATCCTATCCTATCCTCTACCCTATCCTATTCTCTATCCTATCCTATATCCTATCCTATCCTCCATCCTATCCTATCCTCTGTCCTATCCTATCCGCTATCCTATCCTCTATCCTATCCTATCCTCTATCCTATCCTCTATCCTATCCTCTATCCTATCCTATACTCTATCCTATCCTATCCTCTATCCTATCCTATCCTCTATCCTATCCTATCCTATCCCCTATCCTATCCTATCCTCTATCCTATCCTATCCTCTATCCTATCCTATGCTCTATCCTATCCTATCCTCTATCGTGTCCTATCCTCTATCATATCCAATCCCCTATCATATACTTTATTCTATCCTCTATCCAATCCTCTATCCTATCCTATCCTCCATCCTATCCAATCCTCTATCCTATCCAATCCCCTATCCTATCCTCTATCCTATACTATCCTCTATCCTATCCTATCCCCTACCTTATCCGCTATCCTATCTTATCCTCTATCCTATCCTATCTTCAATCATATCCTACCCTTTATCGTATCCTATCCTCTATCGTATTATATCCTCTATCATATCCTATCCTCCTTCCCATAATTTTATCTATCCTATCCTATCCTCTATCCTACCCTATCCTCTATCATATCTTATCTTCTGTCCTATCATATCCTCTATCCTATCCTATCCTCTATCCTATCCTATCCCCTATAATATCGCATCCTCTATCCTATCCTATCCTCTATCCTCTCCTATCCTCTATCCTATCCTATCCTCTATCCTATCCTCTATCCTATCCTATACTCTATCCTATCCTATCCTCTATCCTATCCTATCCTCTATCCTATCCTATCCTATCCCCTATCCTATCCTATCCTCTATCCTATCCTATCCTCTATCCTATCCTATGCTCTATCCTATCCTATCCTCTATCGTCTCCTATCCTCTATCATATCCAATCCCCTATCATATACTTTATTCTATCCTCTATCCTATCCTCTATCCTATCCTATCCTCCATCCTATCCAATCCTCTATCCTATCCAATCCCCTATCCTATCCTCTATCCTATCCTATCCTCTATAACATCGTATCCTCTATCATATTCTATCCTCTATCCTATAATATTATCTATCCTATCATATTCCCTATCCTACCCTATCCTCTATCGTATCATATCCTCTACCCTATCCAATCCCACATCCTATCCTCTATCCTATCCTATCCAATCCCCTATCCTATCCTCTATCCTATACTATTCTCTATCCTATCCTATCCCCTACCTTATCCGCTATCCTATCTTATCCTCTATCCTATCCTATCTTCAATCATATCCTACCCTCTATCGTATCCTATCCTCTATCGTATTATATCCTCTATCATATCCTATCCTCCTTCCCATAATTTTATCTATCCTATCCTATCCTCTATCCTACCCTATCCTCTATCCTATCTTATCTTCTGTCCTATCATATCCTCTATCCTATCCTATCCTCTATCCTATCCTATCCCCTATAATATCGCATCCTCTATCCTATCCTATCCTCTATCCTCTCCTATCCTCTATCCTATCGAATCAACTATCCTATCCTCCATCCTATCCTATCCTCTACGCTATCCTATTCTCTATCCTATCCAATATCCTATCCTATCCTCTGTCCTATCCAATCCCCTATCCTATCCTCTATCCTATTCTATCCTCTATCGTATGCAATCCTCTATCCCATCCAATCCAATATCCTATCCTCTATTCTATCCAATACTCTATCCTATCCTATACTCTATCCTATCCTCTATCTAATCCTATCCTCTATCCTATCCTATAATCTATAATATCGTATCCCGTATCCTATCCTATCCTGTATCCTATCCTATATCCTATTCTCTATCCTATCCTATCCTCTGGCCTGACGTATCCACTAGCCCCTATCCTATCCTCTATCCTATCCAATCCTCTATCGTATCCTCTATCCTATCCTATCCCCTATTTTATCCTATCCTCCATCCTATCCTATCCTCTATCCTATCCTATCCTCTATCCTATCCAATCCCCCATCCTATCCTCTATCGTATCCGATCCTCAATTCTATCGTGTCCTCTATCCTATCCTACCCTCTATCCTAGAATATCATCTATCCTATCCTATCCTCTATCCTAACCTATCCTCAAACCTATCCTATCCTCAATCCTATCCTATCCTCCATCCTATCCTATCCTCTATCCTATCCAATCCTCTATCCTATCCTATCCTCTATCCTATCCTATCCTCTATCCTATCCTATCCTCTATCTTATCCTATCCTCTATCCTATCCTATCCTCTATCCTATCCTATCCTATCCTATCCTCTATCCTATCCTATCCTATCCTCTATCCTATCCAATCCCGTATCCTATCCTCTATAATATCGTATCCTCTATCCTATCCTATCCTCTATCCTCTCCTATGCTCTATCCTATCGAATCCCCTATCCTATCCTCTATCCTATCCTATCCTCTACCCTATCCTATTCTCTATCCTATCCTATATCCTATCCTATCCTCCATCCTATCCTATCCTCTGTCCTATCCTATCCTCTATCCTATCCTCTATCCTATCCTATCCTCTATCCTATCCTCTATCCTATCCTATACTCTATCCTATCCTATCCTCTATCCTATCCTATCCTCTATCCTATCCTATCCTATCCCCTATCCTATCCTATCCTCTATCCTATCCTATCCTCTATCCTATCCTATGCTCTATCCTATCCTATCCTCTAGCGTCTCCTATCCTCTATCATATCCAATCCCCTATCATATACTTTATTCTATCCTCTATCCTATCCTCTATCCTATCCTATCCTCCATCCTATCCAATCCTCTATCCTATCCAATCCCCTATCCTATCCTCTATCCTATCCTATCCTCTATAACATCGTATCCTCTATCATATTCTATCCTCTATCCTATAATATTATCTATCCTATCATATTCCCTATCCTACCCTATCCCCTATCGTATCATATCCTCTACCCTATCCAATCCCACATCCTATCCTCTATCCTATCCTATCCAATCCCCTATCCTATCCTCTATCCTATCCTATCCTCTATCCTATCCTCTATCCTATCCTCTATAATATCCTATCCTCTATCCTATCCTCTATCCTATCCTATCCTCTATCCTATCCTATACTCTATCCTATTCTATCCTCTATCCCATCCAATCCTCTATCCGATCCTCTATTCGATCCAATACTCTATCCTATCCAATCCTCTATCCTATCCTCTATCCTATCCTATCCTATCCTCTATCCTATCCTATCCTCTACCCTATAATATCCTCTATCCTATCCTATCGTGTATATTATCGTATCCTCTATCCTATCCTAAACTGTATCCTAGAATATCATCTATCCTATCCTATCCTATCCTCTATCCTAACCTATCTTCAAACCTATCCTATCCTCAATCCTATCCTATCATCCATCCTATCCTATCCTCTATCCTATCCAATCCTCTATCTTATCCTATCCTTTATCCTATCCTATCCTCTATCCTATCCTATCCTCTATCCTATCCTCTATCCTATCCTCTATCCTATCCTCTATCCTATCGTCTATCCTATCCTATCCTCTATCCTATCCTATCCTCTATCCTATCCTATCCTCTATCCTATCCTATCCTCTATCCTATCCAATCCCCTATACTATCCTCTATCGTATCCGATCCTCAATCCTATCCTATCGTGTATATTATCGTATCCTCTATCCTATCCTACCCTCTATCCTATAATATCATCTATCCTATCCTATCCTCTATCCTATCCTATCCTCAATCCTATCCTTCCCTCTATCCTATCCTATACTCTATAATATCCTATCCTCTATCCTATCCTATCCTCTATCCTATCCTCCATCCTATCCTATCCTCTACCCTATCCTTTTCTCTATCAAATCCAATATCCTATCCTATCCTCCATCCTATCCTATCCTCTGTCCTATCCAATCCCCTATCCTATACTCTATCCTATTCTATCCTCTATCGTATGCATTCCTCTATCCCATCCAATCCTCTATCCGATCCTCTATTCTATCCAATACTCTATCCTATCCAATCCTCTATCCTATCCTCTATCTAATCCTATCTTCTAACCTATCCTATCCTCTATCCTATCCTATCCTATCCTCTATCATATCCTATCCTCTATCGTATCCTATCCTCTATCCTATCCTATCCTCTATCCTATCCTATCCTCTATCCTATCGAATCCTCTATCCTAACCTATCGTGTATCCTATAATATCCTCTATCCTTTCGAATCCTCTATCCTATCCTCTATCCTATCCTATCCTCTATAATATCGTATCCTCTATCCTATCCTATCCTCTATCCTCTCCTATCCTCTATCCTATGCAATCCCCTATCCTATCCTCTATCCTATCCTATCCTCTACCCCATCCAATCCTCTATCCTATCCTCTATTCTATCCTATCCTCTATCCTATCCTATCCTCTATCCTATCCTCTATCCTATCCTCTATAATATCCTATCCTCTATCCTATCCTCTATCCTATCCTATCCTCTATCCTATCCTATACTCTATCCTATTCTATCCTCTATCGTATGCAATCCTCTATCCCATCCAATCCTCTATCCGATCCTCTATTCGATCCAATACTCTATCCTATCCAATCCTCTATCCTATCCTCTATCTAATCCTATCCTCTATCCTATCCTATCCTATCCTCTATCCTATCCTATCCTCTACCCTATAATATCCTCTATCCTATCCTATCGTGTATATTATCGTATCCTCTATCCTATCCTACCCTGTATCCTAGAATATCATCTATCCTATCCTATCCTATCCTCTATCCTAACCTATCTTCAAACCTATCCTATCCTCAATCCTATCCTATCCTCCATCCTATCCTATCCTCTATCCTATCCAATCCTCTATCTTATCCTATCCTTTATCCTATCCTATCCTCTATCCTATCCTATCCTCTATCCTATCCTCTATCCTATCCTCTATCCTATCCTCTATCCTATCGTCTATCCTATCCTATCCTCTATCCTATCCTATCCTCTATCCTATCCTATCCTCTATCCTATCCTATCCTCTATCCTATCCTATCCTCTATCCTATCCTACCCTCTATCCTATCCTATCCTCTATCCTATCCAATCCCCTATACTATCCTCTATCGTATCCGATCCTCAATCCTATCCTATCGTGTATATTATCGTATCCTCTATCCTATCCTACCCTCTATCCTATAATATCATCTATCCTATCCTATCCTCTATCCTATCCTATCCTGTATCCTATCCTATCCTCTATCCTATCCTATCCTCTATCCTATCCTATCCTGTATCCTATCCTATCCTCTATCCTATCCTATCCTCTATCCTATCCTATCCTCTATCCGATCCTATCCTCTATGCTATCCTATCCTCTATCCTATCCTATCCTCTATCCTATCCTATCCTCTATCCTACCCTATCATCTATCCTATCAAATCCCCTATCCTATCCTCTATCCTATCGTATCCTCTATCCTATCCTATCTTCTATCCTATCATATCCTCTATCCTATTCACTATCCTGTCCTATCCTGTATCCTATCCTATCCTCTATCGTCTGCTCTATCCTATCCAATCCCCTATCCTATCCTCTATGCTATCCTATCCTCTGTCTTATCCTATCCTCTATCCGATCCAATCCTCCATCCTATCCTCTATCCTACCCTATCCTCTATAATATCGTATCCTCTATCCTATCCTATCCTATCCTCTATCCCATAATATCATCTATCCTATACAATAGCCTATCCTATACTCTATCCTATCCAATCACCTATCCTATCCTCTATCCGATCCTATCCTCTATCCTATCCTACCCTCTGTCCTATCCAATCCCCTATCCTATCCTCTATCGTATCCTATCCTCTATCGTATCCTATCCTCTATAATATCCTATCCTCTATCTTATCCTATCCTCTATCCGATCCTATCCTCTATCCTATCCTATCCTTTATCCTATTCTATACTCTATCCTATCCTATCCGCTATCCTATCCTATCCTCTATCCTATCCTATCCTCTATCCAACGAATCCCCTATCCTATCCTCTATTATATCCTATCCTGTATCCTATCCTATCCTCTATCCGATCCTATCCTCTATCCTATCCTATCCTCTATCGTCTTCTATCCTCTATCCTATCCAATCCCCTGTCCTATCCTCTATCCTATCCTGCCCTCTATCCTATCGTATCCTCTATCCTGTCCAATCCTCTATCCTAACCTATCGTGTATCCTATAATATCCTCTATCCTATCGAATGCTCTATCCTATCCTCTATCCTATCCTCTATCCTACCCTCTATCCTATCCTATCCTCAATGCAATCCTGTATTCTATCCAATCCTCTATCCTATCCTATCCTCTATCCTATCCTATCCTCTATCCTATCCTATCCTCTATCCAATCCTATCCTCTATCCTATCCTATACTCTATCCTATCCTATCCTCTATCCTATCCAGTCACCTATCCTATCCTCTATCCTATCCTATCCTCTATCCTATCCTATCCTCTATCCTATCCTCTATCCTATCCTATCCTCTATCCTATCCAATCACCTATCCTATCCTCTATCCGATCCTATCCTCTATCCTATCCTATCCTCTGTCCTATCCAATCCCCTATCCTATCCTCTATCCTATCCTATCCTCTATCGTATCCTATCCTCTATAATATCCTATCCTCTATCCTATCCTATCCTCTATCCGATCCTATCCTCTATCCTATCCAATCATCTATCCTATCCTCTATCCTATCCAATCATCTATCCTATCCTCTATCCTATCCTATCCTTTATCCTATTCTATACTCTATTATATCCTATCCGCTATCCTATCCTATCCTCTATCCTATCCTCTATCCTACCCTCTATCCTATCCTATCCTCAATGCAATCCTGTATTCTATCCTATCCTCTATCCTATCCTATCCTCTATCGTATCCTATCCTCTATAATATCCTATCCTCTATCCTATCCTATCCTCTATCCAATCCTATCCTCTATCCTATCCTATCCTCTATCCTATCCTATCCTCTATCCTATCAAGTCACCTATCCTATCCTCTATCCTATCCTATCCTCTATCCTATCCTATCCTCTATCCTATCCTATCCTCTATCCTATCCTATCCTCTATCCTATCCTATCCTCTATCCTATCCTCTATCCTATCCTATCCTCTATCCTATCCAATCACCTATCCTATCCTCTATCCGATCCTATCCTCTATCCTATCCTATCCTCTGTCCTATCCAATCCCCTATCCTATCCTCTATCCTATCCTATCCTCTATCGTATCTTATCCTCTATAATATCCTATCCTCTATCCTATCCTATCCTCTATCCGATCCTATCCTCTATCCTATCCAATCATCTATCCTATCCTCTATCCTATCCTATCCTCTATCCTATCCTATCCTCTATCCAATCCTATCCTCTATCCTATCCTATCCTCTATCCTATCCTATCCTCTATCCTATCCAGTCACCTATCCTATCCTCTATCCTATCCTATCCTCTATCCTATCCTATCCTCTATCCTATCCTATCCTCTATCCTATCCTATCCTCTATCCTATCCTATCCTCTATCCTATCCTCTATCCTATCCTATCCTCTATCCTATCCAATCACCTATCCTATCCTCTATCCGATCCTATCCTCTATCCTATCCTATCCTCTGTCCTATCCAATCCCCTATCCTATCCTCTATCCTATCCTATCCTCTATCGTATCTTATCCTCTATAATATCCTATCCTCTATCCTATCCTATCCTCTATCCTATCCTATCCTCTATCCTATCCTATCCTCTATCCTATCCTATCCTCTATCCTATCCTATCCTCTATCCTATCCTATCCTCTATCCTATCCTCTATCCTATCCTATCCTCTATCCTATCCAATCACCTATCCTATCCTCTATCCGATCCAATCCTCCATCCTATCCTATATCCTACCCTATCCTCTATAATATCGTATCCTCTATCCTATCCTATCCTCTACCCTATCCTGTCCTCTATTCTATCCTATCCTCTATCTTATCCTATCCTCTACAATATACTATCCTCTATCCTATCCTATCCTCTATCATATCCTCTTCTCTATCCTATCCTGTATCCTATCCTATCCTCTATCCTACCCTGTCCTCTATTCTATCCGATCCTCTAACCTATCCATTCCCCGATCCTATCCTCTATCCGATCCTATCTTCTATCCTATCCTATCCTCTATAACATCGTATGCTCTATCCTATCCTATCCTCTATCCTAGAATATCAGCTATCCTATCCTATTCTCTATCCTATCCTATCCTCTATCCTATCCTATCCTCTATCCTATCCTATCCTCTATCCGATCCTATCCTCTATCCTATCCTATCCTCTATCGTCTTCTATCCTCTATCCTATCCAATCCCCTGTCCTATCCTCTATCCTATCCTGCCCTTTATACTATCGTATCCTCTATCCTGTCGAATCCTCTATCCTAACCTATCGTGTATCCTATAATATCCTCTATCCTATCGAATCCTCTATCCTATCCTCTATCCTATCCTCTATCCTACCCTCTATCCTATCCTATCCTCAATGCAATCCTGTATTCTATCCAATCCTCTATCCTATCCTATCCTCTATCCGATCCTATCCTCTATCCTATCCTATCCTCTATAATATCGTATGCTCTATCCTATCCTATCCTCTATCCTAGAATATCAGCTATCCTATCCTATTCTCTATCCTATCCTATCCTCTATCCTATCCTATCCGCTATCCTATCCTATCCTCTATCCTATCCTATCCTCTATCCAACGAATCCCCTATCCTATCCTCTATTATATCCTATCCTGTATCCTATCCTATCCTCTATCCGATCCTATCCTCTATCCTATCCTATCCTCTATAATATCGTATGCTCTATCCTATCCTATCCTCCATCCTAGAATATCAGCTATCCTATCCTATTCTCTATCCTATCCTATCCTCTATCCTATCCTATCCTCTATCCTATCCTATCCTCTATCCTATCGAATCCTCTATCCTAACCTATCGTGTATCCTATAATATCCTCTATCCTATCGAATCCTCTAACCTATCCTCTATCCTATACTCTATCCTATCCTATCCTCTATCCTATTCTATACTCTATCCTATCCTATCCTCTGTCCTATCCTATCCTCTATCCTATCCTATCCTCAATCCTATCCTATCATCTATCTTATCCTATCCTCTATCCTATCCTATCATTTATCCTATTCTATACTCTATCCTATCCTATCCGCTATCCTATCCTATCCTCTATCCTATCCTATCCTATCCTATCCTCTATCCTATCCTATTCTCTATCCAATCCCCTATCCGATCCTCTATCCTATCTTATCATCTATCCTATCCTATCGTCAATCCTATCCTATCCCCAATCCTATCCTATCCGCTATCCTATCCTATCCTCTATCCTATCCTATCCTTTATCCTATTCTATACTCTATCCTATCCTATCCGCTATCCTATCCTATCCTCTATCCTATCCTATCCTCCATCCTATGAATCCCCTATCCTATCCTCTATCGGATCCTATACTCTATTATATCCTATCCTCTATCCTATCCTATCCTCTATCGTATCCAATCCCCTGTCCTATCCTCTACCCTATCCTGCCCTCTATCCTATCGAATCCTCTATCCTAACCTATCGTGTATCCTATAATATCCTCTATCCTATCGAATCCTCTATCCTATCCTCTATCCTATCCTATCCTCTATCTTATCCTATCCTCTATCCTATCCTATTCTCTATCCTATTCTATACTCTATCCTATCCTATCCTCTATCCTATCCTATCCTCTATCCTATCCTATCCTCTCTCCTATCCTATCTTATATCCTATCCTATCCTCTATCCTATCCTATCCTCTATCCTATCCTATCCTCTATCCTATCCTATCCTCTATCCTATCATATCCTCTATCCTTCCATCTATCCCATCGTATCCTCTATCCTATCCTATCCTCTATCCTATCGAATCCTCTATCCTATCGAATCCTCTATCCTATCCTCTATCCTATCCTCTATCCTATCCTATCCTCAATGAAATCCTGTATTCTATCCAATCCTCTATCCTATCCTATCCCCTATCCTATCCTGTCCGCTATCCTATCCGCTATCCTATCCGCTATCCTATCCTATCCTCTATCCTATAATATCCCCTATCCTATCCTATCCTCTATCCTATCCTATCCTCTATCTTATCCTATGCTCTATCCTATCCTATTCTCTATCCAATCCCCTATCCGATGCTCTATCCAATCTTATCATCTATCCTATCCTATCCTCAATCCTATCCTATCCTCTATCCTATCCTATCCTCTATCCTATTCTATACTCTATCCTATCCTATCCTCTATCCTATCCTATCCTCTATCCTATCATATCCTCTCTCCTATCCTATCTTCTATCCTATCCTATCCTCTATCCTATCCTATCCTCTATCCGATCCTATCCTCTATCCTATCCTATCCTCTATAATATCGTATGCTCTATCCTATCCTATCCTCCATCCTAGAATATCAGCTATCCTATCCTATTCTCTATCCTATCCTATCCTCTATCCTATCCTATCCTCTATCCTATCCTATCCTCTATCCTATCGAATCCTCTATCCTAACCTATCGTGTATCCTATAATATCCTCTATCCTATCGAATCCTCTAACCTATCCTCTATCCTATACTCTATCCTATCCTATCCTCTATCATATTCTATACTCTATCCTATCCTATCCTCTGTCCTATCCTATCCTCTATCCTATCCTATCCTCAATCCTATCCTATCATCTATCCTATCCTATCCTCTATCCTATCCTATCATTTATCCTATTCTATACTCTATCCTATCCTATCCGCTATCCTATCCTATCCTCTATCCTATCCTATCCTATCCTATCCTCTATCCTATCCTATTCTCTATCCAATCCCCTATCCGATCCTCTATCCTATCTTATCATCTATCCTATCCTATCGTCAATCCTATCCTATCCCCAATCCTATCCTATCCGCTATCCTATCCTATCCTCCATCCTATGAATCCCCTATCCTATCCTCTATCGGATCCTATACTCTATTATATCCTATCCTCTATCCTATCCTATCCTCTATCTTATCCTATCCTCTATCCTATCCAATCACCTATCCTATATTCTATCCGATCCTATCCTCTATCCTATCCAATCACCTATCCTATCCTCTATCCGATACTATCCTCTATCCTATCCAATCACCTATCCTATCATCTATCCGATCCTATCCTCTATCCTATCCTATCCTCTATTGTCTTCTATCCTCTATCATATCCAATCCCCTGTCCTATCCTCTTTCCTATCCTGCCCTCTATCCTATCGAATCCTCTATCCTAACCTATCGTGTATCCTACAATATCCTCTATCCTAGCGAATCCTCTATCCTATCGAATCCTCTATCCTATCCTCTATCCTATCCTCTATCCTATCCTATCCTCAATGAAATCCTGTATTCTATCCAATCCTCTATCCTATCCTATCCTCTATCCTATCCTGTCCGCTATCCTATCCGCTATCCTATCCTATCCTCTATCCTATAATATCCGCTATCCTATCCTATCCTCTATCCTATCCTATCCTCTATCCAACGAATCCCCTATCCTATCCTCTATCGGATCCTATCCTCTATTATATCCTATCCTCTATCCTATCCTATCCTCTAACTTATCCTATCCTCTATCCTACCCAATCTCCCATCCTATCCTCTATCCGATCCTATCCTCTATCCTATCCAATCACCTATCCTGTCCTCTATCCGATCCTATCCTCTATCCTATCCTATCCTCTATCGTATCCAATCCCCTGTCCTATCCTCTACCCTATCCTGCCCTCTATCCTATCGAATCCTCTATCCTAACCTATCGTGTATCCTATAATATCCTCTATCCTATCGAATCCTCTATCCTATCCTCTATCCTATCCTATCCTCTATCTTATCCTATTATCTATCCTATCCTATTCTCTATCCTATTCTATACTCTATCCTATCCTATCCTCTATCCTATCCTATCCTCTCTCCTATCCTATCTTATATCCTATCCTATCCTCTATCCTATCCTATCCTCTATCCTATCCTATCCTCTATCCTATCCTATCCTCTCTCCTATCCTATCTTATATCCTATCCTATCCTCTATCCTATCCTATCCTCTATCCTATCCTATCCTCTATCCTATCCTATCCTCTATCCTATCATATCCTCTATCCTTTCATCTATCCTATCGTATCCTCTATCCTATCCTATCCTCTATCCTATCCTATCCTCTATCCTATCATATCCTCTCTCCTATCCTATCTTCTATCCTATCCTATCCTCTATCCTATCCTATCCTCTATCCTATCCTATCCTCTATCCTATCATATCCTCTATCCTTTCATCTATCCTATCGTATCCTCTATCCTATCCTATCCTCTATCCTATCCTATCCTCTATCCTATCCTATCCTCTATCCTATCCTATCCTCTATCCAATCCAATCCCCTATCCTATCCTCTGTTCGATCCTATCCTCTATTATATCCTATCCTCTATCCTATACTATCCTCTATCCTATCCTATCCTCTATGCTATCCTATCCTCTATCCTATCCTCTATCCTATCCTATCCTCTATCCTATCCTATCCTCTATCCTATTCTATGCTCTATCCTATCCTATCCTCTGTCCTATCCTATCCTCTATCCTATCCTATCCTCTATCCTATCCTATCCTCTAACCTATCCTATCCTCTATCCTATCCTATCCTCTATCCTATCCTATCCTCTATCATATCCTATCCTCTATCCTATCCTATCCTCTATCCTATCGAATCCTCTATCCTAACCTATCGTGTATCCTATAATATCCTCTATCCTATCGAATCCTCTATCCTATCCTCTATCCTATCCTCTATCCTATCCTATCCTCTATCCTATCCTATCCTCTATCCTATTCTATCCTCTATCCTATCCTATCCTCTGTCCTATCCTATCCTCTATCCTATCCTATCCTCTATCCTATCCTATCCTCTAACCTATCCTATCCTCTATCCTATCCTATCCTCTATCCTTTCCTCTATCTTATCGTATCCTCTATCCTATCCTATCCTCTATCCTATCCTATCCTCTATCCTATCCTATCCTATATCTTATCCTATCCTCTATCCTATCCTATCCTCTATCCTATCCTATCCTCTATCCTATCCTATCCTCTATCCTATCCTCTGTTCGATCCTATCCTCTATTATATCCTATCCTCTATCCTATCCTATCCTCTATCCTATCCTATTCTCTATCCTATCCTATCCTCTATCCTATCCTATCTTCTATCCTATCCTATCCTATCCTCTATCCTATCCTATCCTCTATCCTATCATATCCTCTATCCTATCCTATCCTCTATCCTATCCTATCCTGTATCCTATCCTATCCTCTATCCTATCCTATCCTCTATCTTATCCTATCCTCTACCCTATCCAATCACCTATCCTATCCTCTATCCGATCCTATCCTCTATCCTATCCTATCCTCTATCCTATCCTATCCTCTATCCTATTCTATACTCTATCCTATCCTATCCTCTATCCTATCCTATCCTCTATCATATCCTATCCTCTATCCTATCCTATCCTCTATCCTATCGAACCCTCTATCCTAACCTATCGTGTATCCTATAATATCCTCTATCCTATCGAATCCTCTATCCTATCCTCTATCCTATCCTCTATCCTATCCTCTATCCTATCCTATCCTCTATCCTATCCTCTATCCTATCCTATCCTCAATGCAATCCTGTATTCTATCCAATCCTCTATCCTATCCTATCCTCTATCCTATCCTGTCCGCTATCCTATCCGCTATCCTATCCTATCCTCTATCCTATCCTATCCTCTGTCCTATCCTATCCTCTATCCTATCCTATCCTCTATCCTATCCTATCCTCTATCCTATCATATCCTCTATCCTTTCATCTATCCTATCGTATCCTCTATCCTATCCTATCCTGTATCCTATCCTATCCTCTATCCTATCCTATCCTCTATCCTATCCTATCCTCTATCCTATCCTATCCTCTAACCTATCCTATCCTCTATCCTATCCTATCCTCTATCCTTTCCTCTATCTTATCGTATCCTCTATCCTATCCTATCCTCTATCCTATCCTATCCTCTATCCTATCCTATCCTATATCTTATCCTATCCTCTATCCTATCCTATCCTCTATCCTATCCTATCCTCTATCCTATCCTATCCTCTATCCTATCCTCTGTTCGATCCTATCCTCTATTATATCCTATCCTCTATCCTATCCTATCCTCTATCCTATCCTATTCTCTATCCTATCCTATCCTCTATCCTATACTATCCTCTATCCTATCCTATCCTCTATGCTATCCTATCCTCTATCCTATCCCTGATCCTATCCTATCCTCTATCCTATCCTATCCTCTATCCTATCCTATCCTCTATCCTATCCTATCCTCTGTCCTATCCTATCCTCTATCCTATCCTTTCCTCTATCCTATCCTATCCTCTAACCTATCCTATCCTCTATCCTATCCTATCCTCTATCCTTTCCTCTATCTTATCGTATCCTCTATCCTATCCTATCCTCTATCCTATCCTATCCTATATCTTATCCTATCCTCTATCCTATCCTATCCTCTATCCTATCCTATCCTCTATCCTATCCTAACCTCTATCCTATCCTATCCTCTATCCTATCCTATCCTCTATCCTATCCTCTGTTCGATCCTATCCTCTATTATATCCTATCCTCTATCCTATCCTATCCTCTATCCTATCCTATCCTCTATCCTATCCAATCCCCTGTCCTATCCTCTATCCTGCCCTGCCCTCTATCCTATCGAATCCTCTATCCTAACCTATCCTCTATCCTATCCTATTCTCTATCCAATCCCCTATCCGATCCTCTATCCTATCTTATCATCTATCCTATCCTATCCTCTATCCTATCCTATCCTCTATCCAACGAATAACCTATCCTATCCTCTATCGGATCCTATCCTCTATTATATCCTATCCTCTATCCTATCCTATCCTTTATCCTATCCTATCCAATCACCTATCATATCCTCTATCCGATCCTATCCTCTAACCTATCCTATCCTCTGTCCTATCCAATCCCCTATCCTATCCTCTATCCTATCCTATCCTCTATCATATCCTATCCTCTATCCTATCCTATCCTCCATCCTATCGAATCCTCTATCCTAACCTGTCGTGTATCCTATAATATCCTCTATCCTATCGAATCCTCTATCCTATCCTCTATCCTATCCTCTATCCTATCCTCTATCCTATCCTCTATCCTATCCTCTATCCTATCCTATCCTCTATCCTATCCTCTATCCTATCCTATCCTCAATGCAATCCTGTATTCTATCCAATCCTCTATCCTATCCTATCCTCTATCCTATCCTGTCCGCTATCCTATCCGCTATCCTATCCTATCCTCTATCCTATCCTATCCTCTGTCGTATCCTATCCTCTATCCTATCCTATCTTATATCCTATCCTATCCTCTATCCTATCCTATCCTCTATCCTATCCTATCCTCTATCCTATCCTATCCTATCCTCTATCCTATCCTATCCTCTATCCTATCCTATCCTCTATCCTATCCTATCCTCTATCCTATCCTATCCTCTATCCTATCCTATCCTCTATCCTATCCTATCCTCTATCCTATCCTATCCTATCCTCTATCCTATCCTATCCTCTATCCTATCCTATCCTCTATCCTATCCTATCCTCTATCCTATCCTATCCTATCCTCTATCCTATCCTATCCTCTATCCTATCCTATCCCTTATCCTATCCTATCCTCTATCCTATCCTATCCTCTATCCTATCCTATCCTCTATCCTATCCTATCCTCTATCCTATCCTATCCTCTATCCTATCCTATCCTCTATCCTATCCTATCCTCTATCCTATCCTATCCTCTATCCTATCTTATCCTCTATCCTATCCTATCCTCTATCCTATCCTATCCTCTATCCTATCCTATCCTCTATCCTCTATCCTATCCTCTATCCTTTCCTCTATCCTATCGTATCCTCTATCCTATCCTATCCTCTATCCTATCCTATCCTCTATCCTATCCTATCCTATATCCTATCCTATCCTCTATCCTATCCTCTATCCTATCCTATCCTCTATCCTATCCTGTATCCTATCCTATCCTCTATCCTACCCTGTCCTCTATTCTATCCGATCCTCTAACCTATCCATTCCCCGATCCTATCCTCTATCCGATCCTATCCTCCATCCTATCCTACCCTCTATAATATCGTATGCTCTATCCTATCCTATCATTTATCCTATTCTATACTCTATCCTATCCTATTCTCTATCCTATCCTATCCTCTATCCTATCCTATCCTATCCTATCCTATCCTCTATCCTATCCTATTCTCTATCCAATCCCCTATCCGATCCTCTATCCTATCTTATCATCTATCCTATCCTATCGTCAATCCTATCCTATCCCCAATCCTATCCTATCCGCTATCCTATCCTATCCTCTATCCTATCCTATCCTTTATCCTATTCTATACTCTATCCTATCCTATCCGCTATCCTATCCTATCCTCTATCCTATCCTATCCTCCATCCTATGAATCCCCTATCCTATCCTCTATCGGATCCTATACTCTATTATATCCTATCCTCTATCCTATCCTATCCTCTATCTTATCCTATCCTCTATCCTATCGAATCCTCTATCCTATCGAATCCTCTATCCCATCCTCTATCCTATCCTCTATCCTATCCTCTATCCTATCCTATCCTCAATGAAATCCTGTATTCTATCCAATCCTAAATCCTATCCTATCCTCTATCCTATCCTGTCCGCTATCCTATCCGCTATCCTATCCGCTATCCTATCCTATCCTCTATCCTATAATATCCCCTATCCTATCCTATCATCTATCCTATCCTATCCTCTATCTTATCCTATGCTCTATCCTATCCTATTCTCTATCCAATCCTATCCTCTATCCTATCCTCTGTTCGATCCTATCCTCTATTATATCCTATCCTCTATCCTATCCTATCCTCTATCCTATCCTATCCTCTATCCTATCCTATCCTCTATCCTATCCTCTATCCTATCCTCTATCCTATCCTCTATCCTATCCTATCCTCTATCTTATCCTATCCTCTATCCTATCCTATCCTCTATCCTATCCTATCCTCTATCCTATCCTATCCTCTATCCTATCCTATCCTCTATCCAATCCAATCCCCTATCCTATACTCTGTTCGATCCTATCCTCTATCCTATCCTATCCTCTGTCCTATCCTATCCTCTATCCTATCCTATCTTATATCCTATCCTATCCTCTATCCTATCCTATCCTCTATCCTATCCTATCCTCTATCCTATCCTATCCTTTATCCTATTCTATACTCTATCCTATCCTATCCGCTATCCTATCCTATCCTCTATCCTATCCTATCCTCTATCCAACGAATCCCCTATCCTATCCTCTATCGGATCCTATCCTCTATTATATCCTATCCTCTATCCTATCCTATCCTCTAACTTATCCTATCCTCTATCCTACACAATCACCTATCCTGTCCTCTATCCGATCCTATCCTCTATCCTATCCTATCCTCTATCCTATCCAATCCCCTGTCCTATCCTCTACCCTATCCTGCCCTCTATCCTATCGAATCCTCTATCCTAACCTATCGTGTATCCTATAATATCCTCTATCCTATCGAATCCTCTATCCTATCCTCTATCCTATCCTCTATCCTATCCTATCCTCTATCTTATCCTATCCTCTATCCTATCCTATTCTCTATCCTATTCTATACTCTATCCTATCCTATCCTCTATCCTATCCTATGCTCTATCCTATCCTATTCTCTATCCAATCCCCTATCCGATGCTCTATCCAATCTTATCATCTATCCTATCCTATCCTCAATCCTATCCTATCCTCTATCCTATCCTATCCTCTATCCTATTCTATACTCTATCCTATCCTATCCTCTATCCTATCCTATCCTCTATCCTATCCTATCTGTTTTGGATCTTCGTTGGGTTCCGTAACGTTGGAACCTTTAACTTACGATCGCGAAATGTTTGAGAAATAAAGTCGGAATTTGTGGGAGAGCTAATCGATTTATTCGTGTTATCACTGCGGTTCTCGGAAAAGAGAGCGAGGGCTCGACGGATTGCCGTGTATATTGACGGGGCTCTCTCCCCTCGCCGCGCACCCCGAACTACTCGGTCCGCCCGAAGTGTGCGGGGAGAGAGAGAGACGAACCGCGACGACGGCCGAGTCCTCAATACAAACAAAGTTCGGCAGTCGCTAATTTGCCGTGTGTGCGTGCGGACGCACAGCGGCACCGACCAGCTGATTGCTCGAACATACCGCCCGCCTCGTTGTCGGGTCGGCAACGAAATAGTACAATGGTTTTCGGATGTTATACAGAGAAGTGAACAGAGTGAACAGAGTGAACGAAGTGAGCTACAGATATTTACAATCATTTACAATATGTACAATGTGCGTCTAAACACCGCCCGCCGTGAAGGGAGTCACGTTTCCTCGCCGGTGGAATGCTCGGAGGAAATGAGCGGCACAAGGCGCTGGATGGCTCTGGTGGTGGTACGGGTAGCGGTCTTCACGACAGCCACACGCACTCGTCCGTCGGATCCCCGATGCACCTCGACGACTCGTCCGAGAGGCCATTTCGTAGGCGGCGCGAGATCGTCCTTCAGGAGCACGACCGCTCCGACGGCAAGATTCTCCCGTGCCCTTTGCCATTTCGGAAGAGTCTGCAGCTGGCTCAGGTATTCGGTACGCCACCGCTGCCAGAAACCTTCCAGAAGTCTGGATACAAGGTTCCATCTCCGTCGGCCTGCGTCGTACGTGATTTCGTCACCCGGTTCTGGAACTGCGCACAAAGAGCAAGCGTTAACCAGATGGTTTGGCGTGAGGAAGGGAGGATCATTTGGATCGTCGGACAAGGCGGAGAGGGGTCGAGAGTTCATACAAGCTTCCACTTGACACAGCAAGGTGGAAAGCTCCTCGAAGGTGAGCTGTTGTTCCCCTATTGTGCGTCGTAGATGCCTCTTCGCGGATTTCACGGCCGCTTCCCACAGACCGCCGAAATGAGGAGAATACGGCGGTATGAACCTCCATTCCGTTCCGTCGGCGGCCAGCAATTCCGCCGTTTCCTTGTAAAAGGTCGATGCAGCGTTGAACATGCGCTTCAGAAGCTGATCGGCACCTCTGAACGTCGTAGCGTTGTCACTCAGCATCTGGTGACATCTTCCGCGTCTAGCTACGAAGCGTTTGAAAGCTGCGATGAAGGAGGCAGAGGACAAATCGGACACGACATCTAAGTGGACCGCCTTCGTGCACAGGCACACGAAAACGACGACGTATCCCTTGGTGGTCCGCTGTCCCCTTGCTCTCGTCATGAGCATCGGAATCGGACCAGCATAATCGACTCCGCTGACCGAGAATGCCCTTGCTGGTTGCACTCGCTGGGCAGGCAGCATTCCCATTTGCTGGTTGCTGGTGCGCCCTTGGAGCCGAGTGCAGGTAACGCAGCCTTTTACGACCCGTTTCACCAGCGTCTTGTCTCGCGGAATCCAGTGGCGGAGCCTGAGCGTCGCCCGCGTCAAGTTCACTCCCCCATGGAGCGTCCGAAGGTGAGCTGACCGGATCAGCAATGGTGCCAACGGAGACTGTCGGTCGACTATCACAGGATGTCTCTGGTCGAATGAAACTGCTGCGTGGTCCAGTCGTCCTCCCACTCGTAAGACACCTTGACGATCTATAATCGGCCGAAGAGAAACAAGGGTCGAGGTCGATTTGATTATCTTACCCTTCTCCATTTCCGCGAGTTCGTCGCCAAAGTCGTCAGCTTGGCTCATTCGGTGGACGCTCACCCACGCCTCGTCGATCTCAGTGGCTGTCAGGAACCCGTGCTGCGGTGTACCGATGGATCGAGCGTTGTTTGCGAATCGTCGCATATACGCGGTCACTCGGACCAGCCTCAACGCTGACGAGAATCGGAGAGGGTCCCAGGGCGATTCGAAGACGGCTCGCAGACTGGGATGGTCGCCGGACTTCGTCTTCCTTGCCATCGTCGTCGTCACCGTCACTCTGCGCTCCGGAGCCTCGCTCTCGTCGACGTCACATGCGCCAGGCCAATCCTCCTGAGGCCCTGACAACCACGAGGGACCGCTCCACCAGAGGTCATCGTCGACCAGTACCTGCGCTGAAATCCCACGCGTGGCAAGGTCCGCAGGATTTTCGTCTGTCCTCGCGTGTCGCCACTCAACGTCCGGTAGCAGGCGCTGGGTCTCGGCCACCCTATGCGCCACGAACGGTTTCCACCTGGAAGCATGAGACCTCACCCAGGCTAGGACGACCGATGCATCGGTCCACGCATGCATAGTCACGCTGTGAGGCCGCATCGAATCTCCTACTGCTCTCAGCAATCGGGCCAGCAGTAGAGCACCGCACAGCTCCAGCCTAGGAATGCTCTGTGGTTTGGTTGGAGCGACCTTGGTCTTCGCCATCAGTAAGTGCGTCTCGGCCCTTGCACCGGTAACTGGCACCCTTATGAAGACGGCTGCGGAGTATGCCCTTTCTGACGCGTCGCTGAATCCGTGCAGCTCTATATTGTCGCTGGTCGCCGCACGATAGCCAATCCATCTCGGAACTGTGATTCGATCGGTCCTCTCCATCTCGAATCGAAGTTGCTTCCATCGCTCGGAAAACAGCTCGGACAGCGGCTCGTCCCACAACAATCCGGACAACCAGAGGTCCTGCAGCAGGATCTTCGCAGCAATGCTGATCGGAGACAGCCACCCCAATGGATCGAAAAGCCTGGCCGTCTCAGACAAAACCGATCGTTTGGTCCATGGTTGACCTGATGTGGCAGTCCTGAGCTTCGGAGCCGCAAGAGACAGAGTGTCGTTCACCGTGCTCCATTTGAGTCCCAGCGCTCCTGCCTCTTGGTGACCCTGCAACAATTGAATGAGACCGGAGCTCGACGACAAATAATTGGTCGCCCACTTATCCAGCGGGAATCCGCCCGCCGTCAGGATGTCCGTGAGTTGACGTCGAGCCTCCTCGGTGTCGTCGATGTCATCTCCTCCGGCCAGAATGTCATCGACATACGAATTCGCTCGGAGAATCGCTGCACCCCGCGGAAATCGAGCCTTCTCGTCGTCGGCAAGTTGATGCAGTACTCTCGAGGCGAGGTACGGAGCCGACGTCGTGCCGTAGGTCACCGTCGTCAAACGGAAGTCCCGTACTTCCTCGCTTGGATCGTTCCTCCAGACGATCCTCTGCCAGTCTCTGTCCTCTGGGTGCACCTTGATCTGGCGAAACATTTTTACAATGTCCGTCGAAAAGGCATGCCGATGGAATCGCCACCTCGTTATTACGGCCCAGAGGTCAGTTTGGAGCTTCGGTCCGGCGGCCAGGTAATCGTTAATGGCACTGCCTCTGCCTGAAACGTAGGAACCATTAAAAACTACTCTTATTTTGTTTCCGGATGGTTTTTCCCGCCACACGGCGTGATGCGGAAGGTAATTCTCCCCCCCGCCAGTCGAGCGCCGCGAGACGAACTCCATGTGCCCGAGCCGTTCGTACTCCTCCAGAAATTCGGAGTATTTCTGTCGGAGCGTCTCGTCCCTTTCTCGTCTCCTTTCGGACGATAAGAGCAAGCGCACTGCAGCCGATCGCGGAACTCCGACATCGGTGCCTGGGGTGGCAACGAACGGTAAGCGCACAACGTAGCGTCCATCCTGATCTCTGCGGTGCGTATCCTTGAAGTACTTTTCGCATGCTTCGTCCTGAGGCGTGCTTATTGCACTAGTTGGTACTTCTTCCAGCTCCCAGAACCTCTGCCAATCGTCTCGGAGGTCTCGTGCAGGCTGAACCAGCAAGGATCGCACCCGAGGTCCAGCGCTGTGGTCCGTTGTGGATGAGGTTGTGCCCATCGGCGCCCAGCCGAAGGGCGTTCGAACAATTGGAGGAGTGCCCATTGGTCCGATTCGATTCTCGAGGAGGAGGTGACCACACGCATCTGCCCCGAGAAGTAATTCCACCCTGTTCGGAGAGCGGAAGTCCTCGTCGGCCAACGGAAGTCCGTGGAGGTGAGTCCACTTCTCGTCGTTAATTTCTACCGCTGGAGTCGGAGCGGTAATTTTTCGCGTCACCAGCGCGTTTAACGCGAGTCGGAACTTGGAGTCGCGACTAGACGCGAGTAACACGGACACTTCGTGACGTACCGTGCCCACGTTTATCTCCTGGTATCCGGTCAAATGAACCTCCACGTTCCGGCGCGGAAGACGTAACGCTTGCACGACATCGTCCGTCACGAATGACATTTCGGACCCGGGGTCGAGTAACGCGCGAGCGGAGACACTGCGACCGTTCGGGGACTTCAACTGGACGCGCGCGGTGGCCAGTAAAACAACGCGATTCGACCTGAACGTGTTCACCGAACTTGTGCTTGGCTGCGCGGGAGCTTCGCTCTTCCGGAACGCCTCGTGAAGCGAGGTGTGGTGATGACCGCCGCACACCATACACCGGTAGGAAGACGTGCACGCCGCGAGCAAGTGGGTTCCCGAGAAACACGAAACGCACAGTTTGTTTCGGTACACAAATTCCTTGCGTTCCGACGCGCTAAAGGTTTTGAACTGACCGCAGTGCCCTAGCTGGTGATTGTCCGAACACAGCGGGCACTTCCGAACGTTGCTGGCCTTCGCGGATGGCCCTTTGGTCATTTGCACGGTCATGGCCGTCCTTTGTTCGGGTTTTCGCGTCTCCTCTCGCTTGGTCGGTGTTGACGAACACATCGGCTCTTGGGTCGAGGCCAAGGCATGGATGCGTGATTCGAGGAAATCTCGAATCTCCACGAAGGACGGCATGATCGTCGGGTCCGGGAACATCTTCTCCCAGTCCAGGCGCGTCGTCGAGTCCAGCTTCCTGACGAGGAGTGTCACGAACCAGTCGTCCCATGTGTCGACTGGTTTTTTAAGCGCGGCCAGAGCATCTCGAGCTTGGCAGAACTCGTCGAGGACTCTGGTCAATTCCTCCGTCGAAGCTCGTTTTACTGCCGGGCAGTCCAAAAGTCTTCCGAGGTGAGCGGTGGTCAGTACACGGATGCCTCCATAACGACGTTCGAGTGCCGCCCACGCCGTCGAATAGTTCGCATCTGTCAGGGATGTACGCGCGATAACCTTCGCAGCCGCACCGGTGAGGCTCGCCTTCAAATATTGTAGGCGTTGGACGTCCTGCAATCGTTTCGAATTGTGGATCGTAGCGCGAAACGAATCGCGAAACTCCTCCCACCGTAGGAGATCGCCCGAAAATTTCTCGATGGTCAGAGTCGGCAATCTGGGTCCGGCGTTGCACTCGTGAGACTCGGCTTCAGCCGGAATTGCTGAGGCGACGGGCTTCAGATTTTCTAGCCTCTCCACCAATTCAGAGGAGTTCTGGATGTAGGCTTCCTCGACTTCGTCGTATAGGCCTCTCTTCCTGTAGTTACTGGCGGCGTAATCTGGCATCGGTCTCATAGCGTTATGATTTGCGGTGAAGTTGCGCCAGTAACTCTCCAGCAACTCGATTCTTTTCTGCAATACGACCGCGGAGAGTTTCGCTGCCCCCAATTTGTCGGTATTGATGATGCAGTTCTTGATGCGGCCAGCGATCTCCTCCTGAGCGACCACTACATCGCTGAACGTTTGCGGCATTGTTTCGGCAGTTAAAATTCAAAACGAAACGTGAAAACAAACTGATCGAGACGCGAAAGACAAAGGACTTTACGCGTATCGCGGTAAACACCTTGCCTCGGTCGGTTCGAGAGCGGTTGGTGTCCCGGTGGAAGGTCACGGAATTTTCGAATCCGTAACGGTTCGCCACGCGGTCTAAGTACCGTTTTTCGAGAACGGTCTCACGAATTCTGTTCGAAGAATTCACTTGCTCCTTTCCTTTCAGGTGCTTCCTGATTGTCTGCGACGGAGCCTCGGAAGATGCTCGATGCACTCGCGGATCACTCGAGGAGACAACGGAAGCGCACAACAGAACTCGCGGTGATGCACAGAATTCTTCGTAATTCTGCGGTGGATCGAGTGGAATAGAGAAATCGGCACACTCTATTCCCGGGTTTCGGCACCAAATGTTTTGGATCTTCGTTGGGTTCCGTAACGTTGGAACCTTTAACTTACGATCGCGAAATGTTTGAGAAATAAAGTCGGAATTTGTGGGAGAGCTAATCGATTTATTCGTGTTATCACTGCGGTTCTCGGAAAAGAGAGCGAGGGCTCGACGGATTGCCGTGTATATTGACGGGGCTCTCTCCCCTCGCCGCGCACCCCGAACTACTCGGTCCGCCCGAAGTGTGCGGGGAGAGAGAGAGACGAACCGCGACGACGGCCGAGTCCTCAATACAAACAAAGTTCGGCAGTCGCTAATTTGCCGTGTGTGCGTGCGGACGCACAGCGGCACCGACCAGCTGATTGCTCGAACACTATCCTCTCTCCTATCCTATCTTCTATCCTATCCTATCCTCTATCCTATCCTATCCTCTATCCTATCCTATCCTCTATCCTATCATATCCTCTATCCTTTCATCTATCCTATCGTATCCTCTATCCTATCCTATCCTCTACCCTATCCTATCCTCTATCCAATCCAATCCCCTATCCTATCCTCTGTTCGATCCTATCCTCTATTATATCCTATCCTCTATCCTATACTATCCTCTATCCTATCCTATCCTCTATGCTATCCTATCCTCTATCCTATCCTCTATCCTATCCTATCCTCTATCCTATCCTATCTTATATCCTATCCTATCCTCTATCCTATCCTATCCTCTGTCCTATCCTATCCTCTATCCTATCCTATCCTCTATCCAACGAATCCCCTATCCTATCCTCTATCGGATCCTATCCTCTATTATATCCTATCCTCTATGCTATCCTATCCTCTAACTTATCCTATCCTCTATCCTACCCAATCACCCATCCTATCCTCTATCCGATCCTATCCTCTATCCTATCCAATCACCTATCCTGTCCTCTATCCGATCCTATCCTCTATCCTATCCTATCCTCTATCCTATCCAATCCCCTGTCCTATCCTCTACCCTATCCTGCCCTCTATCCTATCGAATCCTCTATCCTAACCTATCGTGTATCCTATAATATCCTCTATCCTATCGAATCCTCTATCCTATCCTCTATCCTATCCTCTATCCTATCCTATCCTCTATCTTATCCTATCCTCTATTCTATCCTATTCTCTATCCTATTCTATACTCTATCCTATCCTATCCTCTATCCTATCCTATCCTCTATCCTATCCTATCCTCTCTCCTATCCTATCTTCTATCCTATCCTATCCTCTATCCTATCCTATCCTCTATCCTATCCTAACCTCTATCCTATCATATCCTCTATCCTTTCATCTATCCTATCGTATCCTCTATCCTATCCTATCCTCTATCCTATCGAATCCTCTATCCTATCGAATCCTCTATCCTATCCTCTATCCTATCCTCTATCCTATCCTATCCTCAATGAAATCCTGTATTCTATCCAATCCTCTATCCTATCCTATCCTGTCCGCTATCCTATCCGCTATCCTATCCGCTATCCTATCCGCTATCCTATCCTATCCTCTATCCTATAATATCCCCTATCCTATCCTATCTTCTATCCTATCCTATCCTCTATCTTATCCTATGCTCTATCCTATCCTATTCTCTATCCAATCCCCTATCCGATGCTCTATCCAATCTTATCATCTATCCTATCCTATCCTCAATCCTATCCTATCCTCTATCCTATCCTATCCTCTATCCTATTCTATACTCTATCCTATCCTATCCTCTATCCTATCCTATCCTCTATCCTATCATATCCTCTATCCTTTCATCTATCCTATCGTATCCTCTATCCTATCCTATCCTCTATCCTATCCTATCCTCTATCCTATCCTATCCTCTATGCTATCCTATCCTCTATCCTATCCTCTATCCTATCCTATCCTCTATCCTATCCTCTGTTCGATCCTATCCTCTATTATATCCTATCCTCTATCCTATCCTATCCTCTATCCTATCCTATTCTCTATCCTATCCTATCCTCTATCCTATCCTATCTTCTATCCTATCCTATCCTATCCTCTATCCTATCCTATCCTCTATCCTATCATATCCTCTATCCTATCCTATCCTCTATCCTATCCTATCCTGTATCCTATCCTATCCTCTATCCTATCCTATCCTCTATCGTATCCTATCCTCTACCCTATCCAATCACCTATCCTATCCTCTATCCGATCCTATCCTCTATCCTATCCTATCCTCTATCCTATCATATCCTCTATCCTTTCATCTATCCTATCGTATCCTCTATCCTATCCTATCCTCTACCCTATCCTATCCTCTATCCAATCCAATCCCCTATCCTATCCTCTGTTCGATCCTATCCTCTATTATATCCTATCCTCTATCCTATACTATCCTCTATCCTATCCTATCCTCTATGCTATCCTATCCTCTATCCTATCCTCTATCCTATCCTATCCTCTATCCTATCCTATCTTATATCCTATCCTATCCTCTATCCTATCCTATCCTCTGTCCTATCCTATCCTCTATCCTATCCTATCCTCTATCCAACGAATCCCCTATCCTATCCTCTATCGGATCCTATCCTCTATTATATCCTATCCTCTATGCTATCCTATCCTCTAACTTATCCTATCCTCTATCCTACCCAATCACCCATCCTATCCTCTATCCGATCCTATCCTCTATCCTATCCAATCACCTATCCTGTCCTCTATCCGATCCTATCCTCTATCCTATCCTATCCTCTATCCTATCCAATCCCCTGTCCTATCCTCTACCCTATCCTGCCCTCTATCCTATCGAATCCTCTATCCTAACCTATCGTGTATCCTATAATATCCTCTATCCTATCGAATCCTCTATCCTATCCTCTATCCTATCCTCTATCCTATCCTATCCTCTATCTTATCCTATCCTCTATTCTATCCTATTCTCTATCCTATTCTATACTCTATCCTATCCTATCCTCTATCCTATCCTATCCTCTATCCTATCCTATCCTCTCTCCTATCCTATCTTCTATCCTATCCTATCCTCTATCCTATCCTATCCTCTATCCTATCCTAACCTCTATCCTATCATATCCTCTATCCTTTCATCTATCCTATCGTATCCTCTATCCTATCCTATCCTCTATCCTATCGAATCCTCTATCCTATCGAATCCTCTATCCTATCCTCTATCCTATCCTCTATCCTATCCTATCCTCAATGAAATCCTGTATTCTATCCAATCCTCTATCCTATCCTATCCTGTCCGCTATCCTATCCGCTATCCTATCCGCTATCCTATCCGCTATCCTATCCTATCCTCTATCCTATAATATCCCCTATCCTATCCTATCTTCTATCCTATCCTATCCTCTATCTTATCCTATGCTCTATCCTATCCTATTCTCTATCCAATCCCCTATCCGATGCTCTATCCAATCTTATCATCTATCCTATCCTATCCTCAATCCTATCCTATCCTCTATCCTATCCTATCCTCTATCCTATTCTATACTCTATCCTATCCTATCCTCTATCCTATCCTATCCTCTATCCTATCATATCCTCTATCCTTTCATCTATCCTATCGTATCCTCTATCCTATCCTATCCTCTATCCTATCCTATCCTCTATCCTATCCTATCCTCTATGCTATCCTATCCTCTATCCTATCCTCTATCCTATCCTATCCTCTATCCTATCCTCTGTTCGATCCTATCCTCTATTATATCCTATCCTCTATCCTATCCTATCCTCTATCCTATCCTATTCTCTATCCTATCCTATCCTCTATCCTATCCTATCTTCTATCCTATCCTATCCTATCCTCTATCCTATCCTATCCTCTATCCTATCATATCCTCTATCCTATCCTATCCTCTATCCTATCCTATCCTGTATCCTATCCTATCCTCTATCCTATCCTATCCTCTATCGTATCCTATCCTCTACCCTATCCAATCACCTATCCTATCCTCTATCCGATCCTATCCTCTATCCTATCCTATCCTCTATCCTATCCTATCCTCTATCCTATTCTATACTCTATCCTATCCTATCCTCTATCCTATCCTATCCTCTATCCTATCCAATCCCCTGTCCTATCCTCTATCCTACCCTGCCCTCTATCCTATCGAATCCTCTATCCTAACCTATCGTGTATCCTATAATATCCTCTATCCTATCGAATCCTCTATCCTATCGTATCCTCTATCTTATCCTATCCTCTATCCTATCTTATTCTCTATCCAATCCCCTATCCGATGCTCTATCCTATCTTATCATCTATCCTATCCTATCCTCTATCCTATCCTATCCTCTATCCAACGAATAACCTATCCTATCCTCTACCGGATCCTATCCTCTATTATATCCTATCCTCTATCCTATCCTATCCTTTATCCTATCCTATCCAATCACCTATCCTATCCTCTATCCGATCCTATCCTCTAACCTATCCTATCCTCTGTCCTATCCAATCCCCTATCCTATCCTCTATCCTATCCTATCCTCTATCATATCCTATCCTCTATCCTATCCTATCCTCTATCCTATCGAATCCTCTATCCTAACCTATCGTGTATCCTATAATATCCTCTATCCTATCGAATCCTCTATCCTATCCTCTATCCTATCCTCTATCCTATCCTCTATCCTATCCTATCCTCTATCCTATCCTCTATCCTATCCTATCCTCAATGCAATCCTGTATTCTATCCAATCCTCTATCCTATCCTATCCTCTATCCTATCCTGTCCGCTATCCTATCCGCTATCCTATCCTATCCTCTATCCTATCCTATCCTCTGTCCTATCCTATCCTCTATCCTATCCTATCCTCTATCCTATCCTATCCTCTATCCTATCCTATCCTCTATCCTATCCTATCCTCTATCCTATCTTATCCTCTATCCTATCCTATCCTCTATCCTATCCTATCCTCTATCCTATCCTATCCTCTATCCTATCCTATCCTCTATCCTATCCTATCCTCTATCCTCTATCCTATCCTCTATCCTTTCCTCTATCCTATCGTATCCTGTATCCTATCCTATCCTCTATCCTATCCTATCCTCTATCCTATCCTATCCTCTATCCTATCCTATCCTCTATCCTATCCTATCCTCTATCCTATCCTATCCTCTATCCTATCCTATCCTCTATCCTATCCTCTATCCTATCCTATCCTCTATCCTATCCTGTATCCTATCCTATCCTCTATCCTACACTGTCCTCTATTCTATCCGATCCCCTAACCTATCCATTCCCCGATCCTATCCTCTATCCGATCCTATCCTCTATCCTATCCTATCCTCTATAATATCGTATGCTATATCCTATCCTATCCTCTATCCTAGAATAGCAGCTATCCTATCCTATTCTCTATCCTATCCTATCCTCTATCCTATCCTATCCTCTATCCTATCCTATCCTCTATCCTATCGAATCCTCTATCCTAACCTATCGTGTATCCTATAATATCCTCTATCCTATCGAATTCTCTAACCTATCCTCTATCCTATACTCTATCCTATCCTATCCTCTATCCTATTCTATACTCTATCCTATCCTATCCTCTATCCTATCCTATCCTCTATCCTATCCTATCCTCAATCCTATCCTATCCTCTATCCTATCCTATCCTCTATCCTATCCTATCATTTATCCTATTCTATACTCTATCCTATCCTATCCGCTATCCTATCCTATCCTCTATCCTATCCTATCCTCTATCCTATCCTATCCTCTATCCTATCCTATCCTCTATCCTATCCTATCCCCTATCCTATCCTATCCTCTATCCTATCCTATCCTCTATCTTATCCTATCCTCTACCCTATCCAATCACCTATCCTATCCTCTATCCTATCCTATCCTCTATCCTATCCTATCCTCTATCCTATCCTATCCTCTATCTTATCCTATCCTCTACCCTATCCAATCACCTATCCTATCCTCTATCCGATCCTATCCTCTATCCTATCCTATCCTCTATCCTATCCTATCCTCTATCCTATCCTATTCTCTATCCAATCCCCTATCCTATCCTCTATCCTATCCTATCCTCTATCCTATCCTATCCTCTATCCTACCCTATCCTCTATCCTATCCTATCCTCTATCCTATCCTATCCTCTATCCTATCCTCTGTTCGATCCTATCCTCTATTATATCCTATCCTCTATCCTATCCTATCCTCTATCCTATCATATCCTCTATCCTATCCTATCCTCTATCCTATCCTATCCTCTATCCTATCCTATCCTCTATCCTATCCTATCCTCTATCCTATCCTATCCTCTATCCTATCCTATCCTCTATCCTCTCCTATCCTCTATCCTATCCTATCCTCTAACCTATCCTATCCTCTATCCTATCCTATCCCCTATCCTTTCCTCTATCTTATCGTATCCTCTATCCTATCCTATCCTCTATCCTATCCTATCCTCTATCCTATCCTATCCTCTATCCTATCCTATCCTATATCTTATCCTATCCTCTATCCTATCCTCTATCCTATCCTATCCTCTATCCTATCCTATCCTCTATCCTATCCTATCCTCTATCCTATCCTATCCTCTATCCTATCCTATCCTCTATCCTATCCTATCCTCTATCCTATCCTCTGTTCGATCCTATCCTCTATTATATCCTATCCCCTATCCTATCCTATCCTCTATCCTATCATATCCTCTATCCTATCCTATCCTCTATCCTATCCTATCCTCTATCCTATCCTATCCTCTATCCTATCCTATCCTCTATCCTATCCTATCCTCTATCCTATCCTATCCTCTATCCTATCCTATCCTCTATCCTATCCTATCCTCTATCCTCTCCTATCCTCTATCCTTTCCACTATCCTATCGTATCCTCCATCCTATCCTATCCTCTATCCTATCCTATCCGGTATCCTATCCTATCCTCTATCCTATCCTATCCTCTATCTTATCCTATCCTCTATCCTATCCTATCCTCTATCCTATCCTATCCTATCCTCTATCCTATCCTATCTTCTATCCTATCATATCCTCTATCCTATCCTATCCTCTATCCTATCCTGTCCGCTATCCTATCCGCTATCCTATCCTATCCTCAATGAAATCCTGTATTCTATCCAATCCTCTATCCTATCCTATCCTCTATCCTATCCTGTCCGCTATCCTATCCGCTATCCTATCCGCTATCCTATCCTATCCTCTATCCTATAATATCCCCTATCCTATCCTATCCTCTATCCTATCCTATCCTCTATCTTATCCTATGCTCTATCCTATCCTATTCTCTATCCAATCCCCTATCCGATGCTCTATCCTATCTTATCATCTATCCTATCCTATCCTTTATCCTATTCTATACTCTATCCTATCCTATCCGCTATCCTATCCTATCCTCTATCCTATCCTATCCTCTATCCTTTCCACTATCCTATCGTATCCTCCATCCTATCCTATCCTCTATCCTATCCTATCCGGTATCCTATCCTATCCTCTATCCTATCCTATTCTCTATCCTATCCTATCCTCTATCCTATTCTATACTCTATCCTATCCTATCCTCTATCCTATCCTATCCTCTATCGTATCCTATCCTTTATCCTATTCTATACTCTATCCTATCCTATCCGCTATCCTATCCTATCCTCTATCCTATCCTATCCTCTATCCAACGAATCCCCTATCCTATCCTCTATCGGATCCTATCCTCTATTATATCCTATCCTCTATCCTATCCTATCCTCTAACTTATCCTATCCTCTATCCTACCCAATCACCTATCCTGTCCTCTATCCGATCCTATCCTCTATCCTATCCTATCCTCTTTCCTATCCAATCCCCTGTCCTATCCTCTACCCTATCCTGCCCTCTATCCTATCGAATCCTCTATCCTAACCTATCGTGTATCCTATAATATCCTCTATCCTATCGAATCCTCTATCCTATCCTCTATCCTATCCTCTATCCTATCCTATCCTCTATCTTATCCTATCCTCTATCCTATCCTATTCTCTATCCTATTCTATACTCTATCCTATCCTATCCTCTATCCTGTCCTATCCTCTATCCTATCCTATCCTCTCTCCTATCCTATCTTCTATCCTATCCTATCCTCTATCCTATCCTATCCTCTATCCTATCCTATCCTCTATCCTATCATATCCTCTATCCTTTCATCTATCCTATCGTATCCTCTATCCTATCCTATCCTCTATCCTATCGAATCCTCTATCCTATCGAATCCTCTATCCTATCCTCTATCCTATCCTCTATCCTATCCTATCCTCAATGAAATCCTGTATTCTATCCAATCCTAAATCCTATCCTATCCTCTATCCTATCATGTCGACTATCCTATCCGCTATCCTATCCGCTATCCTATCCTATCCTCTATCCTATAATATCCCCTATCCTATCCTATCCTCTATCCTATCCTATCCTCTATCTTATCCTATGCTCTATCCTATCCTATTCTCTATCCAATCCCCTATCCGATGCTCTATCCAATCTTATCATCTATCCTATCCTATCCTCAATCCTATCCTATCCTCTATCCTATCGTATCCTCTATCCTATCCTATCCTCTATCCTATCCTATCCTCTATCCTATCCTATCCTCTATCCTATCCTATCCTCTATCCTATCCTATCCTCTATCCAATCCAATCCCCTATCCTATCCTCTGTTCGATCCTATCCTCTATTATATCCTATCCTCTATCCTATACTATCCTCTATCCTATCCTATCCTCTATGCTATCCTATCCTCTATCCTATCCTCTATCCTATCCTATCCTCTATCCTATCCTATCCTCTATCCTATCCTATCCTCTATCCTATCCTATCCTCTATCCTATCCTATCCTCTATCCTATCCTATCCTCTATCCTATCCTATCCTCTATCCTCTCCTATCCTCTATCCTTTCCACTATCCTATCGTATCCTCCATCCTATCCTATCCTCTATCCTATCCTATCCGGTATCCTATCCTATCCTCTATCCTATCCTATTCTCTATCCTATCCTATCCTCTATCCTATCCTATCCTCTATCCTATCCTATCCTATCCTCTATCCTATCCTATCTTCTATCCTATCATATCCTCTATCCTATCCTATCCTCTATCCTATCCTGTCCGCTATCCTATCCGCTATCCTATCCTATCCTCAATGAAATCCTGTATTCTATCCAATCCTCTATCCTATCCTATCCTCTATCCTATCCTGTCCGCTATCCTATCCGCTATCCTATCCTATCCTCTATCCTATAATATCCCCTATCCTATCCTATCCTCTATCCTATCCTATCCTCTATCTTATCCTATGCTCTATCCTATCCTATTCTCTATCCAATCCCCTATCCGATGCTCTATCCTATCTTATCATCTATCCTATCCTATCCTTTATCCTATTCTATACTCTATCCTATCCTATCCGCTATCCTATCCTATCCTCTATCCTATCCTATCCTCTATCCTTTCCACTATCCTATCGTATCCTCCATCCTATCCTATCCTCTATCCTATCCTATCCGGTATCCTATCCTATCCTCTATCCTATCCTATTCTCTATCCTATCCTATCCTCTATCCTATTCTATACTCTATCCTATCCTATCCTCTATCCTATCCTATCCTCTATCGTATCCTATCCTTTATCCTATTCTATACTCTATCCTATCCTATCCGCTATCCTATCCTATCCTCTATCCTATCCTATCCTCTATCCAACGAATCCCCTATCCTATCCTCTATCGGATCCTATCCTCTATTATATCCTATCCTCTATCCTATCCTATCCTCTAACTTATCCTATCCTCTATCCTACCCAATCACCTATCCTGTCCTCTATCCGATCCTATCCTCTATCCTATCCTATCCTCTTTCCTATCCAATCCCCTGTCCTATCCTCTACCCTATCCTGCCCTCTATCCTATCGAATCCTCTATCCTAACCTATCGTGTATCCTATAATATCCTCTATCCTATCGAATCCTCTATCCTATCCTCTATCCTATCCTCTATCCTATCCTATCCTCTATCTTATCCTATCCTCTATCCTATCCTATTCTCTATCCTATTCTATACTCTATCCTATCCTATCCTCTATCCTGTCCTATCCTCTATCCTATCCTATCCTCTCTCCTATCCTATCTTCTATCCTATCCTATCCTCTATCCTATCCTATCCTCTATCCTATCCTATCCTCTATCCTATCATATCCTCTATCCTTTCATCTATCCTATCGTATCCTCTATCCTATCCTATCCTCTATCCTATCGAATCCTCTATCCTATCGAATCCTCTATCCTATCCTCTATCCTATCCTCTATCCTATCCTATCCTCAATGAAATCCTGTATTCTATCCAATCCTAAATCCTATCCTATCCTCTATCCTATCATGTCGACTATCCTATCCGCTATCCTATCCGCTATCCTATCCTATCCTCTATCCTATAATATCCCATATCCTATCCTATCCTCTATCCTATCCTATCCTCTATCTTATCCTATGCTCTATCCTATCCTATTCTCTATCCAATCCCCTATCCGATGCTCTATCCAATCTTATCATCTATCCTATCCTATCCTCAATCCTATCCTATCCTCTATCCTATCGTATCCTCTATCCTATCCTATCCTCTATCCTATCCTATCCTCTATCCTATCCTATCCTCTATCCTATCCTATCCTCTATCCTATCCTATCCTCTATCCAATCCAATCCCCTATCCTATCCTCTGTTCGATCCTATCCTCTATTATATCCTATCCTCTATCCTATACTATGCTCTATCCTATCCTATCCTCTATGCTATCCTATCCTCTATCCTATCCTCTATCCTATCCTATCCTCTATCCTATCCTATCTTATATCCTATCCTATCCTCTATCCTATCCTATCCTCTATCCTATCCTATCCTCTGTCCTATCCTATCCTCTATCCTATCCTATCCTCTATCCTATCCTATCCTCTAACCTATCCTATCCTCTATCCTATCCTATCCTCTATCCTTTCCTCTATCTTATCGTATCCTCTATCCTATCCTATCCTCTATCCTATCCTATCCTCTATCCTATCCTATCCTCTATCCTATCCTATCCTATATCTTATCCTATCCTCTATCCTTTCCACTATCCTATCGTATCCTCCATCCTATCCTATCCTCTATCCTATCCTATCCGGTATCCTATCCTATCCTCTATCCTATCCTATCCTCTATCTTATCCTATCCTCTATCCTATCCTATCCTCTATCCTATCCTATCCTATCCTCTATCCTATCCTATCTTCTATCCTATCATATCCTCTATCCTATCCTATCCTCTATCCTATCCTGTCCGCTATCCTATCCGCTATCCTATCCTATCCTCAATGAAATCCTGTATTCTATCCAATCCTCTATCCTATCCTATCCTCTATCCTATCCTGTCCGCTATCCTATCCGCTATCCTATCCGCTATCCTATCCTATCCTCTATCCTATAATATCCCCTATCCTATCCTATCCTCTATCCTATCCTATCCTCTATCTTATCCTATGCTCTATCCTATCCTATTCTCTATCCAATCCCCTATCCGATGCTCTATCCTATCTTATCATCTATCCTATCCTATCCTTTATCCTATTCTATACTCTATCCTATCCTATCCGCTATCCTATCCTATCCTCTATCCTATCCTATCCTCTATCCTTTCCACTATCCTATCGTATCCTCCATCCTATCCTATCCTCTATCCTATCCTATCCGGTATCCTATCCTATCCTCTATCCTATCCTATTCTCTATCCTATCCTATCCTCTATCCTACTCTATACTCTATCCTATCCTATCCTCTATCCTATCCTATCCTCTATCGTATCCTATCCTTTATCCTATTCTATACTCTATCCTATCCTATCCGCTATCCTATCCTATCCTCTATCCTATCCTATCCTCTATCCAACGAATCCCCTATCCTATCCTCTATCGGATCCTATCCTCTATTATATCCTATCCTCTATCCTATCCTATCCTCTAACTTATCCTATCCTCTATCCTACCCAATCACCTATCCTGTCCTCTATCCGATCCTATCCTCTATCCTATCCTATCCTCTTTCCTATCCAATCCCCTGTCCTATCCTCTACCCTATCCTGCCCTCTATCCTATCGAATCCTCTATCCTAACCTATCGTGTATCCTATAATATCCTCTATCCTATCGAATCCTCTATCCTATCCTCTATCCTATCCTCTATCCTATCCTATCCTCTATCTTATCCTATCCTCTATCCTATCCTATTCTCTATCCTATTCTATACTCTATCCTATCCTATCCTCTATCCTGTCCTATCCTCTATCCTATCCTATCCTCTCTCCTATCCTATCTTCTATCCTATCCTATCCTCTATCCTATCCTATCCTCTATCCTATCCTATCCTCTATCCTATCATATCCTCTATCCTTTCATCTATCCTATCGTATCCTCTATCCTATCCTATCCTCTATCCTATCGAATCCTCTATCCTATCGAATCCTCTATCCTATCCTCTATCCTATCCTCTATCCTATCCTATCCTCAATGAAATCCTGTATTCTATCCAATCCTAAATCCTATCCTATCCTCTATCCTATCATGTCGACTATCCTATCCGCTATCCTATCCGCTATCCTATCCTATCCTCTATCCTATAATATCCCCTATCCTATCCTATCCTCTATCCTATCCTATCCTCTATCTTATCCTATGCTCTATCCTATCCTATTCTCTATCCAATCCCCTATCCGATGCTCTATCCAATCTTATCATCTATCCTATCCTATCCTCAATCCTATCCTATCCTCTATCCTATCGTATCCTCTATCCTATCCTATCCTCTATCCTATCCTATCCTCTATCCTATCCTATCCTCTATCCTATCCTATCCTCTATCCTATCCTATCCTCTATCCAATCCAATCCCCTATCCTATCCTCTGTTCGATCCTATCCTCTATTATATCCTATCCTCTATCCTATACTATCCTCTATCCTATCCTATCCTCTATGCTATCCTATCCTCTATCCTATCCTCTATCCTATCCTATCCTCTATCCTATCCTATCCTCTATCCTATCCTATCCTCTATCCTATCCTATCCTCTATCCTATCCTATCCTCTATCCTATCCTATCCTCTATCCTATCCTATCCTCTATCCTCTCCTATCCTCTATCCTTTCCACTATCCTATCGTATCCTCCATCCTATCCTATCCTCTATCCTATCCTATCCGGTATCCTATCCTATCCTCTATCCTATCCTATTCTCTATCCTATCCTATCCTCTATCCTATCCTATCCTCTATCCTATCCTATCCTATCCTCTATCCTATCCTATCTTCTATCCTATCATATCCTCTATCCTATCCTATCCTCTATCCTATCCTGTCCGCTATCCTATCCGCTATCCTATCCTATCCTCAATGAAATCCTGTATTCTATCCAATCCTCTATCCTATCCTATCCTCTATCCTATCCTGTCCGCTATCCTATCCGCTATCCTATCCGCTATCCTATCCTATCCTCTATCCTATAATATCCCCTATCCTATCCTATCCTCTATCCTATCCTATCCTCTATCTTATCCTATGCTCTATCCTATCCTATTCTCTATCCAATCCCCTATCCGATGCTCTATCCTATCTTATCATCTATCCTATCCTATCCTTTATCCTATTCTATACTCTATCCTATCCTATCCGCTATCCTATCCTATCCTCTATCCTATCCTATCCTCTATCCTTTCCACTATCCTATCGTATCCTCCATCCTATCCTATCCTCTATCCTATCCTATCCGGTATCCTATCCTATCCTCTATCCTATCCTATTCTCTATCCTATCCTATCCTCTATCCTATTCTATACTCTATCCTATCCTATCCTCTATCCTATCCTATCCTCTATCGTATCCTATCCTTTATCCTATTCTATACTCTATCCTATCCTATCCGCTATCCTATCCTATCCTCTATCCTATCCTATCCTCTATCCAACGAATCCCCTATCCTATCCTCTATCGGATCCTATCCTCTATTATATCCTATCCTCTATCCTATCCTATCCTCTAACTTATCCTATCCTCTATCCTACCCAATCACCTATCCTGTCCTCTATCCGATCCTATCCTCTATCCTATCCTATCCTCTTTCCTATCCAATCCCCTGTCCTATCCTCTACCCTATCCTGCCCTCTATCCTATCGAATCCTCTATCCTAACCTATCGTGTATCCTATAATATCCTCTATCCTATCGAATCCTCTATCCTATCCTCTATCCTATCCTCTATCCTATCCTATCCTCTATCTTATCCTATCCTCTATCCTATCCTATTCTCTATCCTATTCTATACTCTATCCTATCCTATCCTCTATCCTGTCCTATCCTCTATCCTATCCTATCCTCTCTCCTATCCTATCTTCTATCCTATCCTATCCTCTATCCTATCCTATCCTCTATCCTATCCTATCCTCTATCCTATCATATCCTCTATCCTTTCATCTATCCTATCGTATCCTCTATCCTATCCTATCCTCTATCCTATCGAATCCTCTATCCTATCGAATCCTCTATCCTATCCTCTATCCTATCCTCTATCCTATCCTATCCTCAATGAAATCCTGTATTCTATCCAATCCTAAATCCTATCCTATCCTCTATCCTATCATGTCGACTATCCTATCCGCTATCCTATCCGCTATCCTATCCTATCCTCTATCCTATAATATCCCCTATCCTATCCTATCCTCTATCCTATCCTATCCTCTATCTTATCCTATGCTCTATCCTATCCTATTCTCTATCCAATCCCCTATCCGATGCTCTATCCAATCTTATCATCTATCCTATCCTATCCTCAATCCTATCCTATCCTCTATCCTATCGTATCCTCTATCCTATCCTATCCTCTATCCTATCCTATCCTCTATCCTATCCTATCCTCTATCCTATCCTATCCTCTATCCTATCCTATCCTCTATCCAATCCAATCCCCTATCCTATCCTCTGTTCGATCCTATCCTCTATTATATCCTATCCTCTATCCTATACTATGCTCTATCCTATCCTATCCTCTATGCTATCCTATCCTCTATCCTATCCTCTATCCTATCCTATCCTCTATCCTATCCTATCTTATATCCTATCCTATCCTCTATCCTATCCTATCCTCTATCCTATCCTATCCTCTGTCCTATCCTATCCTCTATCCTATCCTATCCTCTATCCTATCCTATCCTCTAACCTATCCTATCCTCTATCCTATCCTATCCTCTATCCTTTCCTCTATCTTATCGTATCCTCTATCCTATCCTATCCTCTATCCTATCCTATCCTCTATCCTATCCTATCCTCTATCCTATCCTATCCTATATCTTATCCTATCCTCTATCCTATCCTCTATCCTATCCTATCCTCTATCCTATCCAATCCTCTATCCTATCCTATCCTCTATCGTATCTTATCCTCTATCCTATCCTATCCTCTATCCTATCCTATCCTCTATCCTATTCTATCCTCTATCCTAACCTATCCTCTATCCTATCCTATCCACTATCCTATCCTATCCTCTATCCTATCCTATCCTCTATCCTATCCTACCCTCTATCCTATCCTATCCTCTATCCTATCCAGTCACCTATCCTATCCTCTATCCTATCCTATCCTCTATCCAACACAATCCCCTATCCTATCCTCTGTTCGATCCTATCCTCTATTATATCCTATCCTCTATCCTATCCTATCCTCTATCCTATCCTATCCTCTATCCTATCCTATCCTCTATCCTATCCTATCCTCTATCCTATCCTATCCTCTATCCTTTCCTCTATCCTATCGTATCCTCTATCCTAACCTATCGTGTATCCTACAATATCCTCTATCCTATCGAATCCTCTATCCTATCGAATCCTCTATCCTATCCTCTATCCTATCCTCTATCCTATCCTATCCTCAATGAAATCCTGTATTCTATCCAATCCTCTATCCTATCCTATCCTCTACCCTATCCTGTCCGCTATCCTATCCGCTATCCTATCCGCTATCCTATCCTATCCTCTATCCTATAATATCCCCTATCCTATCCTATCCTCTATCCTATCCTATCCTCTATCTTATCCTATCCTCTACCCTATCCAATCACCTATCCTATCCTCTATCCGATCCTATCCTCTATCCTATCCTATCCTCTATCCTATCCTATCCTCTATCCTATCCTATTCTCTATCCAATCCCCTATCCTATCCTCTATCCTATCCTATCCTCTATCCTATCCTATCCTCTATCCTACCCTATCCTCTATCCTATCCTATCCTCTATCCTATCCTATCCTCTATCCTATCCTCTGTTCGATCCTATCCTCTATTATATCCTATCCTCTATCCTATCCTATCCTCTATCCTATCATATCCTCTATCCTATCCTATCCTCTATCCTATCCTATCCTCTATCCTATCCTATCCTCTATCCTATCCTATCCTCTATCCTATCCTATCCTCTATCCTATCCTATCCTCTGTCCTATCCTATCCTCTATCCTCTCCTATCCTCTATCCTTTCCACTATCCTATCGTATCCTCCATCCTATCCTATCCTCTATCCTATCCTATCCGGTATCCTATCCTATCATCTATCCTATCCTATTCTCTATCCTATCCTATCCTCTATCCTATCCTATCCTCTATCCTATCCTATCCTCTATCCTATCGTATCCTCCATCCTTTCCACTATCCTATCGTATCCTCCATCCTATCCTATCCTCTATCCTATCCTATCCTGTATCCTATCCTATCCTCTATCCTATCCTATTCTCTATCCTATCCTATCCTCTATCCTATCCTATCCTCTATCCTATCCTATCCTATCCTATCCTCTATCCTATCCTATCCTCTATCCTATCATATCCTCTATCCTATCCTATCCTCTATCCTATCCTATCCCCTATCCTATCCTATCCTCTATCCTATCCTATCCTCTATCTTATCCTATCCTCTACCCTATCCAATCACCTATCCTATCCTCTATCCTATCCTATCCCCTATCCTATCCTATCCTCTATCCTATCCTATCCTCTATCCTATCCTATCCTCTATCCTATCCTAACCTCTATCCTATCCTATCCTCTATCCTATCCTCTGTTCGATCCTATCCTCTATTATATCCTATCCTCTATCCTATCATATCCTCTATCCTATCCTATCCTCTATCCTATCCTATCCTCTATCCTATCCTATCCTCTATCCTATCCTATCCTCTATCCTATCCTATCCTCTATCCTATCCTATCCTCTATCCTATCCTATCCTCTATCCTCTCCTATCCTCTATCCTTTCCACTATCCTATCGTATCCTCCATCCTATCCTATCCTCTATCCTATCCTATCCGGTATCCTATCCTATCCTCTATCCTATCCTATCCTCTATCCTATCCTATCCTCTATCCTATCCTATCCTCTATCCTATCCTATCCTCTATCCTATCGTATCCTCCATCCTTTCCACTATCCTATCGTATCCTCCATCCTATCCTATGCTCTATCCTATCCTATCCGGTATCCTATCCTATCCTCTATCCTATCCTATTCTCTATCCTATCCTATCCTCTATCCTATCCTATCCTCTATCCTATCCTATCCTCTATCCTATCGTATCCTCCATCCTTTCCACTATCCTATCGTATCCTCCATCCTATCCTATCCTCTCTCCTATCCTATCCTGTATCCTATCCTATCCTCTATCCTATCCTATTCTCTATCCTATCCTATCCTCTATCCTATCCTATCCTCTATCCTATCCTATCCTATCCTATCCTCTATCCTATCCTATCCTCTATCCTATCATATCCTCTATCCTATCCTATCCTCTATCCTATCCTATCCCCTATCCTATCCTATCCTCTATCCTATCCTATCCTCTATCTTATCCTATCCTCTACCCTATCCAATCACCTATCCTATCCTCTATCCTATCCTATCCTCTATCCTATCCTATCCTCTATCCTATCCTATCCTCTATCTTATCCTATCCTCTACCCTATCCAATCACCTATCCTATCCTCTATCCGATCCTATCCTCTATCCTATCCTATCCTCTATCCTATCCTATCCTCTATCCTATCCTATTCTCTATCCAATCCCCTATCCTATCCTCTATCCTATCCTATCCTCTATCCTATCCTATCCTCTATCCTATCCTATCCTCTATCCTATCCTATCCTCTATCCTATCCTATCCTCTATCCTATCCTATCCTCTATCCTATCCCATCCTCTATCCTCTCCTATCCTCTATCCTTTCCACTATCCTATCGTATCCTCCATCCTATCCTATCCTCTATCCTATCCTATCCGGTATCCTATCCTATCCTCTATCCTATCCTATTCTCTATCCTATCCTATCCTCTATCCTATCCTATCCTCTATCCTATCCTATCCTATCCTCTATCCTATCCTATCTTCTATCCTATCATATCCTCTATCCTATCCTATCCTCTATCCTATCCTGTCCGCTATCCTATCCGCTATCCTATCCTATCCTCAATGAAATCCTGTATTCTATCCAATCCTCTATCCTATCCTATCCTCTATCCTATCCTGTCCGCTATCCTATCCGCTATCCTATCCGCTATCCTATCCTATCCTCTATCCTATAATATCCCCTATCCTATCCTATCCTCTATCCTATCCTATCCTCTATCTTATCCTATGCTCTATCCTATCCTATTCTCTATCCAATCCCCTATCCGATGCTCTATCCTATCTTATCATCTATCCTATCCTATCCTTTATCCTATTCTATACTCTATCCTATCCTATCCGCTATCCTATCCTATCCTCTATCCTATCCTATCCTCTATCCTTTCCACTATCCTATCGTATCCTCCAACCTATCCTATCCTCTATCCTATCCTATCCGGTATCCTATCCTATCCTCTATCCTATCCTATTCTCTATCCTATCCTATCCTCTATCCTATTCTATACTCTATCCTATCCTATCCTCTATCCTATCCTATCCTCTATCGTATCCTATCCTTTATCCTATTCTATACTCTATCCTATCCTATCCGCTATCCTATCCTATCCTCTATCCTATCCTATCCTCTATCCAACGAATCCCCTATCCTATCCTCTATCGGATCCTATCCTCTATTATATCCTATCCTCTATCCTATCCTATCCTCTAACTTATCCTATCCTCTATCCTACCCAATCACCTATCCTGTCCTCTATCCGATCTTATCCTCTATCCTATCCTATCCTCTATCCTATCTAATCCCCTGTCCTATCCTCTACCCTATCCTGCCCTCTATCCTATCGAATCCTCTATCCTAACCTATCGTGTATCCTATAATATCCTCTATCCTATCGAATCCTCTATCCTATCCTCTATCCTATCCTATCCTCTATCTTATCCTATCCTCTATCCTATCCTATTCTCTATCCTATTCTATACTCTATCCTATCCTATCCTCTATCCTATCCTATCCTCTATCCTATCCTATCCTCTCTCCTATCCTATCTTCTATCCTATCCTATCCTCTATCCTATCCTATCCTCTACCCTATCCTATCCTCTATCCTATCATATCCTCTATCCTTTCATCTATCCTATCGTATCCTCTATCCTATCCTATCCTCTATTCTATCGAATCCTCTATCCTATCGAATCCTCTATCCTATCCTCTATCCTATCCTCTATCCTATCCTATCCTCAATGAAATCCTGTATTCTATCCAATCCTAAATCCTATCCTATCCTCTATCCTATCCTGTCCGCTATCCTATCCGCTATCCTATCCGCTATCCTATCCTATCCTCTATCCTATAATATCCCCTATCCTATCCTATCCTCTATCCTATCCTATCCTCTATCTTATCCTATGCTCTATCCTATCCTATTCTCTATCCAATCCCCTATCCGATGCTCTATCCAATCTTATCATCTATGCTATCCTATCCTCAATCCTATCCTATCCTCTATCCTATCGTATCCTCTATCCTATCCTATCCTCTATCCTATCCTATCCTCTATCCTATCCTATCCTCTATCCTATCCTATCCTCTATCCTATCCTATCCTCTATCCAATCCAATCCCCTATCCTATCCTCTGTTCGATCCTATCCTCTATTATATCCTATCCTCTATCCTATACTATCCTCTATCCTATCCTATCCTCTATGCTATCCTATCCTCTATCCTATCCTCTATCCTATCCTATCCTCTATCCTATCCTATCTTATATCCTATCCTATCCTCTATCCTATCCTATCCTCTGTCCTATCCTATCCTCTATCCTATCCTATCCTCTATCCTATCCTATCCTCTAACCTATCCTATCCTCTATCCTATCCTATCCTCTATCCTTTCCTCTATCTTATCGTATCCTCTATCCTATCCTATCCTCTATCCTATCCTATCCTCTATCCTATCCTATCCTCTATCCTATCCTATCCTATATCTTATCCTATCCTCTATCCTATCCTCTATCCTATCCTATCCTCTATCCTATCCTATCCTCTATCCTATCCTATCCTATCCTATCCTCTATCCTATCCTATCCTCTATCCTATCATATCCTCTATCCTATCCTATCCTCTATCCTATCCTATCCCCTATCCTATCCTATCCTCTATCCTATCCTATCCTCTATCTTATCCTATCCTCTACCCTATCCAATCACCTATCCTATCCTCTATCCTATCCTATCCTCTATCCTATCCTATCCTCTATCCTATCCTATCCTCTATCTTATCCTATCCTCTACCCTATCCAATCACCTATCCTATCCTCTATCCGATCCTATCCTCTATCCTATCCTATCCTCTATCCTATCCTATCCTCTATCCTATCCTATCCTCTATCCTATCCTATTCTCTATCCAATCCCCTATCCGATCCTCTATCCTATCTTATCATCTATCCTATCCTATCCTCTATCCTATCCTATCCTCTATCCAACGAATCCCCTATCCTATCCTCGATCGGATCCTATCCTCTATTATATCCTATCCTCTATCCTATCCTATCCTTTATCCTATCCTATCCAATCACCTATCCTATCCTCTATCCGATCCTATCCTCTATCATATCCTATCCTCTATCCTATCTTATCCTCTATCCTATCGAATCCTCTATTCTAACCTATCGTGTATCCTATAATATCCTCTATCCTATCGAATCATCTATCCGATCCTCTATCCTATCCTCTATCCTATCCTCTATCCTATCCTCTATCCTATCCTATCCTCTATCCTATCCTATCCTCAATGCAATCCTGTATTCTATCCAATCCTCTATCCTATCGAATCCTCTATCCTATCCTCTATCCTATCCTCTATCCTATCCTATCCTCAATGAAATCCTGTATTCTATCCAATCCTCTATCCTATCCTATCCTCTACCCTATCCTGTCCGCTATCCTATCCGCTATCCTATCCTCTATCCTATCCTATCCTCTATCCAACGAATCCCCTATCCTATCCTCTATCGGATCCTATCCTCTATTATATCCTATCCTCTATCCTATCCTATCCTCTATCTTATCCTATCCTCTACCCTACCCAATCACCTATCCTATCCTCTATCCGATCCTATCCTCTATCCTATCCAATCACCTATCCTGTCCTCTATCCGATCCTATCCTCTATCCTATCCTGCCCTCTATTCTATCGAATCCTCTATCCTATCCTATCCTCTATCCTATCCTATCCTCTATCCTATCCTATCCTCTATCCTCTATCCTATCCTATCCTCTATCCTATCCTCTATCCTTTCCTCTATCCTATCGTATCCTCTATCCTATCCTATCCTCTATCCTATCCTCTATCCTATCCTATCCTATATCCTATCCTATCCTCTATCCTATCCTCTATCCTATCCTATCCTCTATCCTATCCTATCCTCTATCCGATCCTAGTCTCTATCCTATCCTATCCTCTATCCTATCATATCCTCTATCCTATCCTATCCTCTATCCTATCCTATCCTCTATAATATACTATCCCCTATCCTATCCTATCCTCTATCCTATCGAATCCTCTATCCTAACCTATCGTGTATCCTAACCTATCCTCTATCCTATCCTATCCACTATCCTATCCTATCCTCTATCCTATCCTATCCTCTATCCTATCCTACCCTCTATCCTATCCTATCCTCTATCCTATCCAGTCACCTATCCTATCCTCTATCCTATCCTATCCTCTATCCAACACAATCCCCTATCCTATCCTCTGTTCGATCCTATCCTCTATTATATCCTATCCTCTATCCTATCCTATCCTCTATCCTATCCTATCCTCTATCCTATCCTATCCTCTATCCTATCCTATCCTCTATCCTATCCTATCCTCTATCCTATCCTATCCTCTATCCTTTCCTCTATCCTATCGTATCCTCTATCCTAACCTATCGTGTATCCTACAATATCCTCTATCCTATCGAATCCTCTATCCTATCGAATCCTCTATCCTATCCTCTATCCTATCCTCTATCCTATCCTATCCTCAATGAAATCCTGTATTCTATCCAATCCTCTATCCTATCCTATCCTCTACCCTATCCTGTCCGCTATCCTATCCGCTATCCTATCCGCTATCCTATCCTATCCTCTATCCTATAATATCCCCTATCCTATCCTATCCTCTATCCTATCCTATCCTCTATCTTATCCTATGCTCTATCCTATCCTATTCTCTATCCAATCCCCTATCCGATGCTCTATCCTATCTTATTATCTATCCTATCCTATTGTTTATCCTATTCTATACTCTATCCTATCCTATCCGCTATCCTATCCTATCTTCTATCCTATCCTATCCTCTATCCAACGAATCCCCTATCCTATCCTCTATCGGATCCTATCCTCTATCCTATCCTATCCTCTATCCTATTCTATAATCTATCCTATCCTATCCTCTATCCTATCCTATCCTCTATCCTATCCTATCCTTTATCCTATTCTATCCTCTATCGGATCCTATCCTCTATTATATCCTATCCTCTATCCTATCCTATCCTCTATCTTATCCTATCCTCTACCCTACCCAATCACCTATCCTATCCTCTATCCGATCCTATCCTCTATCCTATCCAATCACCTATCCTGTCCTCTATCCGATCCTATCCTCTATCCTATCCTATCCTCTATCCTATCCAATCCCCTGTCCTATCCTCTATCCTATCCTGCCCTCTATTCTATCGAATCCTCTATCCTAACCTATCGTGTATCCTATAATATCCTCTATCCTATCCTCTATCCTATCCTATCCTCTCTCCTATCCTATCTTCTATCCTATCCTATCCTCTAACCTATCCTATCCTCTATCCTATCCTATCCTCTATCCTATCCTATCCTCTATCCTATCCTATCCTCTATCCTATCCTATCCTCTATCCTATCCTATCCTATATCTTATCCTATCCTCTATCCTATCCTATCCTCTATCCTATCCTATCCTCTATCCTATCCTATCCTCTATCCTATCCTATCCTCTATCCTATCCTATCCTCTATCCTATCCTATCCTCTATCCTATCCTATCCTCTATCCTATGCTCTGTTCGATCCTATCCTCTATTATATCCTATCCTCTATCCTATCCTATCCTCTATCCTATCCTATCCTCTATCCTATCCTATCCTATCCTCTATCCTATCCTATCCTGTATCCTATCCAATCCTCTATCCTATCCTATCCTCTATCCTATCCTATCCTCTATCCTATCCTATCCTCTATCCTTTCCACTATCCTATCGTATCCTCCATCCTATCCTATCCTCTATCCTATCCTATCCTGTATCCTATCCTATCCTCTATCCTATCCTATTCTCTATCCTATCCTATCCTCTATCCTATCCTATCCTCTATCCTATCCTATCCTATCCTCTATCCTATCCTATCCTCTATCCTATCATATCCTCTATCCTATCCTATCCTCTATCCTATCCTATCCTCTATCTTATCCTATCCTCTACCCTATCCAATCACCTATCCTATCCTCTATCCGATCCTATCCTCTATCCTATCCTATCCTCTATCGTCTTCTATCCTCTATCCTATCCAATCCCCTGTCCTATCCTCTATCCTACCCTGCCCTCTATCCTATCGAATCCTCTATCCTAATCTATCGTGTATCCTATAATATCCTCTATCCTATCGTATCCTCTATCTTATCATATCCTCTATCCTATCTTATTCTCTATCCAATCCCCTATCCGATGCTCTATCTTATCTTATCATCTATCCTATCCTATCCTCAATCCTATCCTATCCTCTATCCTATCCTATCCTCTATCCTATTCTATACTCTATCCTATCCTATCCTCTATCCTATCCTATCCTCTATCCTATCCTATCCTCTATCCTATCCTATTCTCTATCCAATCCCCTATCCGATCCTCTATCCTATCTTATCATCTATCCTATCCTATCCTCTTTCCTATCCTATCCTCTATCCAACGAATCCCCTATCCTATCCTCTATCGGATCCTATCCTCTATTATATCCTATCCTCTATCCTATCCTATCCTTTATCCTATCCTATCCAATCACCTATCCTATCCTCTATCCGATACTATCCTCTAACCTATCCTATCCTCTGTCCTATCCAATCCTCTATCCTATCCTCTATCCTATCCTATCCTCTATCCTATCCTATCCTCTATCCTATCCTATCCTCTATCCTATCGAATCCTCTATCCTAACCTATCGTGTATCCTATAATATCCTCTATCCTATCGAATCCTCTATCCTATCCTCTATCCTATCCTCTATCTTATCCTCTATCCTATCCTATCCTCTATCCTATCCTATCCTCAATGCAATCCTGTATTCTATCCAATCCTCTATCCTATCCTATCCTCTATCCTATCCTGTCCGCTATCCTATCCGCTATCCTATCCTATCCTCTATCCTATCCTATCCTCTGTCCTATCCTATCCTCTATCCTATCCTATCCTCTATCCTATCCTATCCTCTATCCTATCGTATCCTCTATCCTATCCTATCCTCTATCCTATCCTATCTTATATCCTATCCTATCCTCTATCCTATCCTATCCTCTATCCTATCCTATCCTCTATCATATCCTATCCTCTATCCTATCCTATCCTCTATCCTATCCTATCCTCTATCCTATCCTATCCTCTATCCTATCCTATCCTCTATCCTATCCTATCCTCTATCCTATCCTATCCTCTATCCTATCCTATCCTCTATCCTATCCTATCCTCTATCCTATCCTATCCTCTATCCTATCCTATCCTCTATCCTATCCTATCCTCTATCCTATCCTATCCTCTATCCTATTTTTTTTTTTTTCCGAGGAGGTAATCTCGTTACGGATACCCGAACCCCCCCGGGGGGGGTGGTCCGGGTTATGTGGGACTCCTCGGCTGGTTGGTGCAACGCCGAGTATACCCACTAACTCCTCCCCGTCCGTCCCTAGACTCCTGGGGGCACCCGTGCTCTGCGCGCTCATGTCAATCCGGTGTGCCCCCGCCTTAGCATACCACCCAGGGGGGGACGCGGCCCCCTCCCGTACCTACTCTATCCGAAGGCACCACGCAACGGACGACGTGGCGCCTTCCCCCCTGTTAGGCCGCCCGATGAGCATCCGAGCCCCCGCTCGAGATGCCCGGCGGCCTCCGGGGACGCCGTTGGTGACCGAGTGTAAGGGGATATCCGATCCCCCGCCTCGAGATCATCAAGGGCGTCCCCGCTCGCGTCAGAGGCGTCGCAACGGGGGTACGCCCCCGGGGCGTACCCTGCGCCGCCTCCCCCCCCTTCGGCCGGGATCGTGATTACGCTCCCGATCCCGTTCCGCAGCCTCCTTCCGCAGCATAACCCGCTCGCAGAAGGAAGCGAACCCCCTCCACGCCTCCTCGCCACCGGCTGCCGCAGCGACGACAGCCGGGAGCGAGAGGTCGTGGCCCACCGCGCGCCGCAGGGCACGGCGCTCTCCCCCCCATGCCGGACACTCCTCCAGAGTGTGTTGCGCCGTGTCCCGCGGCTCGCCGCAGTGGTGACACGCCTCCTCGGTCTCCCTCCCGATGCGACACAGGTAGTCGCCGAAGCACCCGTGCCCGCTCATCACCTGCGTCACACGGTAGGAGACCCTATGCCCCATCCATCCCCTGTTCCATTGATCGAACACCGGGAGGATGGCCCGAACGGCCCGCCTCTCGCCCTCCCTCGTCCCGGGAAGGCTATCGCGCCACTCCCGGGCTGCGTGCCGCCGAGCATGTCGCCTGAGCTCATCCACCATGAGCCGCGCCTGATCCGGGGCCACCCCCCGGAGCCGGAGTTCCCTGGAGTGCGTATGCACATCCGCCAACACGCGGGCCTCCAGCTCGAGGGGGATCAGCCCCGACATCACCATTGCCGTCGCGTATGAAATGGTGCGGTACCCCCGCACGATGCCTATGGCCAGCCTGCGCTCGATGCGACGCAGCAGCGACCGTGTGCCGCCACTGCGCCCCCTAGCCAAGACATCGCGCGCCCACACAGGGGCTCCGTACAGGACCAAAACTCGCACCACCACCGCGAACAGACGACGCACCCGTCCACAGGGTCCCCCGAGATTCGGGAGAAGGCGACCGAGCGCAGCGGTCGCCCTCTCCGCCCGGGGCGCCAGCGACTCAAGGTGGCGGTCAAAACGCCACCGGCCGTCAAGCTCGAGTCCCAGGTACCGCATCTGGGACCCGACCTTGACCATCCCCTCCCCCACGCAGATCCAGCACTGGGGAGGCGCCGCCAACCGGGCCGAGCGGAGAAACCACATGGCCCTGGTTTTCTCGACGGACACCTCTAGGCCCAGCGACCGGATCGCGCGCACCGCGCGCCACGCGCCGCGCTCCGCCAGGCAGATGGCCTCCTTCGCATACCTCCCGGTGGCCAATACCAGCGTGTCGTCGGCGTAACACGTCAGGCTGACCCCGGGAGGCATCTCCTCCCGCAGGACGCGATCGTACGCAAGATTCCACAGCAACGGGCCCAACACCGAGCCCTGCGGAACCCCGCGCACGACGCCCCTGCGCACCATCCCGTACCGGCCGGGATACTCTATACCCCTGTCGGAGAGATAGCTCCCGATCACCCTTCTGAGATACAGAGGCACCCGGTGGAAGACCAGGGCCTCCATTATCCGATCCCAGGGGACGGTGTTGAACGCGTTAGCGATATCCAAGGATATCGCCAACGCAACACCGCCCCCCCTCGTACAGGCCTCCGAGAGAGCCCTCACCCGCCGAATAGCGTCGACGGTGGAGAGACCCTCCCGGAAGCCGAATTGAACCCCGCTCAGATCGGGGACCCCTCCCGCCGACAGGTGCCTGACGAGGCGTCCAACGAGTACGCGCTCGAACAACTTCCCCGCCTCGTCCAGCAGACAAATTGGCCGGTACCCTGAGGGCGAGTCCCGGGACTTGCCCCCCTTCGGAAGGAGGACCAACCTGCCCGACTTCCACTCCGTGGGGAACACCCCCTCCCTCAGACAGCCGTTATACAGCTGCCGGAGTTCGGCGGCGAGTCCCCCCTCCAGGGCCAAGACCAACGCGCGGCCCGGCACCCCGTCCGGGCCCGGGGCCTTGCGGCCCACCCGCCGCGCCCTGGCCACCGCCTCACCCAGCTCGCCGGCCGACACCTCCCACTCTGCGGACCAGGAGAGAGGCTCCTGTTCCCAATGGGAGCGGCGCAGTTGTCCCCCCTCTCGCGGGAAGAGGGACGCCACCACTCCCTCGAGCAGGTGGGGGTCCATCGACTCCGTCACCGGAGGCGCCCACGCGCGCAGCTTGTTCATGACAAGCTTGTACGGGCGCCCCCATGGATCGGAGTCCACCGTGCCGACGAGCTCCGACCACGCGTCGGCCTTGGCCCGCGCGATAGCCCTGCGGAGAACCCCGAGCGCGGCTCGGTACTCCCCGCCGAGCCTCGCCGTCACCTCCTCGTCGTCGCGCCTCCTACGCGCTCGGCCGTACCGACGCCGCGCGGCATTGCAGGCACGCCGGAGCTCCGCAATGCCGGCGGACCACCAGTACGCCGCCCTCCTGGGGGCGAACCGGCTGCGGGGCATGGCGGTGTCGCACACCGCCGTCATTACCTCCCGCAGCCGCCTCGCCCCTTGCGCAGGCGCCAGCTCGGACAGGGCCGGCCCCGTCCATGTCGCCGCGGCTACCGCGGCCCCGAACGCGTCCGCGTCCAGCCGCTTCAAGGCCCATCGCGGCCGTCGGTCCCCCCGGCCCGGCCGGGAATCCCGCGCGTGGAGGGTGGGCCACACGTCCATGACCATGGGCGTATGGTCTGACGCAATCTCTATCTCCTCGGCCACCCTCCATCCCGACACCCGGCGCACGGCCGAGGGAGTCCCCCATGTCAGGTCGACAATCGAGACCCCCTGCGGACGCACGCACGTCGGCGTGGATCCCCGGTTAATCAACCGGAGATCCAGGCCGGCCGCCCAGGTTAACACCTCGCTACCCCTAGTGGTCGTCCTGGGACTCCCCCACGATACCGCGTGGGCATTGAAGTCTCCCAAAACGAGAACCGGGCGGGCGCTGCACCGCGCGATGCAGCTGTTCAGCCCGCCCAGGAACCCCCGAAATTGATCGAGGCCACAGCTCGGCGAGATGTAGATCCCGACAACCGCGATGTCCCCCCATTGCACCGCCACGAATCCCTCGCCCCGCTCCAGAAGGGAGACCGACGGGGACCCGGGGCGGCTTCCCGCCACTATTACTACGGAGCCGATCTCGTCCCCCACCCAGAAGGGGTGTTCGGTGATTGCGTACGGCTCCGCCGCAACTGCCAGCCCAGCCCCCCACTCGCGCACGGCTTGGACAAACAGGTCCTGTGCCGCGCGCGAGTGGTTGAGGTTCGCCTGCAGAACCGGAGTAGGATTAAAAGTACCTACTCTAACATGGGCTCTGCAGAGTCCCCTCCCTGGGAGGTCCGGGCCCCCGGCGCCGTCTGCGGCCGCTGCGCGGATGCAGCCCCAGACGCGCCCTTCTCTTTCGTCGCCGCGCGGCCCCTCTTGGGAGCCGGGGCACACGCTTTGGCCCCGAATCTATGGCCCGATGGTCTCCCCAGGTCCGCGCAGAGCGGACACCTGGGGGCGGCCCTACAGGCCGAAGCCCGGTGCTCCGCCGCCCCGCAGCGGTAGCACATCGCGCCTCTGTCGACCGCGCTCTCGCATGTCGCCCGCGTGTGCCCCGTCTCCAAACAACGGAAGCATTGCAGGGGCCGCTCCCTCAGCGCCTCGACGCGGGCCGAGGACCAGCCGACCAGCAGCCGGCCTCCCGCCAACACTTTCTTGACGGCCGCGAGGGGGCCCTGGGCCCAACAGGAGCCCAGCGCCTGCTCCGAGGCGGGTCTGCGGATCTCGCCGACCCGGAACTCCGCCGCGGAACACTCCCCCGCCGCCGCCAGCGCCGCCGCTACGTCCCCGGGCGACACCGAGTCGTCCAGGCCCGCCACGCGCACCTCGCCGCGCTTGACCGCCTGGGAGACCTTAACCCCGGTCCCCCCAAGCGCCTCGGCGATCCTCCCGGAGAGGGCCCGTGCCTTCTCCTGGCACCCCGTGCCCCTGACCTCCAGGAGGATCCCGCCGGTTTTCGACCGCCTGGGAAGCACCCCCGACTCGATCCCGATAGCCTTGAGGTCCACCCTCTCTTTTGCCCTGGCCATCACCTCCGAATAAGTGAGCTTGCAGCTCTCGGGGATGGTGATGGCCACTGCTGCCGTTCTGGGGGTGCGTCCCAGGCCACCGTCCCTCCCGGCGGCGGGCTTCGCCGCGCTCGCGCCGCCCTGCACTCGTGCGCCGCCCGCCGCCCTCGGCTCCCTCGCAGCCTGCAGCCGTGAAGCGGCGGCAGCTGCCTCGGCCGCGGCTGCTCTCGCCGCAGCCTCCTCCGCGGCCATCTTCTTCTTGGCCCTCTTCGCCGCCTTGCTCGTCACCTCCATCCACGAGGCCGGGACGACCGGTGGCGGAATGATAACGGGGGGCACCACCCTCACGTTGGACACGACCACCGGTCCAGTCCCCTTGGTGACAGACGTCGCCGGCAGAGAAGCCACCGGCGTCGCCTCGCGCGCCGATTTACCCTCCGCCCGGAGGGCCGGGGCCAACCCGGCCAGAATCGTCCGGAACCGCTCCTCCATCCGGGCCTCTAGCTCCCGGTTCCTGGCCGTTATCAGCGCGCCGACCCGGAGAAGCAGGGCTTCGGAGTCCAAAACTCCCGCTCCCTCCCCCGACGGTCCCATCGCCTCCATCCCCCGCGTACGGACCCCCGCTGTCGAGGAGGCGGGGGGCGCTTCCCCTATTGGCGCATGTCCCGCCCGGCGACCGCTGTCGGTGTTCGCCCGCCGCCCGGCCTCCATTGACCGGAGCCTCGCCCGGTGGTCACCCGCCTCCTTCGCGAGGGCCGCGTTCTGCTCGCGGAGGCGGGCCACCTCCTGGCTACCCTGCCACGCCATCCCGGTAAAGCACCGCTGCATCAAGGTGGTGCAGTGGGCCCTGGCGACTGCAGAACAATCCCGCAAGTCTTTAGCCAGGTCCCCCTTGAGGCCCTTTGAGACGGTGGAGACTCTCTCCACCCTCAACATCGCCTCCTCCACCTCCCCTACTAGCTGCGCTGTCGGCATCCTCCCACCCAGCTCGATGAGGTCATCCACCCTCCTCGTCTGACTCCTCTCGGCGCGGCCGCCGAGGGCCAGATCCATGGTGGGCGTCCCCGACGAGCCCTCCCCGGGGTCCGTCCGCGACACCGACCCGCCGCGGGTGTGCTGCCCCCCCTCTAACCGGGCACGCTTGGGGTCAGAGACCCCAGATGTCGCGCCCCGCTTCTCCGCGCCCCCGCGCGTCACGATCGAGCCGACGGAGCTCGAGATGGAGATGATTGTTTCATCCCCATCCGAGTCCTCGTCCGCGATGACCACGACCGCGTCCTCCCCGGCAGTAATCGTTGCCATCCCCTCCCCGTCAGTGACCGCTGCCGTCTCTTCCCCCGCCGCAGCTGCTGCCGTATCGGCAGCCTCCCCCACAACATCAAGGTTTTTATTATACGATTCCATATCTGGTCCCACGAGATTGGCAGGAAAAAACACGTCCGCCCGGGCAGAGCCTCCTTGCCCGGGTAAGGCTAATTTCAACTGGAGTTCGCCAGGTATCCAGAGATGGTGCGCTAGTGGCTGATGTACCCCACCAGCCGCGCCCTGTAGCCAGGGCGTACCCTCTCACCGCGCACCTAAGCTTAGGGCATTAGGGATTTTTATAGAGGTTATCATCCTCGCGGCCCGGCCGATTAAGGCAAGACCACCGTTCCGGTAAAACATGACCACCGGTTTACGGCAAGGGCCCTGCGGCGACCTCCCCGGTCGTTATCGCAGGACCCATTCCGCGGTTTTTTATCCCTCCGTGTGAGCCTTACCGGCAAGGGAGGCCCTGCCAGGATCCGAAGATCCCGCCGGCATCGCCTCATACATCATTGGGACTACTTTCCGCGGAATACCCCTCGCTCCGTTAGCAACACACAACTATGTGTGTTCCCAGGGACCACCACGAGGAGGTGGAGCGTAGAGGATTTTAGGGATATGACCGCCACCACTGTGGCATACCTAGTAGTGGATCCGAGTCACCACTACTAAGCCCATATCCCCTCGGTCCCCATCCTCTATCCTATCCTATCCTCTATCCTATCCTATCCTCTATCCTATCCTATCCTCTATCCTATCCTATCCTCTATCCTCTATCCTCTATCCTCTATCCTATCCTATCCTCTATCCTATCCTATCCTCAATCCTATCCTATCCTCTATCCTATCCTATCCTCTATCCTATTCTATACTCTATCCTATCCTATCCTCTATCCTATCCTATCCTCTATCCTATCCTATCCTCTATCCTATCCTATCCTCTATCCTATCCTATTCTCTATCCAATCCCCTATCCGATCCTCTATCCTATCTTATCATCTATCCTATCCTATCCTCTTTCCTATCCTATCCTCTATCCAACGAATCCCCTATCCTATCCTCTATCGGATCCTATCCTCTATTATATCCTATCCTCTATCCTATCCTATCCTTTATCCTATCCTATCCAATCACCTATCCTATCCTCTATCCGATACTATCCTCTAACCTATCCTATCCTCTGTCCTATCCAATCCTCTATCCTATCCTCTATCCTATCCTATCCTCTATCCTATCCTATCCTCTATCCTATCCTATCCTCTATCCTATCGAATCCTCTATCCTAACCTATCGTGTATCCTATAATATCCTCTATCCTATCGAATCCTCTATCCTATCCTCTATCCTATCCTCTATCTTATCCTCTATCCTATCCTATCCTCTATCCTATCCTCTATCCTATCCTATCCTCAATGCAATCCTGTATTCTATCCAATCCTCTATCCTATCCTATCCTCTATCCTATCCTGTCCGCTATCCTATCCGCTATCCTATCCTATCCTCTATCCTATCCTATCCTCTGTCCTATCCTATCCTCTACCCTATCCTATCCTCTATCCTATCCTATCCTCTATCCTATCGTATCCTCTATCCTATCCTATCCTCTATCCTATCCTATCTTATATCCTATCCTATCCTCTATCCTATCCTATCCTCTATCCTATCCTATCCTCTATCATATCCTATCCTCTATCCTATCCTATCCTCTATCCTATCCTATCCTCTATCCTATCCTATCCTCTATCCTATCCTATCCTCTATCCTATCCTATCCTCTATCCTATCCTATCCTCTATCCTATCCTATCCTCTATCCTATCCTATCCTCTATCCTATCCTATCCTCTATCCTATCCTATCCTCTATCCTATCCTATCCTCTATCCTATCCTATCCTCTATTATATCCTATCCTCTATCCTATCCTATCCTCTATCCTATCCTATCCTCTATCCTATCCTATCCTCTATCCTATCCTATCCTCTATCCTATCCTATCCTCTATCCTATCCTATCCTCTATCCTCTATCCTCTATCCTCTATCCCATCCTATCCTCTATCCTATCCTATCCTCTATCCTATCCTATCCTCTATCCTATCCTATCCTCTATCCTATCCTATCCTCTATCCTATCCTATCCTCTATCCTCTATCCTTTCCTCTATCCTATCCTATCCTCTATCCTCTCCTATACTCTATCCTATCCTATCCTATATCCTATCCTATCCTCTATCCTATCCTCTATCCTATCCTCTATCCTATCCTATCCTCCATCCTATCCTATCCTCTATCCTATCCTATTCTCTATCCTATCCTATCCTCTATCCTATCATATCCTCTATCCTATCCTATCCTCTATCCTATCCTATCCTCTATAATATACTATCCTCTATCCTATCCTATCCTCTATCCTATCGAATCCTCTATCCTAACCTATCGTGTATCCTATAATATCCTCTATCCTATCGAATCCTCTATCCTATCCTCTATCGTATCCTCTATCCTATCCTCTATCCTATCCTATCCTCAATACAATCCTGTATTCTATCCAATCCTCTATCCTATCCTATCCTCTATCCTATCTTATCCTCTATCCTATCCTATCCTCTATCCTATCCTATCCTCTATCCTATCCTATCCTCTATCCTAACCTATCCTCTATCCTATCCTATCCACTATCCTATCCTATCCTCTATCCTATCCTATCGTCTATCCTTTCCTCTATCCTATCGTATCCTCTATCCTATCCTATCCTCTATCCTATCCTATCCTCTATCCTATCCTATCCTCTATCCTATCCTCTATCCTATCCAATCATCTATCCTATCCTCTATCCGATCCTATCCTCTATCCTATCCTATCCTCTATCCGATCCTACTCTCTATCCTATCAAATCATCTATCATATCCTCTATCCTATCCTACCCATTATCCTATTCTATACTCTATCCTCTCCTATCCGCTATCCTATCCGCTATCCTATCCGCTATCCTCTATCCTATAATATCCCCTATCCTATCCTATCCTCTATCCTATCGTATCCTCTATCCTATCCTATCCTCTATCCTATCCTATCTTATATCCTATCCTATCCTCTATCCTATCCTATCCTCTATCCTATCCTATCCTCTATCATATCCTATCCTCTATCCTATCCTATCCTCTATCCTATCCTATCCTCTATCCTATCCTATCCTCTATCCTATCCTATCCTATCCTCTATCCTATCCTATCCTCTATCCTATCCTATCCTCTATCCTATCCTATCCTCTATCCTATCCTATCCTCTATCCTATCCTATCCTCTATCCTATCCTATCCTCTATCCTATCCTATCCTCTATCCTATCCTATCCTCTATCCTCTCCTATACTCTATCCTATCCTATCCTATATCCTATCCTATCCTCTATCCTATCCTCTATCCTATCCTCTATCCTATCCTATCCTCCATCCTATCCTATCCTCTATCCTATCCTATTCTCTATCCTATCCTATCCTCTATCCTATCATATCCTCTATCCTATCCTATCCTCTATCCTATCCTATCCTCTATAATATACTATCCTCTATCCTATCCTATCCTCTATCCTATCGAATCCTCTATCCTAACCTATCGTGTATCCTATAATATCCTCTATCCTATCGAATCCTCTATCCTATCCTCTATCGTATCCTCTATCCTATCCTCTATCCTATCCTATCCTCAATACAATCCTGTATTCTATCCAATCCTCTATCCTATCCTATCCTCTATCCTATCTTATCCTCTATCCTATCCTATCCTCTATCCTATCCTATCCTCTATCCTATCCTATCCTCTATCCTAACCTATCCTCTATCCTATCCTATCCACTATCCTATCCTATCCTCTATCCTATCCTATCGTCTATCCTTTCCTCTATCCTATCGTATCCTCTATCCTATCCTATCCTCTATCCTATCCTATCCTCTATCCTATCCTATCCTCTATCCTATCCTCTATCCTATCCAATCATCTATCCTATCCTCTATCCGATCCTATCCTCTATCCTATCCTATCCTCTATCCGATCCTACTCTCTATCCTATCAAATCATCTATCATATCCTCTATCCTATCCTACCCATTATCCTATTCTATACTCTATCCTCTCCTATCCGCTATCCTATCCGCTATCCTATCCGCTATCCTCTATCCTATAATATCCCCTATCCTATCCTATCCTCTATCCTATCGTATCCTCTATCCTATCCTATCCTCTATCCTATCCTATCTTATATCCTATCCTATCCTCTATCCTATCCTATCCTCTATCCTATCCTATCCTCTATCATATCCTATCCTCTATCCTATCCTATCCTCTATCCTATCCTATCCTCTATCCTATCCTATCCTCTATCCTATCCTATCCTCTATCCTATCCTATCCTCTATCCTATCCTATCCTCTATCCTATCCTATCCTCTATCCTATCCTATCCTCTATCCTATCCTATCCTCTATCCTATCCTATCCTCTATCCTATCCTATCCTCTATCCTATCCTATCCTCTATCCTATCCTATCCTCTATCCTCTCCTATACTCTATCCTATCCTATCCTATATCCTATCCTATCCTCTATCCTATCCTCTATCCTATCCTCTATCCTATCCTATCCTCCATCCTATCCTATCCTCTATCCTATCCTATTCTCTATCCTATCCTATCCTCTATCCTATCATATCCTCTATCCTATCCTATCCTCTATCCTATCCTATCCTCTATAATATACTATCCTCTATCCTATCCTATCCTCTATCCTATCGAATCCTCTATCCTAACCTATCGTGTATCCTATAATATCCTCTATCCTATCGAATCCTCTATCCTATCCTCTATCGTATCCTCTATCCTATCCTCTATCCTATCCTATCCTCAATACAATCCTGTATTCTATCCAATCCTCTATCCTATCCTATCCTCTATCCTATCTTATCCTCTATCCTATCCTATCCTCTATCCTATCCTATCCTCTATCCTATCCTATCCTCTATCCTAACCTATCCTCTATCCTATCCTATCCACTATCCTATCCTATCCTCTATCCTATCCTATCGTCTATCCTTTCCTCTATCCTATCGTATCCTCTATCCTATCCTATCCTCTATCCTATCCTATCCTCTATCCTATCCTATCCTCTATCCTATCCTCTATCCTATCCAATCATCTATCCTATCCTCTATCCGATCCTATCCTCTATCCTATCCTATCCTCTATCCGATCCTACTCTCTATCCTATCAAATCATCTATCATATCCTCTATCCTATCCTACCCATTATCCTATTCTATACTCTATCCTCTCCTATCCGCTATCCTATCCGCTATCCTATCCGCTATCCTCTATCCTATAATATCCCCTATCCTATCCTATCCTCTATCCTATCGTATCCTCTATCCTATCCTATCCTCTATCCTATCCTATCTTATATCCTATCCTATCCTCTATCCTATCCTATCCTCTATCCTATCCTATCCTCTATCATATCCTATCCTCTATCCTATCCTATCCTCTATCCTATCCTATCCTCTATCCTATCCTATCCTCTATCCTATCCTATCCTCTATCCTATCCTATCCTCTATCCTATCCTATCCTCTATCCTATCCTATCCTCTATCCTATCCTATCCTCTATCCTATCCTATCCTCTATCCTATCCTATCCTCTATCCTATCCTATCCTCTATCCTATCCTATCCTCTATCCTATCCTATCCTCTATCCTATCCTATCCTCTATCCTATCCTATCCTCTATCCTATCCTATCCTCTATCCTATCCTATCCTCTATCCTATCCTATCCTCTATCCTCTATCCTCTATCCTCTATCCTATCCTATCCTCTATCCTATCCTATCCTCAATCCTATCCTATCCTCTATCCTATCCTATCCTCTATCCTATTCTATACTCTATCCTATCCTATCCTCTATCCTATCCTATCCTCTATCCTATCCTATCCTCTATCCTATCCTATCCTCTATCCTATCCTATTCTCTATCCAATCCCCTATCCGATCCTCTATCCTATCTTATCATCTATCCTATCCTATCCTCTTTCCTATCCTATCCTCTATCCAACGAATCCCCTATCCTATCCTCTATCGGATCCTATCCTCTATTATATCCTATCCTCTATCCTATCCTATCCTTTATCCTATCCTATCCAATCACCTATCCTATCCTCTATCCGATACTATCCTCTAACCTATCCTATCCTCTGTCCTATCCAATCCTCTATCCTATCCTCTATCCTATCCTATCCTCTATCCTATCCTATCCTCTATCCTATCCTATCCTCTATCCTATCGAATCCTCTATCCTAACCTATCGTGTATCCTATAATATCCTCTATCCTATCGAATCCTCTATCCTATCCTCTATCCTATCCTCTATCTTATCCTCTATCCTATCCTATCCTCTATCCTATCCTCTATCCTATCCTATCCTCAATGCAATCCTGTATTCTATCCAATCCTCTATCCTATCCTATCCTCTATCCTATCCTGTCCGCTATCCTATCCGCTATCCTATCCTATCCTCTATCCTATCCTATCCTCTGTCCTATCCTATCCTCTACCCTATCCTATCCTCTATCCTATCCTATCCTCTATCCTATCGTATCCTCTATCCTATCCTATCCTCTATCCTATCCTATCCTCTACCCTATCCTATCCTCTATCCTATCCTATCCTCTATCCTATCGTATCCTCTATCCTATCCTATCCTCTATCCTATCCTATCTTATATCCTATCCTATCCTCTATCCTATCCTATCCTCTATCCTATCCTATCCTCTATCATATCCTATCCTCTATCCTATCCTATCCTCTATCCTATCCTATCCTCTATCCTATCCTATCCTCTATCCTATCCTATCCTCTATCCTATCCTATCCTCTATCCTATCCTATCCTCTATCCTATCCTATCCTCTATCCTATCCTATCCTCTATCCTATCCTATCCTCTATCCTATCCTATCCTCTATCCTATCCTATCCTCTATCCTATCCTATCCTCTATCCTATCCTATCCTCTATTATATCCTATCCTCTATCCTATCCTATCCTCTATCCTATCCTATCCTCTATCCTATCCTATCCTCTATCCTATCCTATCCTCTATCCTATCCTATCCTCTATCCTCTATCCTCTATCCTCTATCCCATCCTATCCTCTATCCTATCCTATCCTCTATCCTATCCTATCCTCTATCCTATCCTATCCTCTATCCTATCCTATCCTCTATCCTATCCTATCCTCTATCCTCTATCCTTTCCTCTATCCTATCCTATCCTCTATCCTCTCCTATACTCTATCCTATCCTATCCTATATCCTATCCTATCCTCTATCCTATCCTCTATCCTATCCTCTATCCTATCCTATCCTCCATCCTATCCTATCCTCTATCCTATCCTATTCTCTATCCTATCCTATCCTCTATCCTATCATATCCTCTATCCTATCCTATCCTCTATCCTATCCTATCCTCTATAATATACTATCCTCTATCCTATCCTATCCTCTATCCTATCGAATCCTCTATCCTAACCTATCGTGTATCCTATAATATCCTCTATCCTATCGAATCCTCTATCCTATCCTCTATCGTATCCTCTATCCTATCCTCTATCCTATCCTATCCTCAATACAATCCTGTATTCTATCCAATCCTCTATCCTATCCTATCCTCTATCCTATCTTATCCTCTATCCTATCCTATCCTCTATCCTATCCTATCCTCTATCCTATCCTATCCTCTATCCTAACCTATCCTCTATCCTATCCTATCCACTATCCTATCCTATCCTCTATCCTATCCTATCGTCTATCCTTTCCTCTATCCTATCGTATCCTCTATCCTATCCTATCCTCTATCCTATCCTATCCTCTATCCTATCCTATCCTCTATCCTATCCTCTATCCTATCCAATCATCTATCCTATCCTCTATCCGATCCTATCCTCTATCCTATCCTATCCTCTATCCGATCCTACTCTCTATCCTATCAAATCATCTATCATATCCTCTATCCTATCCTACCCATTATCCTATTCTATACTCTATCCTCTCCTATCCGCTATCCTATCCGCTATCCTATCCGCTATCCTCTATCCTATAATATCCCCTATCCTATCCTATCCTCTATCCTATCGTATCCTCTATCCTATCCTATCCTCTATCCTATCCTATCTTATATCCTATCCTATCCTCTATCCTATCCTATCCTCTATCCTATCCTATCCTCTATCATATCCTATCCTCTATCCTATCCTATCCTCTATCCTATCCTATCCTCTATCCTATCCTATCCTCTATCCTATCCTATCCTCTATCCTATCCTATCCTCTATCCTATCCTATCCTCTATCCTATCCTATCCTCTATCCTATCCTATCCTCTATCCTATCCTATCCTCTATCCTATCCTATCCTCTATCCTATCCTATCCTCTATCCTATCCTATCCTCTATCCTATCCTATCCTCTATCCTATCCTATCCTCTATCCTATCCTATCCTCTATCCTATCCTATCCTCTATCCTATCCTATCCTCTATCCTATCCTATCCTCTATCCTATCCTATCCTCTATCCTATCCTATCCTCTATCCTCTATCCTCTATCCTCTATCCTATCCTATCCTCTATCCTATCCTATCCTCAATCCTATCCTATCCTCTATCCTATCCTATCCTCTATCCTATTCTATACTCTATCCTATCCTATCCTCTATCCTATCCTATCCTCTATCCTATCCTATCCTCTATCCTATCCTATCCTCTATCCTATCCTATTCTCTATCCAATCCCCTATCCGATCCTCTATCCTATCTTATCATCTATCCTATCCTATCCTCTTTCCTATCCTATCCTCTATCCAACGAATCCCCTATCCTATCCTCTATCGGATCCTATCCTCTATTATATCCTATCCTCTATCCTATCCTATCCTTTATCCTATCCTATCCAATCACCTATCCTATCCTCTATCCGATACTATCCTCTAACCTATCCTATCCTCTGTCCTATCCAATCCTCTATCCTATCCTCTATCCTATCCTATCCTCTATCCTATCCTATCCTCTATCCTATCCTATCCTCTATCCTATCGAATCCTCTATCCTAACCTATCGTGTATCCTATAATATCCTCTATCCTATCGAATCCTCTATCCTATCCTCTATCCTATCCTCTATCTTATCCTCTATCCTATCCTATCCTCTATCCTATCCTGTCCGCTATCCTATCCGCTATCCTATCCTATCCTCTATCCTATCCTATCCTCTGTCCTATCCTATCCTCTACCCTATCCTATCCTCTATCCTATCCTATCCTCTATCCTATCGTATCCTCTATCCTATCCTATCCTCTATCCTATCCTATCTTATATCCTATCCTATCCTCTATCCTATCCTATCCTCTATCCTATCCTATCCTCAATGCAATCCTGTATTCTATCCAATCCTCTATCCTATCCTATCCTCTATCCTATCCTGTCCGCTATCCTATCCGCTATCCTATCCTATCCTCTATCCTATCCTATCCTCTGTCCTATCCTATCCTCTACCCTATCCTATCCTCTATCCTATCCTATCCTCTATCCTATCGTATCCTCTATCCTATCCTATCCTCTATCCTATCCTATCTTATATCCTATCCTATCCTCTATCCTATCCTATCCTCTATCCTATCCTATCCTCTATCCTATCCTATCCTCTATCCTATCCTATCCTCTATCCTATCCTATCCTCTATCCTATCCTATCCTCTATCCTATCCTATCCTCTATCCTATCCTATCCTCTATCCTATCCTATCCTCTATCCTATCCTATCCTCTATCCTATCCTATCCTCTATCCTATCCTATCCTCTATCCTATCCTATCCTCTATCCTATCCTATCCTCTATCCTATCCTATCCTCTATCCTATCCTATCCTCTATCCTATCCTATCCTCTATCCTATCCTATCCTCTATCCTATCCTATCCTCTATCCTATCCTATCCTCTATCCTATCCTATCCTCTATCCTATCCTATCCTCTATCCTCTATCCTCTATCCTCTATCCCATCCTATCCTCTATCCTATCCTATCCTCTATCCTATCCTATCCTCTATCCTATCCTATCCTCTATCCTATCCTATCCTCTATCCTATCCTATCCTCTATCCTCTATCCTTTCCTCTATCCTATCCTATCCTCTATCCTCTCCTATACTCTATCCTATCCTATCCTATATCCTATCCTATCCTCTATCCTATCCTCTATCCTATCCTATCCTCCATCCTATCCTATCCTCTATCCTATCCTATTCTCTATCCTATCCTATCCTCTATCCTATCATATCCTCTATCCTATCCTATCCTCTATCCTATCATATCCTCTATAATATACTATCCTCTATCCTATCCTATCCTCTATCCTATCGAATCCTCTATCCTAACCTATCGTGTATCCTATAATATCCTCTATCCTATCGAATCCTCTATCCTATCCTCTATCGTATCCTCTATCCTATCCTCTATCCTATCCTATCCTCAATGCAATCCTGTATTCTATCCAATCCTCTATCCTATCCTATCCTCTATCCTATCTTATCCTCTATCCTATCCTATCCTCTATCCTATCCTATCCTCTATCCTATCCTATCCTCTATCCTAACCTATCCTCTATCCTATCCTATCCACTATCCTATCCTATCCTCTATCCTATCCTATCCTCTATCCTATCCTACCCTCTATCCTATCCTATCCTCTATCCTATCCAGTCACGTATCCTATCCTCTATCCTATCCTATCCTCTATCCAACCCAATCCCCTATCCTATCCTCTGTTCGATCCTATCCTCTATTATATCCTATCCTCTATCCTATCCTATCCTCTATCCTATCCTATCCTCTATCCTATCCTATCCTCTATCCTATCCTATCCTCTATCCTATCCTACCCTCTATCCTATCCTATCCTCTATCCTATCCTATCCTCTATCCTATCCTATCCTCTATCCTATCCTATCCTCTATCCTTTCCTCTATCCTATCGTATCCTCTATCCTATCCTATCCTCTATCCTATCCTATCCTCTATCCTATCCTATCCTCTATCCTATCCTCTATCCTATCCAATCATCTATCCTATCCTCTATCCGATCCTATCCTCTATCCTATCCTATCCTCTATCCGATCCTACTCTCTATCCTATCAAATCATCTATCATATCCTCTATCCTATCCTACCCATTATCCTATTCTATACTCTATCCTCTCCTATCCGCTATCCTATCCGCTATCCTATCCGCTATCCTCTATCCTATAATATCCCCTATCCTATCCTATCCTCTATCCTATCCTATCCTCTATCCTATCCTATCCTCTATCCTATCCTATCCTCTATCCTATCCTATCCTCTATCCTATCCTATTCTCTATCCAATCCCCTATCCGATCCTATCCTCTATCCTATCCTATCCTCTATCCTATCCTGCCCTCTATCCTATCGAATCCTCTATCCTAACCTATCGTGTATCCTATAATATCCTCTATCCTATCGAATCCTCTATCCTATCGAATCCTCTATCCTATCCTCTATCCTATCCTCTATCCTATCCTATCCTCAATGCAATCCTGTATTCTACCCAATCCTCTATCCTATCCTATCCTCTATCCTATCCTGTCCGCTATCCTATCCGCTATCCTATCCGCTATCCTATCCGCTATCCTAACCTATCCTCTATCCTATAATATCCCCTATCCTATCCTATCCACTATCCTATCCTATCCTCTATCTTATCCTATCCGCTATCCTATCCTATCCTCTATCCTATAATATCCCCTATCCTATCCTATCCTCTATCCTATCCTATCCTCCATCTTATCCTATGCTCTATCCTATCCTATTCTCTATCCAATCCCCTATCCGATGCTCTATCCTATCTTATTATCTATCCTATCCTATTGTTTATCCTATTCTATACTCTATCCTATCCTATCCGCTATCCTATCCTATCTTCTATCCTATCCTATCCTCTATCCAACGAATCCCCTATCCTATCCTCTATCGGATCCTATCCTCTATCCTATCCTATCCTCTATCCTATTCTATACTCTATCCTATCCTATCCTCTATTCTATCCTATCCTCTATCCTATCCTATCCTCTATCCTATCCTATCCTCTATCCTATCCTATCCTCTATCCTATCCTATCCTCTATCCTATCCTATCCTCTATCCTATCCTATCCTCTATCCTCTATCCTCTATCCTCTATCCCATCCTATCCTCTATCCTATCCTATCCTCTATCCTATCCTATCCTCTATCCTATCCTATCCTCTATCCTATCCTATCCTCTATCCTCTATCCTTTCCTCTATCCTATCCTATCCTCTATCCTCTCCTATACTCTATCCTATCCTATCCTATATCCTATCCTATCCTCTATCCTATCCTCTATCCTATCCTCTATCCTATCCTATCCTCCATCCTATCCTATCCTCTATCCTATCCTATTCTCTATCCTATCCTATCCTCTATCCTATCATATCCTCTATCCTATCCTATCCTCTATCCTATCCTATCCTCTATAATATACTATCCTCTATCCTATCCTATCCTCTATCCTATCGAATCCTCTATCCTAACCTATCGTGTATCCTATAATATCCTCTATCCTATCGAATCCTCTATCCTATCCTCTATCGTATCCTCTATCCTATCCTCTATCCTATCCTATCCTCAATGCAATCCTGTATTCTATCCAATCCTCTATCCTATCCTATCCTCTATCCTATCTTATCCTCTATCCTATCCTATCCTCTATCCTATCCTATCCTCTATCCTATCCTATCCTCTATCCTAACCTATCCTCTATCCTATCCTATCCACTATCCTATCCTATCCTCTATCCTATCCTATCCTCTATCCTATCCTACCCTCTATCCTATCCTATCCTCTATCCTATCCAGTCACGTATCCTATCCTCTATCCTATCCTATCCTCTATCCAACCCAATCCCCTATCCTATCCTCTGTTCGATCCTATCCTCTATTATATCCTATCCTCTATCCTATCCTATCCTCTATCCTATCCTATCCTCTATCCTATCCTATCCTCTATCCTATCCTATCCTCTATCCTATCCTATCCTCTATCCTATCCTATCCTCTATCCTATCCTATCCTCTATCCTATTCTATCCTCTATCCTTTCCTCTATCCTATCGTATCCTCTATCCTATCCTATCCTCTATCCTATCCTATCCTCTATCCTATCCTATCCTCTATCCTATCCTCTATCCTATCCAATCATCTATCCTATCCTCTATCCGATCCTATCCTCTATCCTATCCTATCCTCTATCCGATCCTACTCTCTATCCTATCAAATCATCTATCATATCCTCTATCCTATCCTACCCATTATCCTATTCTATACTCTATCCTCTCCTATCCGCTATCCTATCCGCTATCCTATCCGCTATCCTCTATCCTATAATATCCCCTATCCTATCCTATCCTCTATCCTATCCTATCCTCTATCCTATCCTATCCTCTATCCTATCCTATCCTCTATCCTATCCTATCCTCTATCCTATCCTATTCTCTATCCAATCCCCTATCCGATCCTATCCTCTATCCTATCCTATCCTCTATCGTCTTCTATCCTCTATCCTATCCAATCCCCTGTCCTATCCTCTATCCTATCCTGCCCTCTATCCTATCGAATCCTCTATCCTAACCTATCGTGTATCCTATAATATCCTCTATCCTATCGAATCCTCTATCCTATCGAATCCTCTATCCTATCCTCTATCCTATCCTCTATCCTATCCTATCCTCAATGCAATCCTGTATTCTATCCAATCCTCTATCCTATCCTATCCTCTATCCTATCCTGTCCGCTATCCTATCCGCTATCCTATCCGCTATCCTATCCGCTATCCTAACCTATCCTCTATCCTATAATATCCCCTATCCTATCCTATCCACTATCCTATCCTATCCTCTATCTTATCCTATCCGCTATCCTATCCTATCCTCTATCCTATAATATCCCCTATCCTATCCTATCCTCTATCCTATCCTATCCTCCATCTTATCCTATGCTCTATCCTATCCTATTCTCTATCCAATCCCCTATCCGATGCTCTATCCTATCTTATTATCTATCCTATCCTATTGTTTATCCTATTCTATACTCTATCCTATCCTATCCGCTATCCTATCCTATCTTCTATCCTATCCTATCCTCTATCCAACGAATCCCCTATCCTATCCTCTATCGGATCCTATCCTCTATCCTATCCTATCCTCTATCCTATTCTATACTCTATCCTATCCTATCCTCTATCCTATCCTATCCTCTATCCTATCCTATCCTCTATCCTATCCTATCCTTTATCCTATTCTATACTCTATCCTATCCTATCCGCTATCCTATCCTATCCTCTATCCTATCCTATCCTCTATCCAACGAATCCCCTATCCTATCCTCTATCGGATCCTATCCTCTATTATATCCTATCCTCTATCCTATCCTATCCTCTATCTTATCCTATCCTCTACCCTACCCAATCACCTATCCTATCCTCTATCCGATCCTATCCTCTATCCTATCCAATCACCTATCCTGTCCTCTATCCGATCCTATCCTCTTTCCTATCCTATCCTCTATCCTATCCAATCCCCTGTCCTATCCTATATCCTATCCTGCCCTCTATTCTATCGAATCCTCTATCCTAACCTATCGTGTATCCTATAATATCCTCTATCCTATCGAATCCTCTATCCTATCCTCTATCCTATCCTATCCTCTCTCCTATCCTATCTTCTATCCTATCCTATCCTCTAACCTATCCTATCCTCTATCCTATCCTATCCTCTACCCTATCCTATCCTCTATCCTATCCTATCCTCTATCCTATCCTATCCTCTATCCTATCCTATCCTATATCTTATCCTATCCTCTATCCTATCCTATCCTCTATCCTATCCTATCCTCTATCCTATCCTATCCTCTATCCTATCCTATCCTCTATCCTATCCTATCCTCTATCCTATCCTATCCTCTATCCTATCCTATCCTCTATCCTATGCTCTGTTCGATCCTATCCTCTATTATATCCTATCCTCTATCCTATACTATCCTCTATCCTATCCTATCCTATATCCTATCCTATCCTATCCTCTATCCTATCCTATCCTGTATCCTATCCTATCCTCTATCCTATCCTATCCTCTATCCTATCCTATCCTCTATCCTATCCTATCCTCTATCCTTTCCACTATCCTATCGTATCCTCCATCCTATCCTATCCTCTATCCTATCCTATCCTGTATCCTATCCTATCCTCTATCCTATCCTATTCTCTATCCTATCCTATCCTCTATCCTATCCTATCCTCTATCCTATCCTATCCTATCCTCTATCCTATCCTATCCTCTATCCTATCATATCCTCTATCCTATCCTATCCTCTATCCTATCCTATCCTCTATCCTATCCTATCCTCTATCCTATCCTATCCTCTATCTTATCCTATCCTCTACCCTATCCAATCACCTATCCTATCCTCTATCCGATCCTATCCTCTATCCTATCCTATCCTCTATAGTCTTCTATCCTCAATCCTATCCAATCCCCTGTCCTATCCTCTATCCTACCCTGCCATCAATCCTATCGAATCCTCTATCCTAACCTATCGTGTATCCTATAATATCCTCTATCCTATCGAATCCTCTATCCTATCGTATCCTCTATCTTATCCTATCCTCTATCCTATCTTATTCTCTATCCAATCCCCTATCCGATGCTCTATCTTATCTTATCATCTATCCTATCCTATCCTCAATCCTATCCTATCCTCTATCCTATCCTATCCTCTATCCTATTCTATACTCTATCCTATCCTATCCTCTATCCTATCCTATCCTCTATCCTATCCTATCCTCTATCCTATCCTATCCTTTATCCTATCCTATCCAATCACCTATCCTATCCTCTATCCGATACTATCCTCTAACCTATCCTATCCTCTGTCCTATCCAATCCTCTATCCTATCCTCTATCCTATCCTATCCTCTATCCTATCCTATCCTCTATCCTATCCTATCCTCTATCCTATCCTATCCTGTATCCTATCGAATCCTCTATCCTAACCTATCGTGTATCCTATAATATCCTCTATCCTATCGAATCCTCTATCCTATCCTCTATCCTATCCTCTATCTTATCCTCTATCCTATCCTATCCTCTATCCTATCCTCTATCCTATCCTCTATCCTATCCTCTATCCTATCCTCTATCCTATCCTATCCTCAATGCAATCCTGTATTCTATCCAATCCTCTATCCTATCCTATCCTCTATCCTATCCTGTCCGCTATCCTATCCGCTATCCTATCCTATCCTCTATCCTATCCTATCCTCTGTCCTATCCTATCCTCTATCCTATCCTATCCTCTATCCTATCCTATCCTCTATCCTATCGTATCCTCTATCCTATCCTATCCTCTATCCTATCCTATCTTATATCCTATCCTATCCTCTATCCTATCCTATCCTCTATCCTATCCTATCCTCTATCATATCCTATCCTCTATCCTATCCTATCCTCTATCCTATCCTATCCTCTATCATATCCTATCCTCTATCCTATCCTATCCTCTATCCTATCCTATCCTCTATCCTATCCTATTCTCTATCCTATCCTATCCTCTATCCTATCCTATCCTCTATCCTATCCTATCCTCTATCCTATCCTATCCTCTATCCTATCCTATCCTCTATCCTATCCTATCCTCTATCCTATCCTATCCTCTATCCTATCCTATCCTCTATCCTATCCTATCCTCTATCCTATCCTATCCTCTATCCTATCCTATCCTCTATCCTATCCTATCCTCTATCCTCTATCCTCTATCCTCTATCCTCTATCCTATCCTATCCTCTATCCTATCCTATCCTCAATCCTATCCTATCCTCTATCCTATCCTATCCTCTATCCTATTCTATACTCTATCCTATCCTATCCTCTATCCTATCCTATCCTCTATCCTATCCTATCCTCTATCCTATCCTATCCTCTATCCTATCCTATCCTCTATCCTATCCTATTCTCTATCCAATCCCCTATCCGATCCTCTATCCTATCTTATCATCTATCCTATCCTATCCTCTTTCCTATCCTATCCTCTATCCAACGAATCCCCTATCCTATCCTCTATCGGATCCTATCCTCTATTATATCCTATCCTCTATCCTATCCTATCCTTTATCCTATCCTATCCAATCACCTATCCTATCCTCTATCCGATACTATCCTCTAACCTATCCTATCCTCTGTCCTATCCAATCCTCTATCCTATCCTCTATCCTATCCTATCCTCTATCCTATCCTATCCTCTATCCTATCGAATCCTCTATCCTAACCTATCGTGTATCCTATAATATCCTCTATCCTATCGAATCCTCTATCCTATCCTCTATCCTATCCTCTATCTTATCCTCTATCCTATCCTATCCTCTATCCTATCCTCTATCCTATCCTATCCTCAATGCAATCCTGTATTCTATCCAATCCTCTATCCTATCCTATCCTCTATCCTATCCTGTCCGCTATCCTATCCGCTATCCTATCCTATCCTCTATCCTATCCTATCCTCTGTCCTATCCTATCCTCTATCCTATCCTATCCTCTATCCTATCCTATCCTCTATCCTATCGTATCCTCTATCCTATCCTATCCTCTATCCTATCCTATCTTATATCCTATCCTATCCTCTATCCTATCCTATCCTCTATCCTATCCTATCCTCTATCATATCCTATCCTCTATCCTATCCTATCCTCTATCCTATCCTATCCTCTATCCTATCCTATCCTCTATCCTATCCTATCCTCTATCCTATCATATCCTCTATCCTATCCTATCCTCTATCCTATCCTATCCTCTATCCTATCCTATCCTCTATCCTATCCTATCCTCTATCCTATCCTATCCTCTATCCTATCCTATCCTCTATCCTATCCTATCCTCTATCCTATCCTATCCTCTATCCTATCCTATCCTCTATCCTATCCTATCCTCTATCCTATCCTATCCTCTATCCTATCCTATCCTCTATCCTATCCTATCCTCTATCCTATCCTATCCTCTATCCTATCCTATCCTCTATCCTATCCTATCCTCTATCCTATCCTATCCTCTATCCTATCCTATCCTCTATCCTCTATCCTCTATCCTCTATCCTATCCTATCCTCTATCCTATCCTATCCTCTATCCTATCCTATCCTCTATCCTATCCTATCCTCTATCCTATCCTATCCTCTATCCTATCCTATCCTCTATCCTATCCTATCCTCTATCCTATCCTATCCTCTATCCTATCCTATCCTCTATCCTATGCTCTGTTCGATCCTATCCTCTATTATATCCTATCCTCTATCCTATACTATCCTCTATCCTATCCTATCCTATATCCTATCCTATCCTATCCTCTATCCTATCCTATCCTGTATCCTATCCTATCCTCTATCCTATCCTATCCTCTATCCTATCCTATCCTCTATCCTATCCTATCCTCTATCCTTTCCACTATCCTATCGTATCCTCCATCATATCCTATTCTCTATCCTATCCTATCCTCTATCCTATCCTATCCTCTATCCTATCATATCCTCTATCCTATCCTATCCTCTATCCTATCCTATCCTCTATCCTATCCTATCCTCTATCCTATCCTATCCTCTATCTTATCCTATCCTCTACCCTATCCAATCACCTATCCTATCCTCTATCCGATCCTATCCTCTATCCTATCCTATCCTCTATCGTCTTCTATCCTCTATCCTATCCAATCCCCTGTCCTATCCTCTATCCTACCCTGCCATCAATCCTATCGAATCCTCTATCCTAACCTATCGTGTATCCTATAATATCCTCTATCCTATCGAATCCTCTATCCTATCGTATCCTCTACCTTATCCTATCCTCTATCCTATTCTATACTCTATCCTATCCTATCCTCTATCCTATCCTATCCTCTATCCTATCCTATCCTCTATCCTATCCTATTCTCTATCCAATCCCCTATCCGATCCTCTATCCTATCTTATCATCTATCCTATCCTATCATCTTTCCTATCCTATCCTCTATCCAACGAATCCCCTATCCTATCCTCTATCGGATCCTATCCTCTATTATATCCTATCCTCTATCCTATCCTATCCTTTATCCTATCCTATCCAATCACCTATCCTATCCTCTATCCGATACTATCCTCTAACCTATCCTATCCTCTGTCCTATCCAATCCTCTATCCTATCCTCTATCCTATCCTATCCTCTATCCTATCCTAACCTCTATCCTATCCTATCCTCTATCCTATCGAATCCTCTATCCTAACCTATCGTGTATCCTATAATATCCTCTATCCTATCGAATCCTCTATCCTATCCTCTATCCTATCCTCTATCTTATCCTCTATCCTATCCTATCCTCTATCCTATCCTCTATCCTATCCTATCCTCAATGCAATCCTGTATTCTATCCAATCCTCTATCCTATCCTATCCTCTATCCTATCCTGTCCGCTATCCTATCCGCTATCCTATCCTATCCTCTATCCTATCCTATCCTCTGTCCTATCCTATCCTCTATCCTATCCTATCCTCTATCCTATCCTATCCTCTATCCTATCGTATCCTCTATCCTATCCTATCCTCTATCCTATCCTATCTTATATCCTATCCTATCCTCTATCCTATCCTATCCTCTATCCTATCCTATCCTCTATCCTATCCTATCCTCTATCCTATCCTATCCTCTATCCTATCCTATCCTCTATCCTATCCTATCCTCTATCCTATCCTATCCTCTATCCTATCCTATCCTCTATCCTATCCTATCCTCTATCCTATCCTATCCTCTATCCTATCCTATCCTCTATCCTCTATCCTCTATCCTCTATCCTATCCTATCCTCTATCCTATCCTATCCTCTATCCTATCCTATCCTCTATCCTATCCTATCCTCTATCCTAACCTATCCTCTATCCTATCCTATCCTCTATCCTCTATCCTTTCCTCTATCCTATCCTATCCTCTATCCTCTCCTATACTCTATCCTATCCTATCCTATATCCTATCCTATCCTCTATCCTATCCTCTATCCTATCCTCTATCCTATCCTATCCTCCATCCTATCCTATCCTCTATCCTATCCTATTCTCTATCCTATCCTATCCTCTATCCTATCATATCCTCTATCCTATCCTATCCTCTATCCTATCCTATCCTCTATAATATACTATCCTCTATCCTATCCTATCCTCTATCCTATCGAATCCTCTATCCTAACCTATCGTGTATCCTATAATATCCTCTATCCTATCGAATCCACTATCCTATCCTCTATCGTATCCTCTATCCTATCCTCTATCCTATCCTATCCTCAATGCAATCCTGTATTCTATCCAATCCTCTATCCTATCCTATCCTCTATCCTATCTTATCCTCTATCCTATCCTATCCTCTATCCTATCCTATCCTCTATCCTATCCTATCCTCTATCCTAACCTATCCTCTATCCTATCCTATCCACTATCCTATCCTATCCTCTATCCTATCCTATCCTCTATCCTATCCTATCCTCTATCCTATCCTATCCTCTATCCTATCCTATCCTCTATCCTATCCTATCCTCTATCCTATCCTATCCACTATCCTATCCTATCCTCTATCCTATCCTATCCTCTATCCTATCCTATCCTCTATCCTATCCTATCCTCTATCCTATCCTATCCTCTATCCTTTCCTCTATCCTATCGTATCCTCTATCCTATCCTATCCTCTATCCTATCCTATCCTCTATCCTATCCTATCCTCTATCCTATCCTCTATCCTATCCAATCATCTATCCTATCCTCTATCCGATCCTATCCTCTATCCTATCCTATCCTCTATCCGATCCTACTCTCTATCCTATCAAATCATCTATCATATCCTCTATCCTATCCTACCCATTATCCTATTCTATACTCTATCCTATCCTATCCGCTATCCTATCCGCTATCCTATCCGCTATCCTATCCGCTATCCTCTATCCTATAATATCCCCTATCCTATCCTATCCTCTATCCTATCCTATCCTCTATCCTATCCTGTCCTCTATCCTATCCTATCCTCTATCCTATCCTATTCTCTATCCAATCCCCTATCCGATCCTATCCTCTATCCTATCCTATCTTCTATCGTCTTCTATCCTCTATCCTATCCAATCCCCTGTCCTATCCTCTATCCTATCCTGCCCTCTATCCTATCGAATCCTCTATCCTAACCTATCGTGTATCCTATAATATCCTCTATCCTATCGAATCCTCTATCCTATCGAATCCTCTATCCTATCCTCTATCCTATCCTCTATCCTATCCTATCCTCAATGCAATCCTGTATTCTATCCAATCCTCTATCCTATCCTATCCTCTATCCTATCCTGTCCGCTATCCTATCCGCTATCCTATCCGCTATCCTATCCGCTATCCTAACCTATCCTCTATCCTATAATATCCCCTATCCTATCCTATCCACTATCCTATCCTATCCTCTATCTTATCCTATCCTCTATCCTATCCTATTCTCTATCCAATCACCTATCCGATGCTCTATCCTATCCTATCCTCTATCCTATCCTATCCTCTATCCTATCCTATCCTCTATCCTATCCTATCCTCTATCCTATCCTATCCTCTATCCTATCCTATCCTCTATCCTATCCTATCCTATCCTCTATCCTATCCTATCCTCTATCCTTTCCTCTATCCTATCGTATCCTCTATCCTATCCTATCCTCTATCCTATCCTATCCTCTATCCTATCCTATCCTCTATCCTATCCTCTATCCTATCCAATCATCTATCCTATCCTCTATCCGATCCTATCCTCTATCCTATCCTATCCTCTATCCGATCCTACTCTCTATCCTATCAAATCATCTATCATATCCTCTATCCTATCCTACCCATTATCCTATTCTATACTCTATCCTATCCTATCCGCTATCCTATCCGCTATCCTATCCGCTATCCTATCCGCTATCCTCTATCCTATAATATCCCCTATCCTATCCTATCCTCTATCCTATCCTATCCTCTATCCTATCCTATGCTCTATCCTATCCTATCCTCTATCCTATCCTATTCTCTATCCAATCCCCTATCCGATCCTATCCTCTATCCTATCCTATCCTCTATCGTCTTCTATCCTCTATCCTATCCAATCCCCTGTCCTATCCTCTATCCTATCCTGCCCTCTATCCTATCGAATCCTCTATCCTAACCTATCGTGTATCCTATAATATCCTCTATCCTATCGAATCCTCTATCCTATCGAATCCTCTATCCTATCCTCTATCCTATCCTCTATCCTATCCTATCCTCAATGCAATCCTGTATTCTATCCAATCCTCTATCCTATCCTATCCTCTATCCTATCCTGTCCGCTATCCTATCCGCTATCCTATCCGCTATCCTATCCGCTATCCTAACCTATCCTCTATCCTATAATATCCCCTATCCTATCCTATCCACTATCCTATCCTATCCTCTATCTTATCCTATCCTCTATCCTATCCTATTCTCTATCCAATCCCCTATCCGATGCTCTATCTTATCTTATCATCTATCCTATCCTATCCTCAATCCTATCCAATCCCCTATCCTATCCTCTATCGTATCCGATCCTCAATTCTATCCTATCGTGTATATTATCGTATCCTCTATCCTATCCTACCCTCTATCCTAGAATATCATCTATCCTATCCTATCCTCTATCCTAACCTATCCTCAAACCTATCCTATCCTCAATCCTATCCTATCCTCCATCCTATCCTATCCTCTATCCTATCCAATCCTCTATCCTATCCTATCCTCTATCCTATCCTATCCTCTATCCTATCCTATCCTCTATCTTATCCTATCCTCTATCCTATCCTATCCTCTATCCTATCCTATCCTATCCTATCCTCTAACCTATCCTATCCTCTATCCTATCCTATCCTATCCTCTATCCTATCAGATCCTCTATCGTATCCTCTATCCTATCCTATCCCCTATTTTATCCTATCCTCCATCCTATCCTATCCTCTATCGTATCCTATCCTCTATCATATCCTATCATCTATCCTATCCTATCCTCTATCGTCTCCTATCCTCTATCCTATCCAATCCCCTATCCTATCCTATCCTCTATCATATCCTATCATCTATCCTATCCTATCCTCTATCGTCTCCTATCCTCTATCCTATCCAATCCCCTACCCTATCCTCTATCCTATCCTATCCTCTATAATATCGTATCCTCTATCCTATCCTATCCTCTATCCTATTCTATCCTCTATCGTATGCAATCCTCTATCACATCCAATCCTCTATCCGATCCTCTATTCGATCCAATACTATATCCTATCCAATCCTCTATCCTATCCTCTATCTAATCCTATCCTCTATCCTATCCTATCCTCTATCCTATCCTATCCTATCCTCTCTCCTATCCTATCCTCTATCCTATCCTATCCTATCCTCTATCCTATAATATCCTCTATCCTATCGTATCGTGTATATTATCGTATCCTCTATCCTATCCTACCCTGTATCCTAGAATATCATCTATCCTATCCTATCCTCTATCCTAACCTATCTTCAAACCTATCCTATCCTCAATCCTATCCTATCCTCCATCCTATCCAATCCTCTATCCTATCCAATCCTCTATCTTATCCTATCCTTTATCCTATCCTATCCTCTATCCTATCCTATCCTCTATCCTATCCTCTATCCTATCCTCTATCCTATCCTCTATCCTATCGTCTATCCTATCCTATCCTCTATCCTATCCTATCCTCTATCCTATCCTATCCTCTATCCTATCCTATTCTCTATCCTATCCTATCCTCTATCCTATCATATCCTCTATCCTATCCTATCCTCTATCCTATCCTATCCTCTATAATATACTATCCTCTATCCTATCCTATCCTCTATCCTATCGAATCCTCTATCCTAACCTATCGTGTATCCTATAATATCCTCTATCCTATCGAATCCACTATCCTATCCTCTATCGTATCCTCTATCCTATCCTCTATCCTATCCTATCCTCAATGCAATCCTGTATTCTATCCAATCCTCTATCCTATCCTATCCTCTATCCTATCTTATCCTCTATCCTATCCTATCCTCTATCCTATCCTATCCTCTATCCTATCCTATCCTCTATCCTAACCTATCCTCTATCCTATCCTATCCACTATCCTATCCTATCCTCTATCCTATCCTATCCTCTATCCTATCCTACCCTCTATCCTATCCTATCCTCTATCCTATCCAGTCACGTATCCTATCCTCTATCCTATCCTATCCTCTATCCAACCCAATCCCCTATCCTATCCTCTGTTCGATCCTATCCTCTATTATATCCTATCCTCTATCCTATCCTATCCTCTATCCTATCCTATTATCTATCCTATCCTATCCTCTATCCTATCCTATCCTCTATCCTATCCTATCCACTATCCTATCCTATCCTCTATCCTATCCTATCCTCTATCCTATCCTATCCTCTATCCTATCCTATCCTCTATCCTATCCTATCCTCTATCCTTTCCTCTATCCTATCGTATCCTCTATCCTATCCTATCCTCTATCCTATCCTATCCTCTATCCTATCCTATCCTCTATCCTATCCTCTATCCTATCCAATCATCTATCCTATCCTCTATCCGATCCTATCCTCTATCCTATCCTATCCTCTATCCGATCCTACTCTCTATCCTATCAAATCATCTATCATATCCTCTATCCTATCCTACCCATTATCCTATTCTATACTCTATCCTATCCTATCCGCTATCCTATCCGCTATCCTATCCGCTATCCTATCCGCTATCCTCTATCCTATAATATCCCCTATCCTATCCTATCCTCTATCCTATCCTATCCTCTATCCTATCCTATCCTCTATCCTATCCTATCCTCTATCCTATCCTATTCTCTATCCAATCCCCTATCCGATCCTATCCTCTATCCTATCCTATCCTCTATCGTCTTCTATCCTCTATCCTATCCAATCCCCTGTCCTATCCTCTATCCTATCCTGCCCTCTATCCTATCGAATCCTCTATCCTAACCTATCGTGTATCCTATAATATCCTCTATCCTATCGAATCCTCTATCCTATCGAATCCTCTATCCTATCCTCTATCCTATCCTCTATCCTATCCTATCCTCAATGCAATCCTGTATTCTATCCAATCCTCTATCCTATCCTATCCTCTATCCTATCCTGTCCGCTATCCTATCCGCTATCCTATCCGCTATCCTATCCGCTATCCTAACCTATCCTCTATCCTATAATATCCCCTATCCTATCCTATCCACTATCCTATCCTATCCTCTATCTTATCCTATCCTCTATCCTATCCTATTCTCTATCCAATCACCTATCCGATGCTCTATCCTATCCTATCCTCTATCCTATCCTATCCTCTATCCTATCCTATCCTCTATCCTATCCTATCCTCTATCCTATCCTATCCTCTATCCTATCCTATCCTCTATCCTATCCTATCCTCTATCCTATCCTATCCTCTATCCTATCCTATCCTCTATCCTTTCCTCTATCCTATCGTATCCTCTATCCTATCCTATCCTCTATCCTATCCTATCCTCTATCCTATCCTATCCTCTATCCTATCCTCTATCCTATCCAATCATCTATCCTATCCTCTATCCGATCCTATCCTCTATCCTATCCTATCCTCTATCCGATCCTACTCTCTATCCTATCAAATCATCTATCATATCCTCTATCCTATCCTACCCATTATCCTATTCTATACTCTATCCTATCCTATCCGCTATCCTATCCGCTATCCTATGCGCTATCCTATCCGCTATCCTCTATCCTATAATATCCCCTATCCTATCCTATCCTCTATCCTATCCTATCCTCTATCCTATCCTATGCTCTATCCTATCCTATCCTCTATCCTATCCTATTCTCTATCCAATCCCCTATCCGATCCTATCCTCTATCCTATCCTATCCTCTATCGTCTTCTATCCTCTATCCTATCCAATCCCCTGTCCTATCCTCTATCCTATCCTGCCCTCTATCCTATCGAATCCTCTATCCTAACCTATCGTGTATCCTATAATATCCTCTATCCTATCGAATCCTCTATCCTATCGAATCCTCTATCCTATCCTCTATCCTATCCTCTATCCTATCCTATCCTCAATGCAATCCTGTATTCTATCCAATCCTCTATCCTATCCTATCCTCTATCCTATCCTGTCCGCTATCCTATCCGCTATCCTATCCGCTATCCTATCCGCTATCCTAACCTATCCTCTATCCTATAATATCCCCTATCCTATCCTATCCACTATCCTATCCTATCCTCTATCTTATCCTATCCTCTATCCTATCCTATTCTCTATCCAATCCCCTATCCGATGCTCTATCTTATCTTATCATCTATCCTATCCTATCCTCAATCCTATCCAATCCCCTATCCTATCCTCTATCGTATCCGATCCTCAATTCTATCCTATCGTGTATATTATCGTATCCTCTATCCTATCCTACCCTCTATCCTAGAATATCATCTATCCTATCCTATCCTCTATCCTAACCTATCCTCAAACCTATCCTATCCTCAATCCTATCCTATCCTCCATCCTATCCTATCCTCTATCCTATCCAATCCTCTATCCTATCCTATCCTCTATCCTATCCTATCCTCTATCCTATCCTATCCTCTATCTTATCCTATCCTCTATCCTATCCTATCCTCTATCCTATCCTATCCTATCCTATCCTCTAACCTATCCTATCCTCTATCCTATCCTATCCTATCCTCTATCCTATCAGATCCTCTATCGTATCCTCTATCCTATCCTATCCCCTATTTTATCCTATCCTCCATCCTATCCTATCCTCTATCGTATCCTATCCTCTATCATATCCTATCATCTATCCTATCCTATCCTCTATCGTCTCCTATCCTCTATCCTATCCAATCCCCTATCCTATCCTATCCTCTTTCATATCCTATCATCTATCCTATCCTATCCTCTATCGTCTCCTATCCTCTATCCTATCCAATCCCCTACCCTATCCTCTATCCTATCCTATCCTCTATAATATCGTATCCTCTATCCTATCCTATCCTCTATCCTATTCTATCCTCTATCGTATGCAATCCTCTATCACATCCAATCCTCTATCCGATCCTCTATTCGATCCAATACTATATCCTATCCAATCCTCTATCCTATCCTCTATCTAATCCTATCCTCTATCCTATCCTATCCTCTATCCTATCCTATCCTATCCTCTCTCCTATCCTATCCTCTATCCTATCCTATCCTATCCTCTATCCTATAATATCCTCTATCCTATCGTATCGTGTATATTATCGTATCCTCTATCCTATCCTACCCTGTATCCTAGAATATCATCTATCCTATCCTATCCTCTATCCTAACCTATCTTCAAACCTATCCTATCCTCAATCCTATCCTATCCTCCATCCTATCCAATCCTCTATCCTATCCAATCCTCTATCTTATCCTATCCTTTATCCTATCCTATCCTCTATCCTATCCTATCCTCTATCCTATCCTCTATCCTATCCTCTATCCTATCCTCTATCCTATCGTCTATCCTATCCTATCCTCTATCCTATCCTATCCTCTATCCTATCCTATCCTATCCTCTATCCTATCCTATCCTCTATCCTATCCTATCCTCTATCCTATCCTATCCTCTATCCTATCCTATCCTCTATCCTATCCTATCCTCTATCCTATCAAATCCCCTATCCTATCCTCTATCGTATCCGATCCTCAATCCTATCCTATCGTGTATATTATCGTATCCTCTATCCTATCCTACCCTCTATCCTATAATAACATCTATCCTATCCTATCCTCTATCCTATCCTATCCTCAATCCTATCCTTCCCTCTATCCTATCCTATCCTCTATAATATCCTATCCTCTATCCTATCCTATCCCCTATCCTATCCTCCATCCTATCCTATCCTCTACCCTATCCTATTCTCTATCCTATCCAATATCCTATCCTATCCTCCATCCTATCCTATCCTCTGTCCTATCCAATCCCCTATCCTATACTCTATCCTATTCTATCCTCTATCGTATGCAATCCTCTATCCCATCCAATCCTCTATCCGATCCTCTATTCTATCCAATACTCTATCCTATCCTCTATCTAATCCTATCCTCTATCCTATCCTATCCTCTATCCTATCCTATCCTATCCTCTATCCTATCCTATCCTATCCTCTATCCTATAATATCCTCTATCCTATCCTATCGTGTATATTATCGTATCCTCTATCCTATCCTACCCTGTATCCTAGAATATCATCTATCCTATCCTATCCTCTATCCTAACCTATCTTCAAACCTATCCTATCCTCAATCCTATCCTATCCTCCATCCTATCCTATCCTCTATCCTATCCAATCCTCTATCCTATCCTATCCTCTATCCTATCCTCTATCCTATCCTCTATCCTATCGTCTATCCTATCATATCCTCTATCCTATCCTATCCTCTATCCTATCCTATCCTCTATCCTATCCTATCCTCTATCCTATCCTATCCTCTATCCTATCAAATCCCCTAACCTATCCTCTATCGTATCCGATCCTCAATCCTATCCTATCGTGTATATTATCGTATCCTCTATCCTATCCTACCCTCTATCCTATAATATCATCTATCCTATCCTACCCTCTATCCTATCCTATCCTCAATCCTATCCTTCCCTCTATCCTATCCTATCCTCTATCCTATCCTCTATCCTATCCTCCATCCTATCCTATCCTCTACCCTATCCTATTCTCTATCCTATCCAATATCCTATCCTATCCTCCATCCTATCCTATCCTCTATCCTATCCTATCCACTATCCTATCCTATCTTCTATCCTATCCTATCCTCTATCCTATCCTACCCTCTATCCTATCCTATCCTCTATCCTATCCAGTCACCTATCCTATCCTCTATCCTATCCTATCCTCTATCCAACCCAATCCTCTATCCTATCCTCTGTTCGATCCTATCCTCTATTATATCCTATCCTCTATCCTATCCTATCCTCTATCCTATCCTATCCTCTATCCTATCCTATCCTCTATCCTATCCTATCCTCTATCCTATCCTATCCTCTATCCTATCCTATCCTCTATCCTATCCTCTATCCTATCCTATCCTCTATCCTATCCTATCCTCTATCCTATCCTATCCTCTATCCTATCCTCTATCCTATCCTATCCTCTATCCTATCCTATCCTCTATCCAATCCAATCCCCTATCCTATCCTCTATTATATCCTATCCTCTATCCTATCCTATCCTCTATCCTATCCTATCCTCTATGCTATCCTATCCTTTATCCTATCCTCTATCCTATCCTATCCTCTATCCTATCCTATCCTCTATCCTATCCTATCCTCTATCCTTTCCTCTATCCTATCGTATCCTCTATCCTATCCTATCCTCTATCCTATCCTATCCTCTATCCTATCCTATCCGCTATCCTATCCTATCCTCTATCCTATCCTATCCTCTATCCTATCCTATCCTCTCTAATATCGTATCCTGTATCCTATCCTATCCTGTATCCTATCCTATATCCTATCCTCTATCCTATCCTATCCTCTGGCCTGACGTATCCACTAGCCCCTATCCTATCCTCTATCCTATCCAATCCTCTATCGTATCCTCTATCCTATCCTATCCCCTATTTTATCCTATCCTCCATCCTATCCTATCCTCTATCGTATCCTATCCTCTATCATATCCTGTCATCTATCCTATCCTATCCTCTATCGTCTCCTATCCTCTATCCTATCCAATCCCCTATCCTATCCTCTATCCTATCCTATCCTCTATAATATCGTATCCTCTATCATATTCTATCCTCTATCCTATAATATTATCTATCCTATCCTATTCCCTATCCTACCCTATCCTCTATCGTATCCTATCCTCTACCCTATCCAATCCCACATCCTATCCTCTATCCTATCCTATCCAATCCCCTATCCTATCCTCTATCCTATCCTATCCCCTACCTTATCCGCTATCCTATCATATCCTCTATCCTATCCTATTCCCTATCCTACCCTATCCTCTATCGTATCCTATCCTCTACCCTATCCAATCCCACATCCTATCCTCTATCCTATCCTATCCAATCCCCTATCCTATCCCCTATCCTATACTATTCTCTATCCTATCCTATCCCCTACCTTATCCGCTATCCTATCTTATCCTCTATCCTATCCTATCTTCAATCATATCCTACCCTCTATCGTATCCTATCCTCTATCGTATTATATCCTCTATCGTATCCTATCCTCTTTCCCATAATTTTATCTATCCTATCCTATCCTCTATCCTACCCTATCCTCTATCCTATCTTATCTTCTGTCCTATCATATCCTCTATCCTATCCTATCCTCTATCCTATCCTATCCCCTATAATATCCTATCCTCTATCCTATCCTATCCTCTATCCTCTCCTATCCTCTATCCTATGCAATCCCCTATCCTATCCTCTATCCTATCCTATCCTCTACCCCATCCAATCCTCTATCCTATCCTCTATTCTATACTATACTCTATCCTATCCTATCCTCTATCCTATCCTATGCTCTATCCTATCCTATCCTCTATCCTATCCTATCCTCTATCCTATCCTCTATCCTATCCTCTATCCTATCCTATCCTCTATCCTATCCTATTCCCTATCCTATTCCCTATCCTATCCTATCCTCTATCCTATCCTATCCACTATCCTATCCTATCCTCTATCCTATCCTATCCTCTATCCTATCCTATTCTCTATCCTATCCTATCCTCTATCCTATCCTATCCTCTATCCTATCTTATCCTCTATCCTATCCTATCCTCTATCCTATCCTCTATCCTATCCTATCCTCTATCCTATCCTCTATCCTATCCTATCCTCTATCCTATCCAACCACCTATCCTATCCTGTATCCGATCCTATCCTCTATCCTATCCAATCATCTATCCTATCCTCTATCCTATCCTATTCTCTATCCAATCTCCTATCCGATGCTCTATCCAATCTTATCATCTATCCTATCCTATCCTCAATCTTATCCTATCCTCTATCCTATCCTATCCTCTATCCTATTCTATACTCTATCCTATCCTATCCTCTATCCTATCCTATCCTCTATCCTATCCTATCCTCTCTCCTATCCTATCTTCTATCCTATCCTATCCTCTATCCTATCCTATCCTCTATCCTATCCTATCCTCTATCCTATCCTATCCTCTATCCTATCCTATCCTCTATCCTATCCTATCCTCTATCCTATCCTATCCTCTATCCTATCCTATCCTCTATCCTATCCTATCCTCTATCCTATCCTATCCTCTATCCTATCCTATCCTCTATCCTATCCTATCCTCTATCCTATCCTCTACCCTATCCTATCCTCTATCCTATCCTATCCAATAATATCCTATCCTATAACATCGTATCCTCTATCATATTCTATCCTCTATCCTATAATATTATCTATCCTATGCTTTTCCCTATCCTACCCTATCCTCTATCGTATCATATCCTCTACCCTATCCAATCCCACATCCTATCCTCTATCCTATCCTATCCAATCCCCTATCCTATCCTCTATCCTATACTATTCTCTATCCTATCCGATCCCCTACCTTATCCGCTATCCTATCTTATCCTCTATCCTATCCTATCTTCAATCATATCCTACCCTCTATCGTATCCTATCCTCTATCGTATTATATCCTCTATCATATCCTATCCTCTTTCCCATAATTTTATCTATCCTATCCTATCCTCTATCCTACCCTATCCTCTATCCTATCTTATCTTCTGTCCTATCATATCCTCTATCCTATCCTATCCTCTATCCTATCCTATCCCCTATAATATCGCATCCTCTATCCTATCCTATCCTGTATCCTCTCCTATCCTCTATCCTATCGAATCAACTATCCTATCCTCCATCCTATCCTATCCTCTACGCTATCCTATTCTCTATCCTATCCAATATCCTATCCTATCCTCTGTCCTATCCAACCCCCTATCCTATCCTCTATCCTATTCTATCCTCTATCGTATGCAATCCTCTATCCCATCCAATCCTCTATCCTATCCTCTATTCTATCCAATACTCTATCCTATCCTATCCTCTATCCTATCCTCTATCTAATCCTATCCTCTATCCTATCCTATCCTCTCTAATATCGTATCCTGTATCCTATCCTATCCTGTATCCTATCCTATATCCTATCCTCTATCCTATCCTATCCTCTGGCCTGACGTATCCACTAGCCCCTATCCTATCCTCTATCCTATCCAATCCTCTATCGTATCCTCTATCCTATCCTATCCCCTATTTTATCCTATCATCTATCCTATCCTATCCTCTATCGTCTCCTATCCTCTATCCTATCCAATCCCCTATCCTATCCTCTATCCTATCCTATCCTCTATAATATCGTATCCTCTATCATATTCTATCCTCTATCCTATAATATTATCTATCCTATTCTATTCCCTATCCTACCCTATCCTCTATCGTATCCTATCCTCTACCCTATCCAATCCCACATCCTATCCTCTATCCTATCCTATCCAATCCCCTATCCTATCCTCTATCCTATACTATTCTCTATCCTATCCTATCCCCTTCCTTATCCGCTATCCTATCATATCCTCTATCCTATCCTATCTTCAATCATATCCTACCCTCTATCGTATCCTATCCTCTATCGTATTATATCCTCTATCAAATCCTATCCTCTTTCCCATAATTTTATCTATCCTATCCTATCCTCTACCCTACCCTATCCTCTATCCTATCTTATCTTCTGTCCTATCATATCCTCTATCCTATCCTATCCTCTATCCTATCCTATCCTCTATCCTATCCTATCCTCTATCCTATCCTATCCTATCCTCTATCCTATCCACCTCCTATCCTATCCTCTATAATATCGTATCCTCTATCCTATCCTATCCTCTATCCTCTCCTATGCTCTATCCTATCGAATCCCCTATCCTATCCTCTATCCTATCCTATCCTCTACCCTATCCTATTCTCTATCCTATCCGCCATCCTATCCTATCCTCTATCCTATCCTATCCTCTATCCTATCCTATCCTCTTTCCTATCCTCTATCCTATCCTATCCTCTATCCTATCCTATACTCTATCCTATTCTATCCTCTATCGTATGCAATCCTCTATCCCATCCAATCCTCTATCCGATCCTCTATTCGATCCAATACTCTATCCTATCCAATCCTCTATCCTATCCTCTATCTAATCCTATCCTCCATCCTATCCTATCCTCTATCCTATCCTATCCTATCCTCTATCCTATCCTATCCTCTATCCTATCCTATCCTATCCTCTATCCTATAATATCCTCTATCCTATCCTATCGTGTATATTATCGTATCCTCTATCCTATCCTACCCTGTATCCTAGAATATCATCTATCCTATCCTATCCTCTATCCTAACCTATCTTCAAACCTATCCTATCCTCAATCCTATCCTATCCTCCATCCTATCCTATCCTCTATCCTATCCAATCCTCTATCTTATCCTATCCTTTATCCTATCCTATCCTCTATCCTATCCTATCCTCTATCCTATCCTCTATCCTATCCTCTATCCTATCCTCTATCCTATCGTCTATCCTATCCTATCCTCTATCCTATCCTATCCTCTATCCTATCCTATCCCCTATCCTATCCTATCCTCTATCCTATCCTATCCTCTATCCTATCCTATCCTCTATCCTATCCTATCCTCTATCCTATCCAATCCCCTATACTATCCTCTATCGTATCCGATCCTCAATCCTATCCTATCGTGTATATTATCGTATCCTCTATCCTATCCTACCCTCTATCCTATAATATCATCTATCCTATCCTATCCTCTATCCTATCCTATCCTCTATCCTATCCTATCCTATCCTCTATCCTATAATATCCTCTATCCTATCCTATCGTGTATATTATCGTATCCTCTATCCTATCCTACCCTGTATCCTAGAATATCATCTATCCTATCCTATCCACTATCCTATCCTCTATCCTATCCTCTATCCTATCCTATCCTCTATCCTATCCTATCCTCTATCCTATCCTATCTTCTATCGTATCCTATCCTCTATCCTATCAAATCCCCTATCCTATCCTCTATCCTATCCTATCCTTTATCCTATCCTATCCTATCCTCTATCCTATCCTATCCTCTATCCTATCCTATCGTCTATCCTATACTATCCTCTATACTATCCAATCCTCTATCCTATCCATTCCTCTGTCCTATCATATCCTCTATCCTATAATATCCTCTATCCTATCCTATTCTCTATCTAATCCTCTATCCTATCCTATCCTCTATCCTATCCTATCCTCTATCCTATCCTATCCTCTATCCTATCCTATCTTCTATCCTATCCTATCCTCTATCCTATCATATGCTCTATCCTGTCCTATCTTCTATCCTATCCTATCCTCTATCCTATCCTATCCTGTATCCTATCCTATCCTCTATCCTATCCTATCTCCTATCCTATCCTATCCTCTATCCTATCCTATCCTCTATCCTATCCTATCCTCTATCCTATCCTATGCTCTATCCTATCCTATCTTCTATCGTATCCTATCCTCTATCCTATCAAATCCCCTATCCTATCCTCTATCCTATCCTATCCTATCCTCTATCCTATCCTATCCTCTATCCTATCCTATTCTCTATCCGATCCTATCCTCTATCCTATCCTATCCTCTACCCTATCCTCTATCCTATCCTCTATCCTATCCTCCACCCTATCCTATCCTCTATCCTATCCTATCCTCTATCCTATCCTATCCTCTATCCTATCCTATCCTCTATGCTATCCTATCCTCTATCCTATCCTATCCTCTATCCTATCCTATCCTCTATCCTATCCTATCCTCTATCCTACCCTATCATATATCCTATCAAATCCCCTATCCTATCCTCTATCCTATCGTATCCTCTATCCTATCCTATCTTCTATCCTATCATATCCTCTATCCTATCAAATCCCCTATCCTATCCTGTATCCTATCCTGTCCTCTATCCTATCCTATCCTCTATCCTATCCTATCCTCTATCCGATCCTATCCTCTATCCTATCCTATCCTCTATCCTATCCTCTATCCTATCCTATCCTCTATCCTATCCTATCCTCTATCCTACTCTATCCTCTATGCTATCCTATCCTCTATCCTATCCTATCCTCTATCCTATCCTATCCTCTATCCTACCCTATCCTCTATCCTATCCTATCCTCTATCCTATCCTATCCTCTATCCTACCCTATCCTCTATCCTATCCTATGCTCTATCCTATCCTATCGTCTATCCTATCCTCTATCCTATCCATTCCTCTGCCCTATCCTATCCTCTATCCTATCCTATCCTCTATCCTATCCTATCCTCTATCCTCTATCCGATCCTATCCTCTATCCTATCCTATCCTCTATCCTATCCTCTATCCTATCCTATCCTCTATCCTATCCTCTCCTCTATCCTATCCTATCGTCTATCCGATCCTATCCTCTATCCTATCCTATCCTCTATCCTATCCTATCCTCTATCCTATCCTATCCTCTATCCTATCCTATCCTCTATCCTATCTAATCCTATCCTCTATCCTATAATATCCTCTATCCTATCCTATCGTGTATATTATCGTATCCTCTATCCTATCCTACCCTCTATCCTAGAATATCATCTATCCTATCCTATCCTCTATCCTAACCTATCTTCAAACCTATCCTATCCTCAATCCTATCCTATCCTCCATCCTATCCTATCCTCTATCCTATCCTATCCTCTATCCTATCCTATCCTCTATCCTATCATATGCTCTATCCTGTCCTATCTTCTATCCTATCCTATCCTCTATCCTATCAAATCCCCTATCCTATCCTCTATCCTATCCTATCCTGTATCCTATCCTATCCTCTATCCTATCCTATCTCCTATCCTATCCTATCCTCTATCCTATCCTATCCTCTATCCTATCCTATCCTCTATCCTATCCTATCTTCTATCGTATCCTATCCTCTATCCTATCAAATCCCCTATCCTATCCTCTATCCTATCCTATCCTTTATCCTATCCTATCCTATCCTCTATCCTATCCTATCCTCTATCCTATCCTATCGTCTATCCTATACTATCCTCTATACTATCCAATCCTCTATCCTATCCATTCCTCTGTCCTATCATATCCTCTATCCTATAATATCCTCTATCCTATCCTATTCTCTATCTAATCCTCTATCCTATCCTATCCTCTATCCTATCCTATCCTCTATCCTATCCTATCCTCTATCCTATCCTATCTTCTATCCTATCCTATCCTCTATCCTATCATATGCTCTATCCTGTCCTATCTTCTATCCTATCCTATCCTCTATCCTATCCTATCCTGTATCCTATCCTATCCTCTATCCTATCCTATCTCCTATCCTATCCTATCCTCTATCCTATCCTATCCTCTATCCTATCCTATCCTCTATCCTATCCTATGCTCTATCCTATCCTATCTTCTATCGTATCCTATCCTCTATCCTATCAAATCCCCTATCCTATCCTCTATCCTATCCTATCCTATCCTCTATCCTATCCTATCCTCTATCCTATCCTATTCTCTATCCGATCCTATCCTCTATCCTATCCTATCCTCTACCCTATCCTCTATCCTATCCTCTATCCTATCCTCCACCCTATCCTATCCTCTATCCTATCCTATCCTCTATCCTATCCTATCCTCTATCCTATCCTATCCTCTATGCTATCCTATCCTCTATCCTATCCTATCCTCTATCCTATCCTATCCTCTATCCTATCCTATCCTCTATCCTACCCTATCATATATCCTATCAAATCCCCTATCCTATCCTCTATCCTATCGTATCCTCTATCCTATCCTATCTTCTATCCTATCATATCCTCTATCCTATCAAATCCCCTATCCTATCCTGTATCCTATCCTGTCCTCTATCCTATCCTATCCTCTATCCTATCCTATCCTCTATCCGATCCTATCCTCTATCCTATCCTATCCTCTATCCTATCCTCTATCCTATCCTATCCTCTATCCTATCCTATCCTCTATCCTACTCTATCCTCTATGCTATCCTATCCTCTATCCTATCCTATCCTCTATCCTATCCTATCCTCTATCCTACCCTATCCTCTATCCTATCCTATCCTCTATCCTATCCTATCCTCTATCCTACCCTATCCTCTATCCTATCCTATGCTCTATCCTATCCTATCGTCTATCCTATCCTCTATCCTATCCATTCCTCTGCCCTATCCTATCCTCTATCCTATCCTATCCTCTATCCTATCCTATCCTCTATCCTCTATCCTATCCTATCCTCTATCCTATCGTATCCTCTATCCTATCCTATCCTCTATCCTATCCTATCCTCTATCCTATCCTATCCTCTATCCTATCCTCTATCCTATCCTCTATCCTATCCTATCCTCTATCCTACCCTATCCTCTATCCTATCCTATCCTCTATACTATCCTATCCTCTATCATATCGTATCCTCTATCCTATCCTATCTTCTATCCTATCCTATCCTCTATCCTATCAAATCCCCTATCCTATCCTCTATCCTATCCTATCCTGTATCCTACCCAATCCTCTATCCTATCCTATCATCTATCCTCAAGTCTATCCTTTCCTGTATCCTATCGAATCCTCTATCCTATTCTATCCTCTATCCTATCCTATCCTCTATCCTATCCTCTATCCTATCCTATCCTCTATCCTATCCTATCCTCTATCCTACTCTATCCTCTATGCTATCCTATCCTCTATCCTATCCTATCCTCTATCCTATCCTATCCTCTATCCTACCCTATCCTCTATCCTATCCTATCCTCTATCCTATCCTATCCTCTATCCTACCCTATCCTCTATCCTATCCTATGCTCTATCCTATCCTATCGTCTATCCTACCCTCTATCCTATCCATTCCTCTGCCCTATCCTATCCTCTATCCTATCCTATCCTCTATCCTATCCTATCCTCTATCCTATCAAATCCCCTATCCTATCCTCTATCCTATCCCATCCTCTATCCTATCCTATCCTCTATCCTATCCTAACCTCTATGCTATCCTATCCTCTATCCGATCCTATCCTCTATCCTATCCTATCCTCTATCCTATCCTCTATCCTATCCTCTATCCTATCCTATCCTCTATCCTATCCTATCCTCTATCCTATCCTATCGTCTATCCGATCCTATCCTCTATCCTATCCTATCCTCTATCCTATCCTATCGTCTATCCTATCCTATCCTCTACCCTACCCTATCCTCTATCCTATCCTATGCTCTATCCTATCCTATCGTCTATCCTATCCTCTATCCTATCCATTCCTCTGCCCTATCCTATCCTCTATCCTATCCTATCCTCTATCCTATCCTATCCTCTATCCTCTATCCTATCCTATCCTCTATCCTATCCTATCCTCTATCCTATCCTGTCCTCTATCCTATCCTATCCTCTATCCTATCCTATCCTCTATCCTATCCTATCCTCTATCCTATCCTATCCTCTATCCTATCCTATCCTCTATCCTATCCTATCCTCTATCCTATCCTATCCTCTATCCTATCAAATCCCCTATCCTATCCTCTATCCTATCCCATCCTCTATCCTATCCTATCCTCTATCCTATCCTATCCTCTATCCTATCCTATCCTCTATCCTATCAAATCCCCTATCCTATCCTCTATCCTATCCCATCCTCTATCCTATCCTATCCTCTATCCTATCCTAACCTCTATGCTATCCTATCCTCTATCCGATCCTATCCTCTATCCTATCCTATCCTCTATCCTATCCTCTATCCTATCCTATCCTCTATCCTATCCTCTCCTCTATCCTATCCTATCGTCTATCCGATCCTATCCTCTATCCTATCCTATCCTCTATCCTATCCTATCCTCTATCCTATCCTATCCTCTATCCTATCTAATCCTATCCTCTATCCTATAATATCCTCTATCCTATCCTATCGTGTATATTATCGTATCCTCTATCCTATCCTACCCTCTATCCTAGAATATCATCTATCCTATCCTATCCTCTATCCTAACCTATCTTCAAACCTATCCTATCCTCAATCCTATCCTATCCTCCATCCTATCCTATCCTCTATCCTATCCTATCCTCTATCCTATCCTATCCTCTATCCTATCATATGCTCTATCCTGTCCTATCTTCTATCCTATCCTATCCTCTATCCTATCAAATCCCCTATCCTATCCTCTATCCTATCCTATCCTGTATCCTATCCTATCCTCTATCCTATCCTATCTCCTATCCTATCCTATCCTCTATCCTATCCTATCCTCTATCCTATCCTATCCTCTATCCTATCCTATGCTCTATCCTATCCTATCTTCTATCGTATCCTATCCTCTATCCTATCAAATCCCCTATCCTATCCTCTATCCTATCCTATCCTATCCTCTATCCTATCCTATCCTCTATCCTATCCTATTCTCTATCCGATCCTATCCTCTATCCTATCCTATCCTCTATCCTATCCTCTATCCTATCCTCTATCCTATCCTCCATCCTATCCTATCCTCTATCCTATCCTATCCTCTATCCTATCCTATCCTCTATCCTATCCTATCCTCTATCCTATCCTATCCTCTATCCTATCCTATCCTCTATCCTATCCTATCCTCTATCCTATCCTATCCTCTATCCTATCCTATCCTCTATCCTACCCTATCATATATCCTATCAAATCCCCTATCCTATCCTCTATCCTATCGTATCCTCTATCCTATCCTATCTTCTATCCTATCATATCCTCTATCCTATCAAATCCCCTATCCTATCCTCTATCCTATCCTATCCTCTATCCTATCCTATCCTCTATCCTATCCTATCCTCTATACTATCCTATCCTCTATCCTATCCTCTATCCTAACCTCTATCCTATCCTATCCTCTATCCTATCCTATCCTGTATCCTATCCTATCCTCTATGCTATCCTATCCTCTATCCTATCCTATCCTCTATCCTATCCTATCCTCTATCCTATCCTATCCTCTATTCTATCCTATCCTCTATCCTATCCTATCCTCTATCCTCTATCCTATCCTATCCTCTATCCTATCCTATCCTCTATCCTATCCTATCCTCTATCCTATCCTATCCTCTATCCGATCCTATCCTCTATCCTATCCTATCCTCTATCCTATCCTATCCTCTATCCTATCCTATCGTCTATCCTATCCTATACTCTATCCTATCCTATCCTCTATCCTATCAAATCCCCTATCCTATCCTCTATCCTATCCTATCCTGTATCCTATCCTATTTTTTTTTTTTTTTTTTTTTTTTTTCGAGGAGGTAATCTCGTTACGGATACCCGAACCCCCCCCCGGGGGGGGTGGTCCGGGTTATGTGGGACTCCTCGGCTGGTTGGTGCAACGCCGAGTATACCCACTAACTCCTCCCCGTCCGTCCCTAGACTCCTGGGGGCACCCGTGCTCTGCGCGCGCATGTCAATCCGGTGTGCCCCCGCCTTAGCATACCACCCAGGGGGGGGACGCGGCCCCCTCCCGTACCTACTCTATCCGAAGGCACCACGCAACGGACGACGTGGCGCCTTCCCCCCCTGTTAGGCCGCCCGATGAGCTTCCGGGCCCCCGCCCGAGATGCCCGGCGGCCTCCGGGGACGCCGTTGGTGACCGAGTGTAAGGGGATATCCGATCCCCCGCCTCGAGATCATCAAGGGCGTCCCCGCTCGCGTCAGAGGCGTCGCAACGGGGGTACGCCCCCGGGGCGTACCCTGCGGCGCCTCCCCCCCCCCTTCGGCCGGGATCGTGATTACGCTCCCGATCCCGTTCCGCAGCCTCCTTCCGCAGCATAACCCGCTCGCAGAAGGAAGCGAACCCCCTCCACGCCTCCTCGCCACCGGCTGCCGCAGCGACGACAGCCGGGAGCGAGAGGTCGTGGCCCACCGCGCGCCGCAGGGCACGGCGCTCTCCCCCCCATGCCGGACACTCCTCCAGAGTGTGTTGCGCCGTGTGCCGCGGCTCGCCGCAGTGATGACACGCCTCCTCGGTCTCCCTCCCGATGCGACACAGGTAGTCGCCGAAGCACCCGTGCCCGCTCATCACCTGCGTCACACGGTAGGAGACCCTATGCCCCATCCATCCCCTGTTCCATTGATCGAACACCGGGAGGATGGCCCGAACGGCCCGCCTATCGCCCTCCCTCGTCCCGGGAAGGCTATCGCGCCACTCCCGGGCTGCGTGCCGCCGAGCATGTCGCCTGAGCTCATCCACCATGAGCCGCGCCTGATCCGGGGCCACCCCCCGGAGCCGGAGTTCCCTGGAGTGCGTATGCACATCCGCCAACACGCGGGCCTCCAGCTCGAGGGGGATCAGACCCGACATCACCATCGCCGTCGCGTATGAAATGGTGCGGTACCCCCGCACGATGCCTATGGCCAGCCTGCGCTCGATGCGACGCAGCAGCGACCGTGTGCCGCCACTGCGCCCCCTAGCCAAGACATCGTGCGCCCATACAGGGGCTCCGTACAGGACCAAAACTCGCACCACCACCGCGAACAGACGACGCACCCGTCCACAGGGTCCCCCGAGATTCGGGAGAAGGCGACCGAGCGCAGCGGTCGCCCTCTCCGCCCGGGGCGCCAGCGACTCAAGGTGGCGGTCAAAACGCCACCGGCCGTCAAGCTCGAGTCCCAGGTACCGCATCTGGGACCCGACCTTGACCATCCCCTCCCCCACGCAGATCCAGCACTGGGGAGGCGCCGCCAACCGGGCCGAGCGGAGAAACCACATGGCCCTGGTTTTCTCGACGGACACCTCTAGGCCCAGCGACCGGATCGCGCGCACCGCGCGCCACGCGCCGCGCTCCGCCAGGCAGATGGCCTCCTTCGCATACCTCCCGGTGGCCAATACCAGCGTGTCGTCGGCGTAACACGTCAGGCTGACCCCGGGAGGCATCTCCTCCCGCAGGACGCGATCGTACGCAAGATTCCACAGCAACGGGCCCAACACCGAGCCCTGCGGAACCCCGCGCACGACGCCCCTGCGCACCATCCCGTACCGGCCGGGATACTCTATACCCCTGTCGGAGAGATAGCTCCCGATCACCCTTCTGAGATACAGAGGCACCCGGTGGAAGACCAGGGCCTCCATTATCCGATCCCAGGGGACGGTGTTGAACGCGTTAGCGATATCCAAGGATATCGCCAACGCAACACCGCCCCCCCTCGTACAGGCCTCCGAGAGAGCCCTCACCCGCCGAATAGCGTCGACGGTGGAGAGACCCTCCCGGAAGCCGAATTGAACCCCGCTCAGATCGGGGACCCCTCCCGCCGACAGGTGCCGGACGAGGCGTCCAACGAGTACGCGCTCGAACAACTTCCCCGCCTCGTCCAGCAGACAAATTGGTCGGTACCCTGAGGGCGAGTCCCGGGACTTGCCCCCCTTCGGAAGGAGGACCAACCTGCCCGACTTCCACTCCGTGGGGAACACCCCCTCCCTCAGACAGCCGTTATACAGCTGCCGGAGTTCGGTGGCGAGTCCCCCCTCCAGGGCCAAGACCAACGCGCGGCCCGGCACCCCGTCCGGGCCCGGGGCCTTGCGGCCCACCCGCCGCGCCCTGGCCATCGCCTCACCCAGCTCGCCGGCCGACACCTCCCACTCTGCGGACCAGGAGAGAGGCTCCTGTTCCCAATGGGAGCGGCGCAGTTGTCCCCCCTCTCGCGGGAAGAGGGACGCCACCACTCCCTCGAGCAGGTGGGGGTCCATCGACTCCGTCACCGGAGGCGCCCACGCGCGCAGCTTGTTCATGACAAACTTGTACGGGCGCCCCCATGGATCGGAGTCCACCATGCCGACGAGCTCCGACCACGCGTCGGCCTTGGCCCGCGCGATAGCCCTGCGGAGAACCCCGAGCGCGGCTCGGTACTCCCCGCCGAGCCTCGCCGTCGCCTCCTCGTCGTCGCGCCTCCTACGCGCTCGGCCGTACCGACGCCGCGCGGCATTGCAGGCACGCCGGAGCTCCGCAATGCCGGCGGACCACCAGTACGCCGCCCTCCTGGGGGCGAACCGGCTGCGGGGCATGGCGGTGTCGCACACCGCCGTCATTACCTCCCGCAGCCGCCTCGCCCCTTGCGCAGGCGCCAGCTCGGACAGGGCCGGCCCCGTCCATGTCGCCGCGGCTACCGCGGCCCCGAACGCGTCCGCGTCCAGCCGCTTCAAGGCCCATCGCGGCCGTCGGTCCCCCCGGCCCGGCCGGGAATCCCGCGCGTGGAGGGTGGGCCACACGTCCATGACGATGGGCGTATGGTCTGACGCAATCTCTATCTCCTCGGCCACCCTCCATCCCGACACCCGGCGCACGGCCGAGGGAGTTCCCCATGTCAGATCGACAATCGAGACCCCCTGCGGACGCACGCACGTCGGCGTGGATCCCCGGTTAATCAACCGGAGATCCAGGCCGGCCGCCCAGGTTAACACCTCGCTACCCCTAGTGGTCGTCCTGGGACTCCCCCACGATACCGCGTGGGCATTGAAGTCTCCCAAAACGAGAACCGGGCGGGCGCTGCACCGCGCGATGCAGCTGTTCAGCCCGCCCAGGAACCCCCGAAATTGATCGAGGCCACAGCTCGGCGAGATGTAGATCCCGACAACCGCGATGTCCCCCCATTGCACCGCCACGAATCCCTCGCCCCGCTCCAGAAGGGAGACCGACGGGGACCCGGGGCGGCTTCCCGCCACTATTACTACGGAGCCGATCTCGTCCCCCACCCAGAAGGGGTGTTCGGGGATTGCGTACGGCTCCGCCGCAACTGCCAGCCCAGCCCCCCACTCGCGCACGGCTTGGACAAACAGGTCCTGTGCCGCGCGCGAGTGGTTGAGGTTCGCCTGCAGAACCGGAGTAGGATTAAAAGTACCTACTCTAACATGGGCTCTGCAGAGTCCCCTCCCTGGGAGGTCCGGGCCCCCGGCGCCGTCTGCGGCCGCTGCGCGGATGCAGCCCCAGACGCGCCCTTCTCTTTCGTCGCCGCGCGGCCCCTCTTGGGAGCCGGGGCACACGCTTTGGCCCCGAATCTATGGCCCGATGGTCTCCCCAGGTCCGCGCAGAGCGGACACCTGGGGGCGGCCTTACAGGCCGAAGCCCGATGCTCCGCCTCCCCGCAGCGGTAGCACATCGCGCCTCTGTCGACCGCGCTCTTGCATGTCGCCCGCGTGTGCCCCGTCTCCAAACAACGGAAGCATTGGAGGGGCCGCTCCCTCAGCGCCTCGACGCGGGCCGAGGACCAGCCGACCAGCAGCCGGCCTCCCGCCAACACTTTCTTGACGGCCGCGAGGGGGCCCTGGGCCCAACAGGAGCCCAGCGCCTGCTCCGAGGCGGGTCTGCGGATCTCGCCGACCCGGAACTCCGCCGCGGAACACCCCCCCGCCGCCACCAGCGCCGCCGCTACGTCCCCGGGCGACACCGAGTCGTCCAGGCCCGCCACGCGCACCTCGCCGCGCTTGACCGCCTGGGAGACCTTAACCCCGGTCCCCCCAAGCGCCTCGGCGATCCTCCCGGAGAGGGCCCGTGCCTTCTCCTGGCACCCCGTGCCCCTGACCTCCAGGAGGATCCCGCCGGTTTTCGACCGCCTGGGAAGCACCCCCGACTCGATCCCGATAGCCTTGAGGTCCACCCTCTCTTTTGCCCTGGCCATCACCTCCGAATAAGTGAGCTTGCAGCTCTCGGGGATGGTGATGGCCACTGCTCCGGTTCTGGGGGTGCGTCCCAGGCCACCGTCCCTCCCGGCGGCGGGCTTCGCCGCGCTCGCGCCGCCCTGCACTCGTGCGCCGCCCGCCGCCCTCGGCTCCCTCGCAGCCTGCAGCCGTGAAGCGGCGGCAGCTGCCTCGGCCGCGACTGCTCTCGCCGCAGCCTCCTCCGCGGCCATCTTCTTCTTGGCCCTCTTCGCCGCCTTGCTCGTCACCTCCATCCACGAGGCCGGGACGACCGGTGGCGGAATGACAACGGGGGGCACCACCCTCACGTTGGACACGACCACCGGTCCAGTCCCCTTGGTGACAGACGTCGCCGGCAGAGAAGCCACCGGCGTCGCCTCGCGCGCCGATTTACCCTCCGCCCGGAGGGCCGGGGCCAACCCAGCCAGAATCGTCCGGAACCGCTTCTCCATCCGGGCCTCTAGCTCCCGGTTCCTGGCCGTTATCAGCGCGCCGACCCGGAGAAGCAGGGCTTCGGAGTCCAAAACTCCCACTCCCTCCCCCGACGACCCCATCGCCTCCGTCCCCCGCGTACGGACCCCCGCTGTCGAGGAGGCGGGGGGCGCTTCCCCTATTGGCGCATGTCCCGCCCGGCGACCGCTGTCGGTGTTCGCCCGCCGCCCGGCCTCCATTGACCGGAGCCTCGACCGGAGGTCACCCGCCTCCTTCGCGAGGGCCGCGTTCTGCTCGCGGAGACGGGCCACCCCCTGTCTCCCCTGCCACGCCATCCCGGTAAAGCACCGCTGCATCAAGGTGGTGCAGTGGGCCCTGGCGACTGCAGAACAATCCCGCAAGTCTTTAGCCAGGTCCCCCTTGAGGCCCTTTGAGACGGTGGAGACTCTCTCCACCCTCAACATCGCCTCCTCCACCTCCCCTACTAGCTGCGCTGTCGGCATCCTCCCACCCAGCTCGATGAGGTCACCGACCCTCCTCTTCTGACTCCTCTCGGCGCGGCCGCCGAGGACCAGATCCATGATGGGCGTCCCCGACGAGCCCTCCCCGGGGTCCGTCCGCGACACCGACCCGCCGCGGGTGTGCTGCCCCCCCCCCCCTCTAACCGGGCACGCTTGGGGTTAGAGACCCCAGATGTCGCGCCCCGCTTCTCCGCGCCCCCGCGCGTCACGATCGAGCCGACGGAGCTCGAGATGGAGATGATTGTTTCATCCCCATCCGAGTCCTCGTCCGCGATGACCACGACCGCGTCCTCCCCGGCAGTAACCGCTGCCATCCCCTCCCCGGCAGTGACCGCTGCCGTCTCTTCCCCCACCGTCGCTGCTGCCGTATCGGCAGCCTCCCCCACAACATCGAGATTTTTTTCGTTATTTGTTTCCATTTCTGGTCCCACGAGATTGGCAGGAAAAAACACGTCCGCCCGGGCAGAGCCTCCTTGCCCGGGTAAGGCTAATTTCCGCTGGAGTTCGCCAGGTATCCAGACGTTGGTGCGCTAGTGGCTGATGTACCCCACCAGCCACGCCCTGTAACAAGGGCGTACCCTCTCACCGCGCACCAAGCTTAGGGTTGGGGATTTTTTATAGAGGTTATCATCCTCGCGGCCCAGCCGGTTAAGGCAAGACCACCGTTCCGGTAAAACATGACCACCGGTTTACGGCAAGGGCCCTGCGGCGACCTCCCCGGTCGTTATCGCAGGACCCATTCCGCGGTTTTTCATCCCTCCGTGTGAGCCTTACCGGCAAGGGAGGCCCTGCCAGGATCCGAAGATCCCGCCGGCATCGCCTCACACATCATTAGGACTACTTCCCGCGGAATACCCCTCGCTCCGTTAGCAACACACAACTATGTGTGTTCCCAGGGACCACCACGAGGAGGTGGAGCGTAGAGGATTTTAGGGATATGACCGCCACCACTGTGGCATACCTAGTAGTGGATCCGAGTCACCACTACTAAGCCCATATCCCCTCGGTCCCCATCCTCTATCCTATCCTATCCTCTAGCCTATCCTATCCTCTAGCCTATCCTATCCTCTATCCTATCCAATCCCCTATCCAATCCTCTATCCTATCGTATCCTCTATAATATCGTAACCTCTATCATATTCTATCCTCAAACCTATAATATCATCTATCCTATCCTATACTCTATCCTATCCTATCCTCTATCCTATCCTATTCTCTATCGTCTCCTGCCCTCTATTCTATCAAATCCCCTATCCTATCCTCTATCGTCTCATGTCCTCTATCCTATCCAATCCCCTATCCTATCCTCTGTCCTATCCTATCCGATACTCTATCCTATCCTATCCTCTATAATATCGTATCCTCTATCATATCCTATCCTCTTTCCTATAATATCATCTATCCTATCCTATCCTCTATCCTATCCTATCCTCTATCCTATCCTATCCTGTATCCTATCCTATTCTCTATCCTATCCTATCCTCTATCCTATCCTATCCTCTATCGTCTCCTATCCTCTATCCTATCCAATCCCCTATCCAATCCTCTATCCTATCGTATCCTCTATAATATCGTATCCTCTATCATATTCTATCCACTATCCTATAATATCATCTATCCTATCCTATCCTCTATCCTATCCTATCCTCTATCCTATCCTATTCTCTATCGTCTCCTGTCCTCTATTCTATCACATCCCCTATCTTATCCTCTATCGTGTCCTGTCCTCTATCCTATCCAATCCCCTATCCTATCCTCTATCCTATCGTATCCTCTATAATATCGTAACCTCTATCATATTCTATCCTCAAACCTATAATATCATCTATCCTATCCTATACTCTATCCTATCCTATCCTCTATCCTATCCTATTCTCTATCGTCTCCTGCCCTCTATTCTATCAAATCCCCTATCTTATCCTCTATCGTCTCCTGTCCTCTATCCTATCCAATCCCCTATCCTATCCTCTGTCCTATCCTATCCGATACTCTATCCTATCCTATACTCTATCCTATCCTATCCTCTATAATATCGTATCCTCTATCATATCCTATCCTCTTGCCTATAATATCATCTATCCTATCCTATTCTCTATCCTATCCTATCCTCTATCCTATCCTATCCTCTATCATCTCCTATCCTCTATCCTCTCCTATCCTCTATCCTATCCAATCCCCTATCCAATCCTCTATCCTATCGTATCCTCTATAATATCGTAACCTCTATCATATTCTATCCTCAAACCTATAATATCATCTATCCTATCCTATACTCTATCCTATCCTATCCTCTATCCTATACTATTCTCTATCGTCTCCTGCCCTCTATTCTATCAAATCCCCTATCCTATCCTCTATCGTCTCCTGTCCTCTATCCTATCCAATCCCCTATCCTATCCTCTGTCCTATCCTATCCGATACTCTATCCTATCCTATACTCTATCCTATCCTATCCTCTATAATATCGTATCCTCTATCATATCCTATCCTCTTGCCTATAATATCATCTATCCTATCCTATTCTCTATCCTATCCTATCCTCTATCCTATCCTATCCTCTATCGTCTCCTATCCTCTATCCTATCCAATCCCCTATCCAATCCTCTATCCTATCGTATCCTCTATAATTTCGTAACCTCTATCATATTCTATCCTCAAACCTATAATATCATCTATCCTATCCTATACTCTATCCTATCCTGCCCTCTATTCTATCAAATCCCCTATCCTATCCTCTATCGTCTCCTGTCCCCTATCCTATCCTCTATCCTATCCTATCCTCTATCCTATCCTATCCTCTATCCTATCCTATCCTCTATCCTATCCTATCCTCTATCCTATCCTATCCTCTATCCTATCCTATCCTCAATCCTATCCTATCCTCTATCCTATCCTCTATCCTATCCAATCATCTATCCTATCCTCTATCCTATCCTCTATCCTATCCTGTCCTCTATCCTATCCTATCCGGGAGGCGCTCAGTTGCGCATAATACGATTGCGCACGTACACATTGCGCACATATCTTTTGGACACAGTATGATTGGACACAAGAAGAATCGGAAACGTTTCAATTGCGCACACGAAAAATCGGACACATCTCAATTGCGCACAAATAGAATTGGAAACATATTTATTGCGCACATATAAAACTGGACACAAGCGAATCGCGAACATATAGAAATGCGCCCACTAATTTTAGACAGTGATGGAAATGCGGCCAAGTCGTGATTAATTTCGGGTTATGTGCACTTGATGTTAAGTGTCAAATCCATGTTTAGGATTTCCTGTGATGAATCTGTAAAATTAACCGAAACTAATTAATATTTGAAGTGTTAAAATGAATGGTTTTTAGAGTCTGTAGTAAATGTTGAAGTATTATCACGGGGTTCACTGGGCATACGAAACCCGGCATTGAGAGGTGCCAACCTCATGTTACTGGTCTTTCCTTTGGGTTGGCATGCCTACTGAACAACACCGGCTTGGGTGTGCTTTCTATTGTCTATTCTTTTTGTTCATGCTCAACGCACGTTTTGTAAAACCTTTCTCTCTTCTTTATTATTAAAACTGTTTATACAATTATTCCTTGACGCTTTATTTCCGCAACAATCATAACAACAGTAAATGTTAGGATATAATGATTTTACTCGAAATATGATATCGATGAAGTCTATATTAAAAGATAAAGTTTATGAAAGAAGAGTACAATAATTAAATGTGAATATAATACATCCAAAGGAATGCATGCATCATTCAATTTTTGAAATTAATCTGATTGTGAATTAAAATAGTGACAACGAAGAGCGAAGAACTGCAAAATTATACAAATGTGTAGAATTGCTTTCAAGGCTCCTGAATAATTCTGTGTAAAAAAGATAATTTAGATAAGTATATTCTGCCTATAAAACATAATCATTTTTGTAAGGAATGAATACGATACTTTGTGATTTTTCAAATTTATCTTTTACATGTGGTGTACGAAGCAGAACTATTAGCGGAATTATTTTCATTTCAACTTGGACAGATCATGATTATTGCGGGAAAATGTTTTAACGGTGAGTAACATGTAACTTGTGATCTTGAAAAGTATTATATTCTCAAATAAAAAGCATTAATAACTTAATTATATGTTACGTACATGATCGTGCTTTTTACAATTTGTTTTAAAACTGTTAATCACCGTGTAATGTCACGGCAGCTTTTAGAATGATAAATGTAAACGGAGATTGAATTTCCCCAATCAGATGTACGTGCTTTTTTATAGACAGATAATCACTTTTCTTATTCATTTTAACTATATAATATACAGTGAAAAGTGAACCTTGCGTTTGAGCTTTAATTCATGTATTTTAAATTGCCATGACTGCTACAGAATTTGTCCGCTTCAATGTATAAAGTAAGTAAAGAAAAGATTAAGTAAGCAGTGCTGCGTAGAATTCAAATATACTTGAAATATTATAATATGTAAATAGTTTAAGATTCTATAACAATAAAAAGTGGGAACTTAGTAAACTCGACTCTAAACAGTTCTGTATTTATTTCATTTTATGTTTTGTAAAGGCTTTTTTATTGATAAGTACTTGTTTAGAAAGTATACAATAATTTTCTAGTCACAGAGGCTACATTTTTTACCATTTATTAGATAAACTCAAAGTGTCTTATGAAATACACTAATTTTACTGTGCACTAGTTTCTATTATGTGACATACGTAGTATGTCACAATAAAAAAATGGTTCAGGTAAATGTTATTCAGTTTGATGAGAGTTATCACAATAATGTAAATTGATACCGCTTTCCATTTAAAAAACTTTAAGAGTCAAAATAATTTGTTGTGTATTAAGAGATTAGCCTCTGTGGACTAATTAATTTAATAGAAAGATGCAACGAATACCACCATTAGATTCTCAGTAAACAACTTGTAACTCTTTATTTTGCAAACTCTGCATATTTAATTAATATTGGGTTATTCGGAAAGTAATTTCGTTTTTCGGGTAAATATTTGAGAAAACCCTATTTCGTAAACAAATAGTTATTGAGATACAAGCTGAAAAAGTTTTGCAGAATTTGACTTTGTGGTGTTATACGTATAGACAAAAATAATCAAGATAAAATGTTCCACATTCTTTTTCAGCGTATATCTCAATAACTACTTGTTTGCGACATATAATTCCTTTCAAACTTTTTCTCTTCTCGATGAGTAGGATATGTTGATGTAAACAAATTTTTAACAACAACGTTCTTTGTTATAACTAATTTTACGGCAAGTTTCTATATCATCGATAATATCATAAAGAAAAGAATAAACGAAACCAAACCAAAACCGAGTATATCTTCATTTTTATGTTCGTCACAAGCATTTGTTTAGTCAGCGACCATCATTTGTTATTTTACATGGACGCAATTTTACGCACGCAACGCGTAGCTAACAAATATCACAATATATTGTTTGAATCAATTATTCAAGGTAATTATCGTATTTCTATATTCATTTCTATAAAATGTGTAATCTTAACTTTACCATGTCGTTAATGTTTTACCACTTTTTTTTACATTTGTTTAATTGTGGCTGTTCAAAATTCATTGTATAGACGATAATATTTTGTTTTCTGAAACTACGTATATTGTTAATAGATGGAAAAAATCGCAGGGAAAGCGAAAGGGACTTTTATTTATGTACACAACGATTATGCTTACAATAAAGATAGTCGCAGTGAAAACATTTATCGGTGCAACACTCGACGAACTACACGATGTTGTGGGGCTGCAATGACTCTTAGCGATGGTTCTGTTTCGTTAATAAAACCCCATAATCACCCTGGTCAAGAATATCTTGCTACACGGTATTTGATGATTCAAGAAATGACGATGCTGTGTCGGGAGACATTGATCCCATTTAAACAAATATTTGATGATGTTTGTAGAAAGTATGTTTATGCTTACTGTTCTTATGTGTTTCTTTTATTAACTTTTTTTGGAGAAATATTGATCTACCTATCGATATGTGGCACTCTCACCGATTTCAAAGATTTTTGAATATGTTGCAGAAATGATTAGGGATAGCAGGTGCACACAGGAAAGAACAACCATAAGGAGTTAGTTTGTGTTAGATTTTTAAAACGTGGGTGGGGGGGGGGGGTATTTAAAACACATTAAAAAATCACAAAAATTAATTGTTGCCAGTGTCACATATCGATAAATTCATTGAAATATTATACAAATGTTTATTTAAAGACATCCAGATGCTGCAGCTCATTGTTCATTTACAAAATTAAGGCCAACGTTGCACAGACAGAGAGCTAATTTCAAACCCGCAATTCCACAATCCTTAGAAATTTTGTATGGCCAGATGAAAATTTATCAACCATTGGAAAATCTAAATGTATGTCTTGTGAAGTCATTAAAAGACGAAACCGCTGTAATAATTACAACTGATGGGTTGCTGGAAGGATTGAAGAAATCAAAAGAAATATTCGTTGATGGAACATTTGCAGTAAGTAGCATAAAACTCTTAGAAATTTTATAATGTTTTTCTTTAATGATTTACTTTAATGATTACAGAAGCTATTTAACTCAGATGTTTATATCAAGTATATCAAACTTTTCAAAGTAAACTTTTAATGTGTATATACTTAATAGATAATAATAATAATAGCAAATAATAGTAGTCGTCTGTAATTTTAGATTTTACCCAAGGAACCTCACATGGGGCAGCTCTACACCATCCATATACGCTGCATGGATAATGTAAAACATAATTTATATTAGATTTACTTCTTAAATTGTATGCAATGCTCCTTCACGAACATAAAGAATTGCTTTTTTTCAGGGTATTGCAACTATACTTGTTCTATGTGAAAGACGGACGGCTACACTATATGCTGCTATATGGAAAAAGATATTTAATTTAATACCTGAATTGGCAAATAATATAAGATTCATAATGAGTGATTATGAAGCAGCCGCTGTTATAACTCTACATGAGTTGTTCCCTAATGCACATATACATGGTTGCTGGTTTCATTATTGTCAAGTTTGTGATACTGTTTGAAGTTATATGTTATCATACATATTACAATTTTGTCTATTATAGAAAACTACATTTTTTGTCATACATATATTGCAGGCTATTCTTCGAAAGTGGCGCAAGCTTGGTTTGACTAATGTACCTAATACGGTTGTGCGTATGGCAATGTCTCTGGCTTTAGTACCTGAAACAAAGTTTCAAGAAGCCATATTAATTATACAAGAAGAGGCAGACAATATAGCAAGTAATTTTCCCAATGTTCTTTTATTTATGACTTACATGCGAACTAATTGGTTAAAAAGGCATCGCAAGTAAGCGTGTACAATTGCCCAGTACGCACTAACAATATTGCAGAGTCTTTCCATAATGTTGCTGGTCTAAAATTAGGAAAACAGAACATAAACGTTTGGGCATTTCTGGGTATAGTATTATTTAATTTTTTTCAATAAATCTATTTACAATTTAATAACTATATATTTACATCGTTTGGCATGATACTCTAAATATGCGGCAGTGTGTAGTTAAATGTTATTAAATTTTAGAAAAAATAAGAGATTTGCTTATGGATCAAGAATTAGATTTGAATCGTCTACAAAATGGTGTAGCATCTCGAAAACCACGTACTCGTGAAAATATTAGTCGAAGGAAAAATATTGCTAAAGCTCAAGCTGAATTTGATACTGGAAGGTTAGTGTATCACTCTTTCTATTTATAATTATTTTTAATGTATATATGTTTTTAAATTTATATGATTTTGTAGATTATCTCTAAAAGAGCTTTTAAGTATATTCCATCATAAAGACACAATTTTTAAAATCAATACAATCAGTGCATTGGCAGGTAAATATGTATTTAGAATTCTAAAGCTACCGCATAGAATTAAAATATTTTTTCTACAGATGAAGATATTAATGAGGAAATTGCTGATGCTAACTGTTTTGCCGAAACAACTGATAATCCTATAGAAAGCGGTAAATAAATAAATTTTATATTATGTAGTACGTATTATCGATTGTGTACATATATATATATATATATATATATATATATATATATATATATATATATATATATATATATATATATATTTGTTGTTAAAGGTACACTAGGATGGATGGATGCAAAAACGTTACCAGGTGCGACTCCGGCATCATTGAATTCCTCGACAATACAGCATGGGGCAGTGTCAGGTTATCTTCATTCCACATATTTAATCTCGATTTTTCTGATTCGTAATTATTAACCCATTAACGCCCAAGAATTTTTTTTTAAATTTTAGTAAACGATGGACAAAACATCTAGTCAATCTCAGATTGCGCTAGAAGCAAACAAATATAATCTTGTTATGCTGTACTCAAGCGAGTACAATGGGCGCTAATGGGTTAATACAATAAAATCAAATTTTTCATATAATCAAGCAGTACGGATAATTAATTGGACATATTTTTTTTTAGATGATTATATTATTGAAATACTTAACAAGGCTGCGTGGGAGCGAAAGTGGCTCTAAACCAGGGAGGGCAATCTCCCATGTATAATGTGTGTGTAGGGGCTACGTATGCTGCCGTACCTTGCCGCAGCGATAGCATCGCCGGCATCAGCCGCGTGCAAGCGGCAAGAGAGAGTCGCCGCTCTCGACTCTACGTGTCCGACGACCCAAGGCGGATTTGCCGCCGCCGAGATTACACAATCTCTCTCTTGTAATAACCTTCGTCGAGATAAGACATAATAAAGTTCTCTGTACTACAACACGCAACAGTGCCTTCCATCCAGTTTCCGGTTTCCCGGCGGTAGTAGGCCGCAGTCGGGAAATCCCCCAGACCGTAAACCTACATGTGCACTTTAGCAGTGTCATCTAGATTGGTTCCCTCGTTCCCTCAACTAAAACCTATATATATAGCTATACGATTCTACTCACATACGCATACACAGATACCTACTGTTCAGTACGATTACTTTAAATTTAGAATTACACTTATACTAAAAGGATATAATATGTTTTGCAACAGTACATTATTTTAACAATATTTTATTTAAAAACATAATAATACATAATTATACATGTAACAGATAATTATAACTAATACATAATACATACATATAACTAATACATAATGATAATATCTTTATCCACTTATTTTGTACGTTTTGTTACACTTGCTGCTGCACTGCTCTGCACCTCACTATCCTAAACAAACTTAAAAGAATATTATAATTAATGCACAAAGTAAAATTCGAAAAATAAGCTCAAAAATAAGTAAACTGAGTGTCGCGGGACAAATGTACTAAAGGAAATAGCGCGAAGCTTGAAAAATATGGTTCACAAGAGCACCGCGCTGCACAGTGGTGCCAAATGGCCAAAAAGCGGCAAAAAATCTAAAATTGAAACTATCCAACGAATTTGTTTGAAAATTTGTGGAGTGATTGCCACAGATACAACGGTTATTTGGCAAAAAAATTTTTGTAAAAAGTTGTTAACATTAAGTAATATGGGGTAATCGAAAATCTCTATTTTCTGGCCATTTTTTATTTATGAAAGCATACAACAAATTCTTTAGTAGATTTCGGTCTGAAATTAATTGTTTTGGCAAAGTGCAATATTGATCTAATTTTGTGCAAAAAATCACGAGATACTTCGAGATACTTTCGCCGCAATTTAAGTTTAAATATCTACTTTCGGAATTTCCAAGAATGAATCGCACGGACGACTATTTGATGTTTCAGGTGAAATTTTTAAGGGATACATATCAGATAATAATAAAAATGTGGCATTCATACATATAAAAAAATATTTAATAACAATTTTTTATGTTAAATAAACAAAGTTTTTTGGTAGTGCTACAATGAACGCTATAAAAATAATTTATGTAAGATAAAGAAAATTGTTATTAATGTGAGATGAATGAATGGATGTGTGTGTGTGGATGAATGAAGGGTGAGCGGCGGGGACGCGAGAGCCGCCAAATGTTTAAAGGTATCAGGCGTTGCCCCGCAACCTTCGCGGCGCGAATCACCTGAGCGAACGGAAAAACAGCGCAAGGGATGCGATGTTTTGACGTTCGCTCGAAAAACGCTAGGACAAGCGGCCGTTGCCCCGGGAAGTAAACAAATAAAATAAATAAGACGAACGCTATATAAAAACGGGACAGACGGGTATCGGAGTTAGTTAACGATTGAAAATAGATGGTGAAAATCGTATAGTCGGGTTTCTTTTGTGTCGAAAAAATAATAGTCGAATCGGTAAAGTTTTAGAATTTAAGTCGTGATTGTGAAATATATTGCCAATAAATATCTGCATAACCAGTCAGCCGGCTTTATTCCTACATAATTGGAACACCGATCGCCGCACGAGGTGGCGCTGTGAGTTTCTAAGTTGTTACGACGAGTTGTGTTTGGTGGCTCTGTGTATGGCCACAGCACAAAAAAGACGATGAGACGACGCTGTGACGGACATTCGAGGGCGAATGTCGTTGCAGGATGGCCGAGTGTGGGATCAGGACCCCCAGACCAAAAAGTATGTAGGAGATCGGGAAGAACGGGAGGGTTCCGTGGGTGAGCGCGTTAGTCGATCGGCTACCACCAGTGAGGTCGCGGGTTCGATTCCCGGCGGCGGTGCCCTCGTTTTTCCCGAGATCCTACATTAAATATTTTTTTATACATAAAAAATTAACAAATCATATGCACTTCACATTTTTCTTTATTAATTAGAAATATTCCTAAAAAATTTCACCTGGAACATCAAACAATCGTAACTTCCGCACGATTCACTCTTGGAAATTCTGAAAGTTGATATTTAAACTTAAATTGTGGCGAAAGAGTCTCGAAGGATCTCATGATTTTTTGCACAAAATTAGATCAATATTGCACTTTGCCAAAACAATTAATTTCAGACCAAAATCTATTAAAGGATTTGTTGTATGTTTCCATAAATAAAAAATGGGCAGAAAACAGAGATTTTCGATAAGCCCATATTACTTAATGTTAACAACTTTTTACAAAAATTTTTTTGCCAAATAAGCGTTGTACCTGTGACAATCTCTCCACAAATTTTCAAACAAATTCGTTGGATAGTTTCGTTTTTACAGATTTTT